>NW_028186779.1:1115525-1560240 GCF_003343005.1 Rhea americana
TATTTATGAAAAGGAGATGAAAACGTAAACCACTTTCAGTTGGAGAAAATTGAAATTTTGGACAGAATTAATAAAGTTGCTAAAAAATATATTGCTAAATAAACACACAAAACATGAAGTCTCAAAGCATTTCTGCAGAGAATTAATTTGATTTAGCTTTAGATTKCTTGAAAACTTTTTCAAATTCTAATTCATGAGATGAGGATGTACATATACTCCAAATTCCTACAGTTCTTTCTTTTATGTTAATAGGATGACCCCTCCTCAAACATGATGCTTCTCAGTTCATATTTGTATGTTTTATTCACATTTCTTTCTTAAGTGGAAGCATTAAGGAAAAGCCTCTTGATGTGTACTTAGTACAATATCAGTAAAAGAAAAAAGAACGGATGGGTTAAAAACATAGAAATATAATATTTAATAATCTGGTGATAAATACCACATTAAACTGTTATTYAGAGCAAAAGGAAATGGAATTTTCCAAGGCTAACTATAAAGAAATGCCTACACTATAGTTATTGTATCAAATAAAAAGTGTTTTCTCCCTCCTCTGCTATTTTATGTTTTGCACTGCAATTATATCTTAAAAAATATAATTAAAAGGTCTATATTTGCAAACTACAAGTATATAGATTTTTCTTCTCAAATGTCTCAGAGTCAAAGCCCTTCAATCACTGTAACATCCCAAATTAATATCTCTCATCCTTTCATTGTCTTCTCTTTGGTAAAGCAAAATGCATCATGCCTTTTAATAAAAATAAATGGATTCTAAATCTTTCACGACATTTCTAATCTAATGAAGGGACAAGGAAATAAATTGTCATGTTTCTTGTCATTTTCTAGCAAACCCTTTGAAATAAACTTGTTCAGTGTAGTCAGAGTAATGATGAAAAGCGTATAATGAAAACCTCAGCACTTTGACAGGCTTTCAAATACTTCCRTGGAAGCAAAAAGGCAACTTATATTATGACACTCCTGGCAAGATCAAGAAGACACATTAACTGTGAACACTGTAATAGCACCAAAAAGCAAAAACCAAAGTAGTACCCAAAGCAGAGACAGTAGGTTGGACGATAATCTAGGAGGCTGTTGCCCGGATTTGTGTCACACATGCAGAGCTCAGTCGCCAGCCATGTGATCAAAGCTGTAGCATAGCTTGAATAAAAATGATTTCAGAAGTACGTTTCGTCTAATGCTCAGGTGGGCCAGAGCATTTACTACAGATGGCACTCGGATTTAAAGCGGAATCCACAAAGTGGATTCCTTTCCTCCCCCGGCCCTGCAGAGCGGGAGCCCTCCCGCCCCTGCCAGAAGGGCGCCAGCGGGCCCGCGCCCCGCTCCTGGCCAAAGCGCGCGCCTGCGGAGCCCCGCTGGGGTGCCTGCGCCGCGTGCCCACGGCAGCGCTGCGCAGCGTCGGACCTGCGCGCCTCAGTGACAGCTGGTGGAAAGGAAAAAGAAAAAAAAAAACTAATCTGAATAAATCGGAACTTCCCCCCCCCACACACACACACACGGGGATGTGTAGAAGGTTTTTTAAAGTCCAAGATATTTGAGCAGTGGCCATAACTTTATATACCTCCTTACAACTCTGTATAAATACTATCATCTCACTGATTTCGTACTAGCTGATATATCTATCCAAGCCACTTTGKTTTTTTAATCATCAACTCAAGGGCTTATTAATTCATCAACTGACTGTTTATCATTACTGTTTCTCTGYTCACCTTTCACAATTTGGCCAAGCAAGAATGTTCTTGCACCTTTTTACTGCTGAATTTTAGCTCTCTTCTTTTTTTTAAACCATTAACCAGTTTTACCRGTCACATATTTCACCGGTGCATCTAAATCTGTAATTTGTCCAAGAGTGTTYTGACACTTTCATACAATACAGACAAGTTCCTTTGATAGTATTTTTCATAACACTTTATACACCTTCCCACGTGACTGTATAACCGTTCTCCTGGGGCTATGTTTTTTTCCAGAAYGTACTAACCGAGAGCCTTATAATTTTCTACAGGGAAGCCTCCCATTTTCATTCACTCAGGTTTTGCACTYACAGCAATGCTTTAAAAAGTGTCAAATACCATTTGAACATGATTTAATTCTTGCACGCTAGGGAAAATGCATCCTGACCAATATCCCAGATCCCCTGACACCACTGGGACGCTTCCCATAGGATTGCCGTCCGGCCTGCACTCCGTTCTCGTGTCGAGACTGCCACACCTGACACACAGATAAACCAGCCGTATTTTACCTTTGGGTTGCATTATTCAAAATGACATGAAGACCAAACTATTTCCTATAAAATCTGTCTACACAGAAAAGTTTTTTGATGCATTAATCTTGTATTGGAGGATGTAACGCCTCTCCTAGTTCTTATCTTGGCTTTTTGGAGACAATGTTCTTCACAGGGCTCTTCTTTTTAAAAACAAAGAGGTTGATCAATGGGAAGTAGTTTTCCAGGGTCTTTTGAATGGAGTAATTTATCTCCTTTGATGATCGGAGAAACATTACAGCACGAAGATGCATGAATAAAAGAAGTGCAATTTCGACTTTCAGTTTTGCATGACTCAAACCCACTTCTTCATTCATTTAACCATTTCTGTCATTGCTGAAAAAGTGTTCCATGTCCTTACAGACACTAAATTCTGGGAAACTAGTCAATTCAAGTGTCATACTCCTTTCTGTTTCCTTATATGATTTTTCTTAGTCATGCTTTTATATTGATTTATTTCAGACTTTTACGTATTAACATATAAAGTGCTGCATTCTCTTAACAGTTTCAGAAATGAGAAAGCATTATGCCACAGCTTTTCTAATATATTGAAACACGGTATTTGCTGTCTTGCCATACACTGTGAAAGAAAAAAAAAATGAAAAGAAATTAGGTTTGGTGGAAGTAGGAGTGTCAATTGCAGAAAAAGTCAGAAATTCAGTTCAATGATAGTACAGCTTCTCTGAAAAACTTAGGAATAGAAACCTGCTCACATTTGTGTTGTCTATTTAAAGTCCTTCCTCCCAGTCATTAAAATGAAACATATGTTACTTTGGCTCTAGAAACTATCTAAAGAGCAAGAAAATTGTTTTTTGYAAAACTAGAATTCAATATTGCTAGAAAAAGGTTTGGCTGAATTTCAAATTCTTGGCATTTTCTGTGCAGTATTGAGTAACTTAAACTTCAACTCTATTTGACTTAGAGAAAAAGAATACGATCTCTACTTAATTTCAGACAAACTCTGTTTCTTCTCTTTGTGACGCTCCTTCGTTTTTGCTACTGAAAATAGGGGGATTTAATATTCCACAGCTAAAAAGGACAGGAAAATGGAGAGGAGGAAGAAAAAAAAAAAGATTACCCTGATATCTGCCCTGGTAAAAAAGCAGCATCAGATCAGAAGAAAGAAATAAAATGAAAGACAGAGTGGAAATCAATATGGTGAGAATGCAAAATGAAATTCATAGGGTTTTTCTTTGCTTGAAAGGAGATGACATCAGCATGCTTGAGCACTGGAGTATTTCTTAGTAACAGATTCCTGCTCTGGAACAGTTTAAATTTACATACTTTTCCCCCCAGACTACCTTAATTCAGATATGTGAGCAGCAATGGCTTCCCATCCATTAGCAATATATAAAGCATTATTTTTTTTTCCAGACAGTTGACCATTGAAATAATTTTGTTTGATTGAAGTCTAAATCCGCAACAAGCAGATAGAACAGGCAGTAACTTCAACACAAGTTACTCTTAAAGAGGTAAGAATGCCTTGGTCATCACTGATGGGAAGAGATCTGAGTATCTGCCTCCTAGTTAATGTTTCATTAGCAATTTTTGTGCTTTAGTGCCAATTTGCATGTGACCGGATGTCATTCATAATTTAGGCAGCCAAACACAACCCTGCAAAGAGTTCTGTAGCAGGAACCACATCCAAAAATTTATGTGAAAAAGGCACGTGGATGACACCCTGCATTGATGAAGCTAGGGCAAGCTTCAAATCCTACATATTCTGTTTGTTTTAATTTGCTTGTAGATACACCTGAGAGCTGAATTTCATTAGTGATCAGAATAATCTGATCTGTTTCCCACCTGAGTAAACAGTGGTTGTCTTTCCAATAACCTGAAGAGAGATTTGACTCAGGTCTTAGTAAGGGGTTTCTAAATAAGGTGTCTGAAGTGCAGGTTGTGATTAGAGCCATCTGTTAATATTTATCTAAAGGCTGAGGCTCAAAATAGGAAGTTATTTACCTTTGATCCTTAAGGAATAACAAGATTTTTGTGACTCTAAAAGCAGCTTGATGAGGCTAATTCTACCAATTGCTGAATGTTCTGGTTTCTTCGCTGAAACCCCGTGTTACATTCACTGAACTTAACCACTAGCATCACTTATCACTAAGAGGAGCCTTGCAGTAGTTTGATCCACATTTACTAGTGTGCACTAAACACAGTTCCACAAAGTGGATTAAGAAATAATATTGGTGACTTATCTTTAGTGGTATTTGCATAATAGCATGAAAATGAGAGGCAGCTTCGCAGGAGGCTATTTGCTGTCAATTGAAATGAGAATGCTTTAAAAAAAAAGCACTTTAAATGATTTTTTTTTCCATTTTTCCAGTTGATTATTTTGAAGAGAGAGTTCTGTGCACGTAAAAAGCCATAAACTTGCTTCTTTATGTCAAACTGGGATTAACATTACAAGTATGAAGTGCTCCCTAAGAGGTTCTCTTTCTCTTCTGGGATTCCTATGCCAAAACATGGAGTTCCACTCCTAGAGTCGTCATGGTCCTGCCCCTGAATCAAATTATGTTTTACTGATGGAGAGGTTTGGATTAACTCATACAAAGCTAGGTAACACTAGATTCTTATTGAATGTTTTTGCTAGGCTTGCTTGCCAGAAAACTGAGTATCTTACTCTCGGCTTCGGGAAGGCAATATTTGCTTTCATAAAGCAATGCTTAGAGACATCTTTCCCAGGACCAGAATACCCAGACACCAAGGATGATGCCTGTTGAACCGCATTAAATAGAAACCTAAGCTAGATTTGCCAGCCTAGCTTCAGGAGTTTGGAGATGCATATAGAGTAATTGCCTTGTCCAGGTTTAAAGAAATCCACAGGAAAGTGCATACTGCTGAAAGGGGCTTCCAGAGGCAAAATTAACTCAATAAACATATATTCACCTCGACTGTCACCGTGACACACGTCAGTCAGCAGGTGAGGTGCTGCTCTGACCCTGTGCTGCAGCAACCCTCACGCGACCTCCCCCTTCCTGTTATAAGGCCTTGTGATAATCTCTCATTAATCCCTCTCTCTAAAATATCACCCACCTTTAATAGGTTATAACTTTGCGGTCAACTATCCCTAACTGCATTAGACGTTACAGTTCTTTCTGATGACGAACATATCTGAAAAGAATTTGTATGCAATGGCTTTCAATAAAAATGCTGAGTAAAGACAACTCTTTTTCAATAGCTAACCTCACAAATATTCTGTTCCTTTGGAAATGAAAACTGTCTAAGGAATTTCACCCCCTAAAATTCCCAAGCCCCACTGACCAATACTAATAAAAAAAATGCATACTTCAGATTCAGATTCAAAGCAGTTGAGCTCTCACGTTTTTGGTATAACCAGATATTTAGGATAGCAGTCAGGGCTACAGGAGACAGGGTCAAGTCTGTATTTTGGTTGCAATAGGGCATTTTCATCCCACCTCATTCATTCTTAAATTTTTACCCTTCTCAGCACAGGCCAGGTTCCTAATCACCAGGCAGAAGTGTCTTTGTTGCTCCCTAAACACAACGCAGCTTCCAAACACTTTTGGCACAACAAAAGCAAGTATCAGCATGAGTTTCTCAGTAAGTTCCATATTACTTTTTCAAAAAAAAAAAAAGTTAAGACTAAACCCAGAAGAGCAAAATCTATCTTTTTTTTTCTGATCACAGATAAAATACCCTTTGGATTTTGACTGAGGGCTGCTGTGAATTTCTAGTTTGTTTGAAATGAGGTCACCAATCCACTTTTACAATGACTCATTGCATTGCACAGAAGGAGAGCAAACAGCCCGCTGGAAATCTAGCTGAATTTAAATTTGCATCAACTGTGAATGTTCCTGTTTCAAAACAGTGAAGAAACATTTAAATTCRGTGCTTAAACTGAGGAAGCTGTTATCTTCTAAATGCCTAAGATACTTTGGTTGCATTTTTGTTGTTGTGTCTTTAAAACATTCTTTTTTTCTTTTTTTGAGCAAGTTTCAGTAGGAAGGCTAAGCTCAAGAAAATTCTAAATAGCTTGTAAAATGGGAGAAGCAGAGGTCTACTTAAGGCTATCATCGATTCTGTTAGGAATCATTATCAACACCAGCAATTTTAAAATTAAAAGCAAATTACATATATCCATTCCCTTTGTTTTATTTCTCTCTTATTGTAATTATCTTTCTTTTTTTTCATTCTGTATCCTTACAAGTGGAGGAAAGGTTTTAGCAAGCACAAAAAATACAAATGTGATTCTAAGCATAAAAAATAACCCATACACAGTCCACATAAAGTCATTGGGGGGTCTGGACCATGGCAGAGAAAATTTCTGTTTACTATCCTGCAGGTTCGTGATTTTCTCATTTTTTATTCTAACTGACTGAAATGTTTCATCTCACAGATCTTCTTCTATTTATGATTTAGAGATGAGCAGTATAACTTTTATTCCTATTTACATATTCTGCCATCTGACCTTCTGAACAAGGAGGCATTTAAATTCCTTCAAATATCTTAATTGTGTAGATGTTAGAATTACAGTGCTTCTTCATATGACTCCATATTACTCCATGTGACTATACCACTTAATATAGACTTTTTTTTATCATGCATTCAAATAACAGAATGGAAATATATTGCATGATTTATCAGTTTTGGTTAGATAACTACTGTAACAGCATCTGGGTAAGCCCCGGTGGAGATTAAAGTTATTGTAAAGAATTGTCAACATATGGCTGTACTCTGCAGCTGACAGAATGGGAGAAGAACTGAAATAGAGCGTGTTTACACTGCGTRCACTTCTTTCAAACACATATAACCTGGAAATTCAAAAAATCTGGATAGCCAAAGTAATTTTGTTAGATCAGTTTACAAACACTCATCGAAAATCATTCTCATCAAGAACTCCACAACCCTTATGACACAAAAATTATGATCCAAAAACACTCCTATTCTTTTGATTCCTTTTCTTTTGAGCCAAGCATGCAGAATTGCAGTCCCTGTTTTGTTCCTTAAAAATTATTCTCCTGGAAGAATATAACTTTATATTGAAATGATCCACAGAAAACTTCTAAAGTCTTTTCTGAAAATTTTCCCACATATGTTAATCTGTAAGCATGCAGATTTGTTAAATTGAGGTGCTCAGAGTTTGCATGAAGGTCAAAAGATACTGGTGAACAAGGACAGGAATGAGATTTAATAACCAAATACAGTTACACATGAAACGTGATTTGATAGTGAAAATCATCAAACAATGAGCTCTAAGCAAATGGATGATCTTCCAATGTTCAAACGTTATGTGCAGCTATAAAGCACGCTGCAGTGAACAGACCTGTGTGACTGCTGACTGTCATGCACACGCCTTTCCACTAATTATTGTAATACCTAGAAAACAAGAATGGGGAGGGAGAGGAGAGACTTACGTTGCTAAAAACAAAGAAAAATAAATCACATGCTGATTACTTTTATTCCAATTATGAAATGTTTTAGTGTGTCTAACAAATGTTTTAAAAGATCTGTGCTGAAATTCAGTATCAACCAAGTTTATAACTATTTAGTGTTTTACTACAGGACTATATCCTAAAGTTACTACATAATAATAATAATAAACCTCAGGGAGATGTACCAACATACAGTATTATCATGCCCTCATCATTTAGTAAGCATATGTAGATGTACATTTATTTTTTATTTTTCATCTCTCCTCTTCTAAATTTTGAAATACTAAAATCTACACATGTGCATGCACCCACAACCCCAAAATAAAACCAAGAGGCTGTAGCTGCTATATTGGTAGGCTGTTCTTTGAGTTGATATAAGGCAATGGTATTTTGGTATTTTAGGACTAGAGTCATTACTAGAAACTTTCAAGTAAATCAACATGGAAAAAACAGACTGTAGCAGACACCAGAGCATTCTTGGGATGTTACTGAGAATTCACTTACAGCCACTTTGTCCCACTGCACTCATAAGTGCAATCAGGCTACTGATTGTAATGAAAGAAAAATTTCTTTTTAATGTTTAACAGATGTTTTGTGGTTTTATCCTCATCATTACCCCCAGGCTATCTTAAATTATACAGATCTATCTTGCAAATTTAAGGCATAAACACACTTACTAAACTTTACAACTGCAACAAGCTATTCAGCAAAAGGTTAAATTTTGAACTCTAGATTTCTGTGCTTATTAATCACTAAAATCATAAAGGGTGAAGATTCTGGTTTTATTCTTGATGGATTTTAATTTATTTCCATCTAGGACATCTCAGTTTGTTTTGTTTAATATAGATATAGATCACATTACTATTGTTAGTAAAGCTATCTTCTACTACTTGTATTAAACATTTATAGGAGTAGCAATTACCTAATAGATTTTTGTTTCCCTTACATAAGAACAGATGTAGAAAGAGAAATAATTCACACTTGTTCTTCAGCGCACCACATGGCAAGTCTCTATCTCCTCACAGCTACAGCATAGTGATAATCCACTATTATTATGACATAATATTTGAAAAATAAATTCAAGAGCAAAACTTACAAAAAATTATTGATGAACTTCAGCCTATAAAGTTCAGCCCAGATCTAACGTCCAATGCTATGAGAAAATGAAGGATGAGGAGAAAAGTTTTGTGTTACTTTATCTTCGACGACAGAAGTAGTTATTCTTCGCTATTAATTTTATCTAAGAAGGCTAAAACTAAAATAAGATGATTTACTGCATGTGTCATCACTCTCAAAGATGATCAGTGATAGCAGAACATGAGCACACCTTGGAGTGAAAATATTTAAACGGGTAATCAACAAATTATACCAACAAAATTCCTTTAGCATTCAATTATGTYAGGTACTTTTCCTGCAAAATTCTACCAGCACTTCAAAAAAGGAAAGCTGTAGCATGGATGAAAGCTAAAATAAAAAGGAAAAGAAGTATTAAAAAAAATGTTAAAAATAGTTGACTCAGTAGTTTATCAGGGTTAGCCTACAATTAACATTTAAAAAGAATAATGTGCCTAATAGCTTTTCTGGTTCTTCAAAAAGACTATTCTCTGCAGGTTGCACACACATGAATTCCAAGCAAAAAATATAAAGAAGTATAACAGTCAATTCCTCAATATTTCATCTAGTAAATGAGGAGTATCATGAAGAACACAGAAGCATCAAAACTGATTGAACTGTGAAGAAAAAAAAAGAGAACAAACTGCAGACTTTGGGGAAATTTAAGTCAGTGTGGGAAGGCCTCGTTCAACCTATAAACAGGCATACAGAAACAGACCAACCAAAACTCTATTAAGCCTTATGGGCAAAAGAAAGAATCCACAGTTTAAATGTATGTGTGTGTGTATATATATATATATATATGTATGTATGTATGTATTATATTTATAAATATATGTATAAATATATATTAACACAGACTCAATAATAAAACATAAAATAAGCTAGTGTTAGTACACAAGGCTAAGCTTTAAGTCACAGAGACATCTTAAATGTTTGACAAATAAAACGGAGAATATATACAGAGGCCGTCCAGTACTAAATGGCGTAGAGACATCTAGCTTATTTTGGCCACCTAAAGGATATAAAAAGTGACAATGATTAGGGCAACAGGATAAAGTAAACCCAAAGGCTTTTCAGAAAGTTGGAGTGATATGTAAAATAAATAAATGGATAGATATATCCATGTACGTACATATGTGTCTTGTTCAGGGGGTGGAGGGGATGCTAGGTTCCTTCCTCCTCTGCCCCGAGCTTGCCCCAACAGATGTGACCATCCGCTGTGGCCACCTGATACGACCTTATATCCGCAGGAATACGCAGCAGGCAAGCACATTTAACAGGCAGCACGAAGGACTATATGCCTCCTCTACATGCTCGTCACTTTTTGTGACTAGATTTAAGAAAGAGAAATGGCTTGATTCAGAGTTAAGATAAATGTATGGTTCTGAGCAAGAAAGAGATCAAAGAACAAGCCCAGAAAACTACATTTATTTTAATTGTAAATCTAACATATACTCAAGCCAGAAATTTCTGAGAGCTTAATAAGCTTTTTTACATGCCAATGTAACAAAATCAGTCTCTTGAGTAGAACTGACTGAAAGACTTGGGGTTTAACCTTGGTCTCCGTGTAGTAAATGGCAAAACTCCCATGGATTTCAGTGAAGCCACAACGTTAATACTAGATTTTCTCCTCTCTACAAGCTACTCAAATTAGAAACAAGAGGTTTTTGCAGTTTATTCTTTTTAACTTCTTTTTCTGGTCTACAGTCTCTCAAGGAGGCTATCAACCAAAATACAATTTTTTGTTATGGGTTTGAATTTATTTCCATCTAGGAGATCTCAGTTTATTTTGTTTTATATATGTGTATGTGTGTGTGCATGTATCTATGTATATATGCATGTATATATGTATATATATATCGCATTGCCATTGTTACTAAAGCTATTTTCTATACATTTCTGTTATCCTAGGGTGTTCTTTTGCCTGCTAATCCGTCTGCGCTAACCTTCCCCAGTTTCTACACAAAGCAGGAACGACACTTCAGCCCTCTCCGTTGTAGACTAGCTTTATGTAAGATTACAAAAACTGCTCCCCAGTCTTTGTGGAAAATACGCCAGAAGATATAGAAAGCAATCAAATAATTTCGAGAAATCAATCAAACAAACAAGGTGATTTGGAAGCTTCAGCGACCGTGCAGTTGCATATGGAAGGCGTTAATTCCCAGGTAAAGCCTGGCAAAGCGCACTTCCAGGACAGGCGACGCTGGAAAGTTGCACCTGTCAACATTTACTGTATTTTGCCTACTCAAAAGCAAACAGAAACAAATTGAATAAGCAGCATTTGCTAAAGTGTATCTGCAAAGACCGACACATCATCTGACAGAGGAATTTCCTCAATAATTTATACAATCTTTTTGTGGTAAAATAATGCATCTTCAAGGAAATTCTAATGCATGGGGCCATTAAGGGGTTGAGGCTTGCTTTCTTTTACTCCGTAATTCAATAATTCAAATCGGTGGGAAAAAAAAATCCTCTCTCAAACTTTCTCCCCAAAAGTAAATAAATCTGATTTACAAGAGTAATTCTAAACAGACTCCAGATCAAATCGGGCATACAGAAAATCTATGACACTATTAAATTATGGCTATGCTAATTAGGTTGGTTATTTTATATCTGATTGAACATTAATTCTAGAAATCAATATCAGAACCAGTTTTCATTTTATTTGTTGTAATTCTGAATTAAGAGTAGCTCTTTTGGCATAAATATTTTATCATTACTTGCCGATACTATTAGACAGAAGATCAGATTTTCAATATACATAGGCTCTGATCATGAAAACAGTTGTGATGTAATTGCATGTGTAACTGTATTGACTTCACAAGAGCTTTTCT
The DNA here is from genome assembly GCF_003343005.1 of Rhea americana. Taxonomy (NCBI): domain Eukaryota; kingdom Metazoa; phylum Chordata; class Aves; order Rheiformes; family Rheidae; genus Rhea; species Rhea americana. Next base: position 1,127,150 of record NW_028186779.1, read on the forward strand.
TAAGAACACGTATGTGTCTTTTCAAAATTTTCACTATCGGTGAGAAATCCAGACACTCCCAGCACAACCTGAGGGACACCGCTGTGGTGGGATCTATACAGACTTCAGACTCCAAGGGGTAGGGCAGCTCAGTGCTCACTGCATCTCTAAAAAGAGAGGTATAGCAGCATGGGATCCTGAGCTGCTTTAGGAGTAGCAGCAGGATACTCCATTATTTTCTTCCCGCTACCCTTAAAATGATACAACAACAGTAGAATTTCAGCAGTATTTACTGGAGGTGGTGCACCTGAGGCAGTGCAGCATTAAATTGAAATGTAGGGGAAGGCTCAGACTCTTCAGATCTACTGTTTTAGGGTATATGTGGTCCTCACTATTTTCTCACATATTCTTAAAATATGTGGTCCATATTTTTAAAATGTTCTGCATAATGAGGCAAAAAAGAAATGTATTTATAGTTTTAGCATATTCCTATACTGAAATGGACATATTTGAATCATRTTTTTTCTCACTTCCTCTCTGATTCCCTGTCTTTACCATTTTTATCCTTCTTACCCTTTCCAGAGTGAAAAAGGTAGCTATAACTTAGACTCCTGCCACCTACCATTACATGAGGTTAGCTGTAAATACTGCTGATCACTAAGGGGACAACTACATTTTACATTACCTTAAAAGAATTTGAATTCATTTATAAAAACTTTTATTTGAACTATTTACATGAAGTATCCAGAACACTAATCATAATAGTAGCACACCTTCTATTTAAGATTTCCTTTCTGCAAAACTATCCAGCAATGCTTCCCACGTGCTTCCAAGACARTTCTACTGTATATTAAAGCACCTGAATGCAAGACACAAAAGGCACTAGTGCCAGGCCACAGTCTCATTATTTATGAAGTCCAGTGTGATCTGCTCTCCGCAGCCAGCTCAACCTGCTTCTGAACTTTAGTCAGTTCAACAAGCTGCAGCCTGCTGTGAAAGATAAGTAAARCATACTTCATTCGCAATGTAGGTTTAAATATGCCATTTTTAAATGCTTATTATGAATCTTTTTTTTTCTTCTTTTCTTGTTTAAACTGCAGAGAAAGGCAATCTATCTAATTTTGCCCTATAGCTCCTGCTTATTTTCATTTGGGAGCTTCTTTGGTGCATGTTTAATATTTATGTAACTGTGCCATGCATCATTTGAGTCAGTGGCTGCTGAACTGTTATATGGCTCATTGACATTATCAAACTGAGCAGATTTTCTGTTATCCTAAAATGTGAGGGTAAGAAACAAAATGTGTGTTTGTAAATGCCAAAACTGGCTGTGGGAATCATGCAAGGGCAACAAGACATTCACAGATACTATAAAATAAAATTATTCTAAGAGGATTATTTTAAAATGTTTTACTAGACAATAAAAAGACATTGAAGAAAAAATATAGTTTATCAGCCTGAACATTAACCATGGAAGATCTCAGTTACTGTATTAATTTTTCCTCAGAAGCTTGATAACTATAATTACTTTAGTGGATTTTAAAAATAGACCAAGTCTCTCAGATTTCTTCTCTGAGAATATTACCCTATTCTGGAGGCTATATTTGAGTGAAGTCTCCATGCTTAATGATTCAAAAGTGTTTTTGGTTTCKAACATGTTGTTCTATCGTAACACGTTTGTGAATTGTTGCCAGAGCTCTGGGCTGGGTTAAGTTGCTACTCTTAGACTAGGTCTGTACTTCTGGTAGGGGACAAGGTTTTCAAAGGTGCCTGATGATTCCGGCCACTTGGTTTCAGYCACTGCAGTAGCATGATTTCCCACAGCATGCTAAGACCTTTCTAAAAACCTGCTTCTTCCGGGTGTCTCTAGCAGCAGAAAAAGAAAGAATCTCACATCATTAACCAGTATCAGGAATTCGTAGTCATAGCATATTGCCAATTTGTTAGTTTTAAAYACATAACCACAAAGCATGCTTTTAAAGTGGTGTTAATTTACAGACCAAGGTCCTTTCAGAGCACGTGCTATTACAAGAACAGAGTTTGTCTGGTATGGAAAATACAAGCACCCATTCGGAACACCAGCTTTCCCGTCCTTCCCTCCGAGCACCCAGGCAAGCAGCCCCCACTGAAGATGACAGGAGCCACACACAGGTATCTGACTTTGCCCAAGGGTAGTGACACATTTGATGTGTTGAAGGCAGCCACAGGGTTTCCAACAGAAATGAAAGCACTGCTGAAACTTTGGAGACACAGTTSAACATAGATAAAAGAATGAACAAGAAACCGTTCAGTGCTGAAGTGTATCTTAACAAAGCCGTCCACCACAAACATACCATATCCTTTTCAAGCTCTAAGCACCTACAGGCAAAAGGAAAGCAGCTCATCTTCTCAGTTAAAGATTCATGTTGGTAAAATGAGAATTTAAAAATATCCGGCTGCACTCCTGCCTTTCCCCAGTATACGCAAGTCCTGCTTTTTGATGTTCTTAATTGTCCATGCTAGTTGTCTAACCCTCCCACCTTCTCGTTACTTTTTTTTCCTTGTACAATGTTTTGCAGAAAAGCTCTGGGACTTGGGAAACCTGCACTCAATCCATCATCCCTGCTGCRAGGTGAACAGCGCAGGGAGGAGCACGGTGGCCACGTGCCTCCTGRTCAGGAGGACGCTCGGCTCCAGCTGGGGCCGAGGCAGGCGAAGTGCCGCTGGCCTCGCTGCTCCCCGCTCTGCCCTCTGCTTCTCCCTGTCCCGTCCCGCTACCCTGGACTGGCCGGCATAACTGTGCCCACCATCACGCCGGGCCCACCTCAGCACAAACACTCCCAACAGGAGAATCTTTCGGAGGAGACAGTGCTGACAGGTCCCAAGAGGTTATCCATCACTTTGCCCCGACTCAGCAGTCGCTGGAGCAGCACGCTCCAATGCTGACAGAATATAAAAATGCTATAAAACAAAGATGTTATTACATCTGAGAACTTCCCGTTCTGTACCTCTGGGCGACTGAGCTTCTACTTCAAAAGCCTGACATTGCGTAGTTAGAGGCAATAGTATATATATATATATATATATATATATATATTTCCCCCACCGGCTTCACTGGCAGCAAGATCTGGCAATCACAGAGGTCACTGTGTGCCAGTGTCATATAGCTAAATAAATCTATTAAAGTTAATCTGACTGTCAATAGATTCCTGGTGTCACAGTGCAGCTAAAAGAAAAACAGTGTGACTGAGTTAAGTAAGCCTGTTTATCAGACATACTTTCCTTTAAGTTTTTTTTAAGGACTATTCCCATCTTGTTAATTCAGTTATAGAGAGCACAGAAGCTGAATCAATGCCCAAAGCGTAAGACCAGAGAGGGGTACAGAGATTTATTAGTGGAATGAGGAGTAATTTAAAATGCTTTTAAAGAAAGTTTCTCTATAGTTTTAAGACTTCATGAGAGAGTGAGGAAATGTACCAAAATTTCAAAGGCAGTATTTTTAAAATGATGCTTTTATGGGCACATAAGCAAACCTTCTAAAATGAAAAAGTACCTGACAGCTTAGGCTTGTACATTGCTGTATAAAAATTAATAATTTCTCCCCCTCTTGATTTCAGAAGCAATGGAGTTCATGTCTTTTTTTCTGAAAAATCTTCCATTAGTTCAGCTGAAACTTTTCCAGCATTGAGATTTGATCTAGTACAACATACGAGACACATGGGTAACCACTTAGCACCAAAAAAAAAAGTGAGTGGCCCAAATAAAGCTGACAGGAATCTGTGTACAGTTAAATCTTTTACTAGATTACAGGTCTAAACTATGCAGAATAAACTGCAACATAGTGGTTTTGCTGCCATCAGCGCAAACAAACTCTGCAGTGTCACCTTGGTACTCACAAGTATAAAAGTGCTGGGATGTCAATGAGGAAAGATGCTAGCTAAGGTGAAGAGATGTTCATAATGCACATACATAAATGCACTTGGTTGGACCTTCTGCAGGATTAAAGTACTTAAAAAATTGGATTTAAGGAACCAGTGTTTATATATCAAGGTGAGCTATGATTTTTGTTGATATTGTGGGCAACCTCTTCCTCTTGACTTTATCACAACCATGATAATGATCAAGAGCATGCTGCGAAGATTAATTCCAATCCTGAGCAACAGCATTTTGGCACGGGGCCATTAGCTCCACCAGTGTCACTCGCCAGAGAAAAGAGCACAGCCCTGTGCCATTCCAGCAGCGCACCTTCCGCCAGCACGCAGCTACTAATAATGTTCTTTTAGTTCATTTCAGGATGAATACGAAAACTGCAAACCCATTTGTACTAGCTGAGCATGTAAGGCTGTGCTTGAGAGATTCTGCACTTGTAAAACTTGACCACAGAGGAACAGAGGTTTCTAAAGGTATTTTGGCGGATTGCTTGCTTTCTGCCACGGCTAAGTGTTGGCGACAGCAATAAATGAGAAACTCTATTAGTTTTCAGAAAAGAGTTCTTCTGAATTTAGATTCAAGCTTTGGGGCCAGTTGCCAGCAGTTAATTTGATTCTATCCGAATCACCCCCAGCAAGTAGCCTTTACCAATTGGCTTTTGCTCCATGCTCCCAGCTCCCATTAATATTAACCTAGTAGTAGTTGAATTGAAATTGATTATTCTCCCTCTTCCCCTCTCCCATCTCCTGAAGACAACCCCTGGAAAACCCTTGGAGAAGCCTCCAGTCTAATTTTTTCTCCTGTACAGGATGGAGTTACCCTATTATTGACTTGATACAGCGCAGGGTATTTCCCATGATGACTTAAGCTTCCTCTATCTGAAATGATGCTGCTTTCTAACAAATCCAATCTCCTGTCTCTAATCAGCCTCCTGATAATTTTTAAAAAATGAGCGCACTTGCTCAAAATTAGGAACATTTATAATTCTGCAGCTTACCCCTTTTCAGGTAAATTTTGATAGGTTTTTTACCCTTTTCCTTTTAAGTTTTTCTTTTCKCAGTAAGTAGAGTGTGATTCTAATAAACACACACATTTATTTTAAAATATTTCTAATATGTCTGATTTATTTCCCATTTCCAAATGTATGTAGCTTTTGAAAAAATTGATTTGCTGTCTTCTCTAAGGATTGGYGTACTTCGTTTATCCACAGAAGAGGCTGGAATAACATAGGCTTCCCCTCCTCTGTCCTCTTATTAGGCTTCTGCTCTAACATATTGATAAAAACTAAGTTTGTGATTCATTTTTCATGTACAACATATTCAGCGTATAATTTTTTTGAAAGTGCCAAGATGTTTAATGGAAGTTCCAAATTAGCACTACACACAGATGTTTCTCGGAATGCCTGATCCCACAAGAGCATCGGGGGGGGGGGGGATCAATAGACATAGCACTAAATCTTTGTAGAAGTTATCCTCTATCACTTACTGATTTGTTAATCACATGCAAATCTGAGACTGAGAGAATTCTACTTTCTGATTAATCCTAAAAAAGCATCAATCTCTTTCTAACTTTCTTATCCATTTGATTTTTTGTGTGGTGCTAACTGAAAGAAATAGTGCAATACAGAAATACAGAATATCTTCCTAACTTGTCACATTTTACAATGTGAAAAGAAATAATCACAGTAATAAAATGTTGCTTCATAGTTGTTATTTTAGAGAAATATTTCTAAAATACATTTTTCTGGCAATGTTTCAGCCTCTTTGGACTATTTTAGTAAAAATGCTGAAACAAAATATTTCAAACTTCCTTCTCAGATTAAAGGTATCTGTTCATGATTTTTTACTTCAAATTCTGACTGCATTTTTGGTGAGCTTACAGTTTGCTTAAAATTTATTGTCCAGCTCTTCTAGCAGACAAACATCCAATCAACATTGACATAATAATACCCAGGGTTCAGCTCATTAAAAAAAAAAAAATCTGCTGATATTAGCATTTAGCATAGATGCCTAAAGCTGGAATTCAGAGGAAAGCAGTCAGAGAGAAGAAAGTATGTAGGAACCCGAATGAACAGAAGGATTCCCTTTTGGCTGGGTATTGAAAGCATTTGCTAACAAGCTCCCTAAATGTGCTATGTTTTAACAGCTGTAAGGCAAAAGAAAACAAGATTGACCCCAAAAGAACTCCCACAATGATGTAATGACCAAACCAGCAACTTCACAGATCAGCAAACAGAACAAATTAAGATAAACTGCCAAAAACAAGATTGGGGGATGACAACTCATACCAAATTGGTGACAGAAGGAGTGGTCTGGATTAATCATCAAAAGGTGTACAGCATTCACCATTTTAAAATAGACGCGAGTAATGTGTGTATATGTACACAGACACACATATAGATTTATAAAACACATTGTTATAACTACATTACACAAAAAAGCTTAAAATCTCTTACTGACTCTCTGACTATACTCTTCTGACTTCTCCTTTGCACTGTTAACACTGAACACTTGAAAACCCACAGCTGATTCGTTCCAGCAGTATCTCTGAAAGCAGATTTGTAATGTTATCTCATCCTTAAATTTCCTAGGGAAGCACACTGCAAATGACATTTTTTCGTAATAACTCCAGTTCTACACTAATGTATCTCTAAAGTCTRCTGTAGATGTGCCTGAAGCTTGAGGCCACTCATTCCCGTTGGAGTACACCGCACTTGCATGCTGTTTCTGATACATTATTTAAATTTTAGTGTGTAGGAACTCTGGAACGCCTAGGGCCAACACCTTTCCTCTAGCTCTGTCCTATTTGGTATGAAATCGCTACCCACAGCTGATGATAGCTTTCTGATATGCTGCTGTTCTCTCACCTAGAGCAACAACCTGCTAATGCACAACATCATTCTCCTGCATGTGTGGAATAAGTCAAGAATAAACATCTAAACATTTTTGTTCAAGTTTATTTTTYAAGTATCTTGCTGGATCTAACTACAGACTGAACCAATGTGCTTTCCAGCATTTTTATATTGTCATTGAATGACATTAGAGGTTTCCTTCATCTAAATATTGTATTTCTACACTGACCACTATTGGAAAGCGATTTGAGCAGGATAATAACCAACTAGCTTCAATTTGTAACACCCATTCTCTGAGTTTCACACTAGCTTAATATTTTTGTTAAAGTTAAGTAATTTTAGCTCTTTATGAYGATTATTTTTATTGCCTTGCCCTTTGTTACTGCAATTACAAAGGGCATTTATTCTTGGTTTCAGACGATAAATACCTGGCAAAAGTTATTTCAAAGGAACTGCATCATAAACAAAAGTCGGAGCAGCTGACTGAGTCTAACAATGTAAATACAAATGGAGCATATGTATAGATSACAAAACAATAGCAAAAACAAAATCCCAGGCCCTTCAAATATTCATTACACCAATATATTTGATTAAACATAGAAGAGCATTAGCGTTTCATCACTAATGTTGCCAGAGAGTTTTATGAGAAACCAACTAGAACAATTCCTGTGCAACAACCATATCAGTATAGTTGCTAAAATAATTATTGGAAGCTGYTGATTTTGAAATTGCTAGCCAGGGAGCCGGAAGAAACAGAATGATTGATTTGTTTTATTAATAGTGACAGAGATATTGTTTTAATGTATCCTATCTTTATCATAACCTTGGTAGTGCAGTAGTCACAAGGAACATTCAGTGTAAGCGTATCATAAAAGGTGTATAATATTAGTGACACGTAAGGTCAAGTACTGAAGATGCATAGTATAATAATGTAGCCAATATTTCAGAAGACAAGTTAATATATGTCCTTTATGTTGGTCTACACTATTTCATAAAACCAATTTTCATTTTCATGCACATGATAAATTGTACATCCTAAAAATATTCTGACAACATTTAAGGGCATCTCATTATTTGGGGGAATTAGGGAAAAAATTGATTGCTTTTTTATTTAAAAATGTAACTGGTGACTCTAAGTGCTGCCATTTATAATCTACGTTGAATTATTAGTTATTTAAAGTGTGTCCTGCATAAAAAGGCACTATGTTTGTTTTCCTCAAGGAATGTGCTTTTATTACAAATGATTTCTCCAAAGCTAATAATAATTTATTACAGTTTATTACTGATTTACTCTATGGAATATCTTTCTTGGCAGAAAAGATTGCCTTGCTCATTAATACCTCTTAGCTTTGTGCATGTTGCTCTGAAAATAAACACGAGCGTATTCATGCAATTCGCCTGACCAGATGTGTCCAAAACCAAGTCATTATTTGTGTGTGTTCTGCACCATGTCACAGTGGGATTGGGTCAGGGTGAGGGTTAGGAAAATAAGAAATCTGCATAAAATCAACAAAGATGAAACAGGATGGAGACGTTGTTTAGAAGCTTCAGAAAAAGATTTTTTTCTTCTTACCCACACCACGGATACGCTTAAACAATCTAATGAAGCTTGTTCTCACAGCATCTTGGTACGTTTCCTTTATCCAACACAGCACCACGTAAAGACATAGCATGCATCCCCAGAACAGGTGTCACCTCTCAAAAAGGTGAGTTAGCTCAGGCACAGCACTGTATCAACGTGGCTAAATTAGTCCAACACCCAAAGKGAGCTACGTATGCCAGTCGCTAACATCCGGGCATAAAAGCCCTGAGGCCACAGCCCCACACCAGTTCCTGGTACAGACCCCTCACTCACACGCACGCTTGCRCACACATGCACTGCAGGTCCCTCCAGCAGCTGCCCTGGACAATCTAGACCCTCTGGCAGTGGGCCTGGACCCCATCGGCCCCCTGGTCCCTCCGATAGCCAACAGCCCTGCGTCTCACCCATGGCGACCCACGTGCAGACCTGGCTCCCAGGTCACTTCCCCTTCTTGCCGGTCAGTCCAGCTCACTTGTGTGCCCTCACTCACTCCTCTTGCAGGCAGTCAGACCCCCACTCGCTCCAGTTGCTGGCACCTCACACAGTCTTTGCCTCTGACCCATGGTCCCAGGCCAGTTGCTGGCACTTAATTTTGTTCTTCTGTTGCTGGCACCACAGACACACAGGCTCTATGACCCATGGCCTGACTCCATCTGCTGGCACACAGACACCCCCCTCCCCCCCAAAAAAAAAAAAAAAAAAAAAAAGAGTCTCTTATCCACAAAAATAGCTGGAAAGAAATTTAATAAGAAAATCAAAGAAGCTGCACTGATCTAATGCAGGGCATGGCTAGGCAAGTGCATGGATGAGCTCCATTTACATGTGGCCAGCTCCTTTTTATCCTCAAATCCATCTATCTTCCAATGTTTTTTCCTCCCCAAATCATCCTCCCAAATGATCTAGATCTCCTCCCTTTCTGCACCTTTGRTATCCCACCTCYGAGCATCCCATRATAAGTCTTGCACAACCCCCAAATGCTCTTCCCTTGCGCTCTAYGACGTGTCTCACATCTCCTTCCTCAATCCCTCTGTGTTTCTGGAGAGGAGCTTTCTGCCACAATGTGTGTGAGTGTCCGTGTGTGTGTGTGTGTGTGCGCGTGTGTGTGTGCGTGTGTCAGGGGATGTTTGTGTTAAATGTAAAGCAACAGGCATCATCAATCCAGTGCATTCACTCTCTTTATAAATAAATATATTTCAAACAGTTTAAGGGTTACCAAGTTTACATACAGTGTATATTTGTCCTTAAACTGGATCTTTTCCTAACATGAAGATCTATGAAGATCTAATTAATGGTGAAAGTGATTTCATATTGTTTAAAAATTGCCTKTTCCCTCCCACTAATTATGAACTGCTCTAGGTTTGCAGAGTCTTGGGAGGGTGAGGGCTGGTTGCGGGGCTTTATTGTTTTACCAGTGCAAAAGCAAAACTAAGAAATTTGGAGCGGTTTTATTTCTTCATTTTGAGATTTCAGCTGTGTTTGTGTTATGCTAAAGGAAACTCCAGATGTAGTCCAGAAAATGAGACTGAGACAAGAAGTTTTGATTAGCCTTACATGAAGAATTCAGGAGCATCTCTATCATCTTCCCATACATGCCTACATCTATTTGCTCAGAGCTCAAGGTAAGAATCCTCTTTCTTCTACGAAGTTTCCCAATCAGGCTTTATGGTGAATATTTTTGTAATAATTCCTTTTTATAGATAAACCATATATCAAATTTCAACAGGTCCTTTGCCATTCGTGCATTTCAACRTGCCTTCTTACTACTTCTATGCACAGTCTTCAGGGGAGGTACAGTTATGCCATATAGGATAAAATATTTAAAAGATACAAAAAAAGAATAACCTATGCTGCAGAATTCTAGGGGCTGGGCTTTTAAAATTTTGTTTCCCAAACAAACCATACATTGATATAATGCATAAAATGATACAGTTCTGCTCAGAAACTTAATACATTGTGTCATCCACAGGGAAAGTCATTAATTATGTAAAGACTAAAGGGGCTTTCTTCACTCGATTTCTTCCTGAACTACTCGACTCCARACTCTATTTAATTAAACAGTAATAAATACAGCGGCAAGGAGGAACTCACACTGTCACTGAACAATGCCAAAGCTGGTTTTGGATTAGAGACCGAGAGGAGCAAATACACACGTACATTACACAAACCTGCCCTCACTTCAAATTTATGCGCCTACTACTCCTACAGACCCAGACAGGATCCTAACCCAAACCTTCAGTTATGAGAAAAGCTGGGAGATGTTTCCATTGCCTTCTACATCAGCGGTTCCAATACAGCAAGGAAGTACCAGGGCGTACCAAGGCATGCCCTTGGGGACGGGACGTCACGTAGGGCCAGCAGGACCTCAGGCCCCACTCGCAGGACAGAGCAATAGTGGGACCTGTAGCTGCCAGCTCCACAGATGATGAAGAACCAGGACTGCCAGTTCCTTGCAGGTTTGCCCCCCTCCTCACCGTGTAGCTTATGCTGCCAGCGCTGAAAGCATGGCTTCTCCTAAATCCAAAGTTTTATTCGGTTTTGCTCAAACGTGTAAATGAACTGTAAAATGAACAGACAGCTTGCTATGACAGCTCATTTTACCCAGCACTGGAAGTCAAACAGCCATAACTTCTTATATTTAATAATGATATGACCACAGACARGATAAGGACTCACTGCATATAAATTTCTATTACGGATCTGATTTCTAAGGCCTTAGACATGTTGACTATCCTCTTTTTATTCAAACACATTAAAGGGCGATAGTTAATTTAAAAGCGGATTTACTTCCCCCTTTGAAATGGAGCTTGAAYCACTTGCCAGAGCCTTTCTGAAGAACACAGTTACAGGGACCTGTGTGTCAAGAGGAATCACACACGTCTGGGATATTGCAGATAGATCAGACAAGATAGTTGGCATTCTCTGTTGAACAGTGTCACAGAAATCAAGCCTGAGTCCTTAGGCCTACAGTAAAAATATTTAAATGACAATTTTTCTGGYAATAACTTCCTAGTGTAATTGTAATTCTTTCCTAATGTTACTACAGATTTTAATTACCTTAAAATTATGCCTCCYCCCCACCCCTGGTTTCTTTTTCATCTACTTATTTTGGCATGAGGGGTTACTATAAGCACAGAATATGTTTAGCTGCTGTAGCACAGAGCCAGTTTGTTGACAATGTTCTTCTGGTGCCATCATTACATATTTTTATAAACATATATGATGAACAACATTTTTGTTTTCTGTTGATCTTGCCAATTTTTTTTCTTTTAATCTAAAATGTTGGAATAGGGACAATTTATAGTATGAGATTYTTAACTTAAATACTTTCAGGCACACCATACTGCTGTCTCCCTATTTCTTGTGACAGAAACAACTTAAATGATTTCTAAAATATACTGAAGATCCRGGAGGCTACGATGGTTGGCTAGAACTTATTTTCCTAAATTTTATATAGTGAATTTATTTCTCTCTCCTTTTTTTTCTCAACCTACCTCTTCTCTTCAATGTCTGCAATATCACTGCAAAAACTCTTACACAGAATATTAAAATAGGACTGTAAACCTTTTGGAAAAGGATGCTAATCCATGTGCACTTATTCCCACACAGTTAAGGAATGATTAAATTCGATCACTACAATTGCGTCAGTGTAACAACTGTCTGAAGACCAGCTCGAGCTCTTTGCCTTGTTCCCCCTATAGTCTGTGCAAATAAGACATTATGTAAACAGGTGGGGGAGCACAACACACCTTGCTCTCAAGTGGTGTGTTCATTCACATGTTCACATGTATTTACACATAGCTGTATACTAAAGACTCTCAAACCTTCTAGTWGGATGGTTTGAAGGGTTTTCTTGTCCATATGTTTTGGGATTTGTTTTTTGTTTGTTTGTTTGGGGATGCTTCCTGCCTCCCCTTATCACCRAGTGACCCTATTTCTGTAATTTGGCCAGGAAGCCAGGAGAACAACAATCATCCTTCTACGGTGCAAGTATCTGAGTAGCAACCGTACTGGGTATTTCATAGCCTACTCTGTTCTTGTAAAGAAATAAATAATCAATCAAATAGTCTAAATAATCAATCAAATAGTCTAAAAACTCTGCAAACTCTTCCTCAGAATAGGCAAATCAGTGAAAAAAAAAACCATCATTCTCCTTTCACATTCGGATAGCACACAAATAACATGTTTCTCCCAAAGCACTGATTTAGTAATTAATAAACTAGAAAGAAATGCAGTTCTATTTAATCTTTTTTTATGAACAGTAAATCCAACTATTCCCAGCTAAAATATTGCCCCGCAGGCTACCTCCACCTTTGATAAAGCCAGAGGGGAACTATGGCACTGCACAGCACTGAGGAGTGGATGCTCATTTTGTAACAAAGCCTAAAAAAGCTGAAGTCAGAGAATCAGATATTAATGTATTTTTGTTTGTGAATCTGTTCTGTCAGGCGTGTGATATTTACAGTGTCTAGGAATGTGGTAGTGTTTTCAGTGAAATGCTTTAAGACCAAAAACTGGTAGCTGCTGGATCCAAGCAGGGAAGGAATGGAAGTGTTAAAAAGACGAGCAGTTCTCAAAAAAAAAATGTCACACCAAGAGCCATAGATTATTTTGTTTCTCACATGTATGTATTTGCACATGTGTAAGTGTTTACAGTAAAAGAAAAAGAAGCCGTGTTACCCTCAGCAGTAATTTTTTCAAGCTGGGGAATGTTCCTCACTCACTATATGCAGCGCCTTGGTGACTATGCTCTAAACTTATAGCAGGGACTCTAAAAACTAGTTTGCTTGAAATTACTAAAATAATAGCATTTATCCTCAAAAATGGTTGTCACTAAACATCCTTTGGTARACTTAGTTGCATGGCACTCATATATAGCACTATTTGTCATTTATTAGAGTCATGATAGTAACTTCAGAAGGCCACAACTGCATGGATGGTTCTTCTACAATAAGTGACCTGAAAAATACAATCTAGTATTTTCTTTGACCTTATTATTTGAAATATACAGAGATTAAAAAAAAGGGGGGCGAAGGGGGGAACAACTTCCCTTTCTCCACTGCCACCATTTTTAGCCTCATTTTACACCTGGGGAAATGAGTCATGGACTACTTGAGAAGTCCAAAATACACTGGGAGATTTTTACTCATTTGGTCCCCATTTCCCTTTAAAAGCCATGCTAAATCATAAGCTATGGAGAAAATGAACAAAGTATAACGTGTCACACACACTGCAAAYGTCAGAAAAAGAAGGAAGCGTGAACAACTTACTGCAAAGTCGAAAGGACCTGAGAGTGCAAGAGGAGGAGGAAAGCAGATGGCAAACCCAACTCTCAACATTAAGACAGATTTTATTCATTTTTAYGTATAAGGTGATTTGAAGAAACTCCAATGCAACAAAGTGACAAAATATGCTTAAAATACAAGATTAAGTGCAAGTTTGGAAGGGAAAAATCAGCTACACTGAAAGGGAATGATATTTAAAATAAACCAGTGATAGGGAAATTTCAGTATGACAATGAATTGCAGTTTAGTACAGACACGGGGATGTTAAAGCAAAGGGAAACAAAATATATACTATATGAAGGCATGTATCTTTTAACACTGTGGATCACAAAACCTTTTATTTCACTTTTCACTAACTGCAGCTGTAGCTTAGATTTTTTTTTSCTTTTATCTACACAGAATCCTCATCCTCAGTATATGAAACTGTCAGTTTCTTTCAAATATTCAAATTAATTTCAAATATTTGTTGTCCTTTTAAAAGAAGAAAAAAACCTTCTGTAATTGTAAAAATATTTTAAAAAATAAAAATAAGGAATACCTTTTTCCTCCAGCAAACCTCTTCATTAAAACATAGTGTTACAGTCACTACCTCAACCTAAACCCATAGTAAAATTCATAATTATGCAGCCATAATTTCTTGGTTGCCCTATAAGCCTTCATACACTAACATATTTTTTCTGCATACCGGCTAAAATCTCAGTAGCAGGTGCATTCACGSGCCATTGACTGCAGGTAGAAGTCTCAGAACTCAGTCTTGAGAATGAAGATTTGCACCTARTCTTTTAACAACAACCAATAAATCTATAAATTTGTCTTAATATAAGTTATGTCTAGTTGAGGTGCTATTATACAGTAGGCTGTAATCAATAAGTCTTCCCTCACTTGTATGTTGAGTTACATTTCAGTATGCTGACTACTACGTAAAGGGAACACTCTTCTATATAGTCACTGGTTCAAGACCCATTTAAGAACTAAGAAAATGAAATTCCATCGTATTCCAGGGGAAAAAAAAATGCTGCACTGCTGCCATTCACTTTCTTCTTTTTAAAGAAAACTTGTGTTCACCTGTTAATTGCATTCCCAATAAGAAATGTGCACAGCTCATTATCACTCCTGAATAAATCAGAAATAAAGATAGATGCTAAGTATAGCATTCCAGCACTAGGATTTGCCATGTCCCCACTGATTGACTAGGAAAGTCATTTTCATTTGAAAGACAGCCTTTTGTTGTATGGATTAAACTACAATACCATAAATGTGATCAAATTCTGATTTAGGTGAGTTGCTCTTCACACAACTATTTTGGTCGGAATATAAAAGCTCATTCGAAGACAYAATATTTTAGCTTAGGGAAGAGTAAGAGTTGGATCAAGACATAGGCCCAGTCAGCCTAGATTCTAGACCCTAAAACTACTCTCGGTCTTTTTTATTAATAGCAGATAAATTAAAAATAAATTTTATTTTAAAAAGCTATTTAAAAATATTTGAAAGGCTACTGCAAGTCTAGAAAACCCAGTGAAAGAGCCCGAGTCTGCAAATGTTCTGAAACAAAAGGAGAGGGGGGGACAGACCCCAAAAATGAATGAACGAACAAAGAAAAACCCCACACAGAAGAATGAGTTTCTCCACAAAAGACACTGGGCTGTTAATTCAAATACCAAACTCCTTGTTGCAGTGACGGCGCAGGGCAGGGGACTGACACGAAGCAGGACGAGAGCTCCCCAGCACACAAATACACATCTCGTTTTGCAAACGCAAAGGACGTCATCACCTGCCCAGGCCACGGAGGCTCGGCGAGGGACCGTGGTAGCACCTTTGCCTCTTCCGGCAGGGAGGGCGAAGGGGCCAGCCGGGCTGTTCTCCCCCGCACCCCCGGAGGTGTGGCCCGTACGACTGTGAGCAACATCTGGGTGTCACCTGGATGACAGCGAGACTCCTACGTCTTATGCAGCTTTAATAGCGTGCGCAAACCTAAACAGGATTGGCTTCACGTTTAGTTTATACCAGAAACTGAATGCATGAGGCAAATAATATGTACTGTCCAAGTCCTAGCTTGAGCTGAAACTTCAAGGGAAGCTACTTGGTAATTTTAAATTATTTCTTCTCTTAGGAGAATTTAACATATTTGCTTTTTATATTATTGCACTGCTAGTTCTACATCTTTTTAGGCAGAAGAGACAGACACCTGAATGTAAAAAAATAACAGAGCAGAAGTTATCAATCCTGTACTCCTAAGTAGATGTAAATACTCTTGATCAGGAATCTGTTTGGGTTAGCGAAGTGAGAGAAGGAACGGCGAAAGGACAGAAGAGTCAGTCTAGCTCTTCTCCTAGTGCTGTTTGCTTGTTCATGCTTCTTAACAGGTTTCAACTACAAATGTATTTGAAAAAAGGCAAATCAATAGTGCAAGCATAAAACAATGTTAACATAATACTTAAAGAGAAGTCCAGCACCTCTGGAAACAATCAGTCAGCAATGAAGCAAGTAAACTTTCAAGCCTTGCGTACATTTTAACACATAACAAAAAAAGAAATCCAGTGGCATTTTTAACACTAAATTTTCAAGTTAAAAATTCTTAAGTCTACCTGAACCTAACTGTAAAAGAATAATTTTTTAAAAAATTAACAATTACATACTTTATTTCTTAAGGTCCACATTTAACTATTAAATTGGCAGAGGAAATACAATTAAGCTTGTTTGGATAAAAATTTTGGCACTTACAAAATACTAACATTAACAATGTGAAGTATAGTTCCGTTAGCCTTTCCCACATTGCCTTATCCAGGCCTTGATCCAGTTTTCATTTACACATCTGATCATATTTAATTACTTAGATTGTTATCTCTTGGGGACAGCAGCTAGTTTTTCATTACATATTGAGTTGAGTCTAAATTACTTACTGATACGTCGAGTAGCAAGCATACAACTAACCAAGAACCAATATAATATGTATGATTGAGGGGTTCTTTTAAAGCACAGGGGATATATAAGAAGACTGAATATATTTCCTCACTCTAATAGTTTTGGCATCAAACAAAGCATCCACTGTGCTGTATGCTGTATGTTTTGATTGATAAGATTTGATTGATAAGTGCAAGACTATTACATCTGAAAACAGCATGGAAAGAACAACCATACAAAAAACAAAATTTAAATATCTTGAGAGAAAAAAAGTATAGTATGAATAGAAATAAATAAAGTTAACTTTAATATAAATAGTCTACATTAAACTTAAACTATAAAACCCTTTGCAGTTCTTAAATATTTTCATGTAGGGAAAAATGAGCAAATACATTTTAAATAGGATTTGTTCACTATCTCAATGTCTCTTCTGGAAATTTCTTGGGAGACTCAAAACATTTATATTCAAAAACAATCTACTTTTGTATTTTTCTTCATTATTCTACTCATGGCATTTTTTTAAAGTAGAATATGTGCTGAAGATAGAAGTGTACTCCTACAGACTTTACCTGGATTGTGGATGCACTATCCTATACCAGGAAGTATAGGATACTTAGTTCTCCTTTTCCAAAATGAATATATTATATTCAGTAACGAACTTTTAGCCTAATGTATTACTTTTTTTTTCAATCATCTTTCATTGCCTTGAATAATCAAGAGTCAATGTAAAAAAGTTTCCTTATCAAGAAAAAGGGAATTTTTACAAAAGTGATCAATGAGAAAAAGGGTTATATTTTACATCCTTTCACAAGAAAGACTTCTGCAAGAAGTTCATCATAGCTATATCATACACAAAGTGAAGCCCTTTTCTCAACTTTACATCTTGTTGTAAGCTATTTAATTGTCTCAGAATAGTTCACCCTACTCTTAGTTACATACTACTAATGTGCCAATACATACTCCTTACAAAAGTCTCCTCTTTGTCAAAAAACAACACTTAATGTATTTTTCTAATGAAATATCTCCAAATCAAGAACTGTCAACTACAGCTCTTACAAAGCAACTGAATAAAACTATTTTGAACACGATTTTCCTTGTGTCCAAGTTCCCTTCTCATTGATACTTGCACATTAATGCAGTAAATTGTGAGCCTGTCACATGTCGTGGAAGGGCTCTTGGGATCAGGAATTTCAGTTTGAATTCAGCTTACTAAAGCCTTGCAATACATCTACATGACTCAACACTTTTTGTAACACTCATTTATGACATTTTCAGGTCATAATGCCAACATGTCACTGTCATTCTGTGAAGATATGTTTCAAAATTTTCACTATGTAGTAAAAAAAGGGGGGGGGCAGGGTGCAGGAATCAGAGAATCTAGAAAACAGAATTCCTCAAACAAAAGAGTTGGTTACAGAAAAATATGCATATAATATTACTGATAATATGCCATGGCCTTAGCATCTCAATTTGTCCAAAACAGAGTGATCAGAAATTGCATCTGCTTTTTCCAAAATGACACAAATCAATTTTAAACATTTTTAATGTCAGATTCCTATTATCTCAGATATTTATACATCGAGGAGTGAAAAGACTATTAGGAATTGCTGCAATCAAGGATGACTTGAAGATTTCAGGAGCATTATACTGTGCGAGACTGAATTATGGATAACAACTAAAGAATAAAAACAGTAAGTTACATTATTCTTCTGGAGGTAAAAAGTGTATTTAGAACTAGAGAACTTTCCAGAGGAATGATAAAGAGTATCTTTCCAAAAGTTTAAGTTTACCTCTTATTTAGGAGTTTATTGCTTCATTCCTTCTAGATAAGGGGATAAATATCTTTCGTTCAAAGAAAAAAAATACTTTCTAAGTAGTCATTCTTTCCATTCTTTTCTATTGATATCAATACCAGAAGCTTTTCTGAGGAGAAAAAAAAGCTTCATTAATTCATATGTTCCCTTAAATACTCTTCTGGTTTTCTTTATATTTTTTTCAAAGGAAGAGAATATTTTTCTATCGGTAGCTGAGGAATCCTAAATAAATACTTTATCTTTTATTTCTTGCCTGCAATGTCAGCTACTAAAAATGACCTTATTCCTGGAAAAACCTCACTGTGAAAGAAATAGCATTATATAATTTAGAAATATTTCTTTTTCTTTCATTACTTGGTGAATCCTGTAAATCCTATCCTGTAGCAATTGAGCTTTCAATAAGTCTTTTCTGTGCTGTTACATGTACTTTCATTTCAAAAGTATCCTCCTTTTACCATCAAATAACTCAGTTAAATAGTGTAACAATAAATATACAATATTATAAACAATATATATTGTGTGCCTGTGCACTGTAAGTTATACTTTTGAACACTGAGCTTTTTACTAAAAAACAGGTTCTAGCCATGCACGGTACTTACACCAATGTGCCAAGCAGAGCCTGGAAGAGCTTTTATCAAATATGATATGATTTTACCCTCAACGGGGTTCTTTCACTACAGAAACAAACAAATATTTTATAGAAAAGAAGGCAATGTATGGATTATTCTTCCCACCAGCAGTTACTCCTTAAAGTGACTACTCACATAAAAATTCTACTGTCTTCAGCTAGAACGAGACTGTAGCCAAAATAATGTAGTCGCTCAAAGGTACACCTGTTTTGTGTTAACGAACTAATTTGTGTACTGATTTGGGAGAGAATTCTGTTTTTTTTATCAGCTGTACCAACGTCCGTTTATTTCTACAAACTCCACGCTTTTTTCTGCTTTCTCCATGGTCTCTGCAGTAATCACACCCTTTTCATACACAGTATTTATTAAAAGCAGTTTTTGCCATATTGCATACTTAACCAGTTTAAAAACACCAACAACCAACAACCTAAAAACATTCCTGCTTTTCTTTTGCATTCAGTTCTGAGCATGCCGGCTTTTAAGCTCTGAGATCCAAAGGACACCAATGCTCCACTCCTCATGGCAGAGAAAGCACGCCTGTCGATGTCCTAGTAAAATAACAGAAGTTCCAGGCTTACAGAAATTGTTTAAGAGAATAAGTTTTTCTTTCCCTCACTACTTGAATATAAAAAAAAAGGGGGAGGGGGGGATGGGGAAAATTCAATTTTCCAGGTGAAAATTCAAATGAGAACTGCATATTTATCTCCTACTAGTCATGGCAAAGCTTTTTCCTACTTGTTGCAAAGAGGAAATGGTACCAAAGAAATTCCATTAAAACATATTAGCTCCCACACCATCAGTATTCTGCAAGAACCGTAAGAAAGCGTGGGGGAGGCGGGGGACTCTCACTAGTGCTGCCTGAAGTAAATGGGAGATTCAGAATTCTGTCTCCATAAGCTTATCGTTAGCTTCAATTTCTGTTTTCACCCCTCACCATTACTGTCATGATGTGAATAGCTAATAAGACAATAAAGTCCCAGCTGCTGCTCTGACTTCAAGTCTGACTAGACTTGAAAAGGAAGAAGCAAGAACTCCAGATACTCCGGACAGGTGGATATTTAGTTACGATTTAATATTTCAACATTTACTTATTCCAGGACCATGGGCATGCTGATACTTCAAAAATAAACAATGATTGTATGCCAGAAATCTAGCTGCTCACCAAATCTTTCTCTGAAGCTTCTTAAGAAAGAGAAAGAGGAAGGCGGAGAGGGGAAGGAAAAAAAAAACTTTTGCAATTGCTTGATGCTTTTGTACAATAGTATCTGCAACACTGTTTGATTTGTCACCTGTGTGGGCTGAACATGATAAATTGCTTGCTTGCTAAAACTCAAGACTACTGACAAGGAATCTGGCCTCAGGACATTGTTTATTTCCTACAAAAGCTGTAGAAGGCCTTTGTGTGCTGTTTGTCAATCAAATATGCACCAACAGATCACTGTGCTGAATGCTAATGAAGAGACTAGTCCTTTGCAGGCAACGTGTACAGCATCTCGCAATTACACCATCCACTATCTGCAAGCAGGTGGAACCGGAGCTCCTAAACTGCACGTACAGCTCCGCCATCCGGGGCCCAATCCCTTCATTCCTGAACAAAATCCCCTTGGATGGCAATGGGAGTCTGGTCTGCGCAAGGACTGCAAGATGAGACCTCTGGGTAATAATTAGAACAATTTGCTATTTTTTTGTCACAGTTGCTGCTAGCTAGTATGAGAGGTGACATGGGAATTTTACATGAATTTTGATCATGCTCAGGATAATTCTGAGTAGAGCCACACAGCATTAAAGTCCCACATTATTCTTACTGTAAAAAAGCAGTCTTACATATCTTGACTAGATACTGGAAAGGGAGTATAACACAGTAAAATTAAGCAAGAGTCAGTAGGAGAGGAGAGAAGAGGTAAAAGGTGCTGGCATATGGTCTTCAAAGTCCAGAGAGACAAAGATAACACAGACTGGGATATATAGAGAAAAGGAGAAAGAGAACCTGTACTACTTAAATGCCTGGTTTAGCCCATATATACATTTGACTATCAGTTTGGTGCAAGAGTGATTACACATACTCTGAAGGCCAAACCTGTAATATTGGAAGAAAATAATCAAATGCGTTACACCTTCATAAGTCACTTCCGTGACATGAAACTGATTTGCACCAAGTTCTTCTGCCTATGTCTAGCTTAGATATGGTGTTGTTATGCATTCCATATAATTCCATTACAGCTCATCTATAGATGGCAGTTTAAAAATAAAAGCAAACTAAGAAATTTTATGAATTATTTATAGTAAAAATACTCAGGCATATTTATGCTTCTGGGGCCAAGCTATGAAGGCACTTCGTATGTAACCTGGCTTACCTTATGGATCAGAAAAAAAATAGGGTGATTGCCCAGAGACCACCAGTAGAAGGCCTCTTGTATGATCTAGGTGGTTATTTGGCCAAGGTGAAAGGCAAGACATACTTTCTGCTAGGCGGAACAAGTGTGTGAAGGAGGTAGCAATTACTAAATTCAAGATCAAAGATCAACCAGGCTTCCCTAGACCTTCCTTGTTCTGTTCCCGGACAGGACATTTGCCCCTTACTGTAGGCTTTGTAGAGAGATAACTTTAAACCCTTAGATGTATAGAGTCTATACTTGTCTTTGCAGGGATATTCATACCCTGAGCAACCTGAATTGGTCACTTGCACAGACCAGACTCCCATTGCCATCCAAGGGGATTTTGCTCAGGAATGAAGGGATTGGGCCCCGGATGGCAGAGCTGTACGTGCAGTTTAGGAGCTCCGGTTCCACCTGCTTGCAGATAATGGATGGTGTAATTGCGAGATGCTGTACACGTTGCCTGCAAAGGACTAGTCTCTTCATTAGCATTCATTGAAGCATCTGCCCTATGAGGAATGACTGCGAGAGCTGRGCCTCTTCAGTCTGGGGAAGAGAAGGCTGAGGGGGGATCTTATCAATGTGGATAAGTACCTGAAGGGAGGATGTCAAGCGGACGGGGAGAAACTCTTTTCAGTTGTCCCGTGTGACAGGACAAGAGGCAATGGGCAGAAACTGAAGCACAGGCAGTTCCGCCTGAATGTGAGGGGGAATTTCTTCCCTGTGAGAATGACGGAGCCCTGGACCAGGTTGCCCAGAGAGGTGGTGGAGTCTCCTTCTCTGGAGATCTTCAAGGCCCACCTGGATGCAACCCTGTCTAACATGCTCTAAGTGACCCTGCTGAGCAGGGGGGTTGGGCTAGATGATCTCCAGAGGTCCCTTCCAACCTTACCGATTCTATGATTCTATGAACCATGTTTTGTACTGTTGAGTGTGTGCACGCTTCCTTAAAGAACCAAAACACAACACTATTTTCAGTGCAAATACGAAGACTATTGAAGAAAGAATGAGAGAAATTATCCAACACAAAATGCTGTACAATAGGAGACTGGATGCCATATATAAATGATATTGTCATTCCTCCTCTTGAAGACAAAGAAAAAAAGATTATAGTACTATAACTGCCTTCAGATTAAAAAATTATTTTATTTTAGAAATTTGGAGGATGGTTGATTCAGCCTTAATTAAGGTATGTTTCACTACTAAATGTCACACAGAATTAAAAAATAGACAAACAGATTGATCATGTTTTACTGTAACTAACTATGTAGTTAAAAAGTCTAAGGTCTAGCTAAATGGGTGCATGTTTTTATGTTTAAGAAAGAAACATTCACAAACACTGGTAAGAGCCTACCAATGTTATTTCAGAGCCTTCTCAGATTTCTCCTGGTTGCCTGTCTCTGCAAAACTAGAGAGAACAGAGAAAAGGAGTCCTTCACGAAATGCAAGAGCCAGACTACAGACAATTAGGCAAGAAGGTCCATAGAGAAGTTCAAATTGTGGAGAACTTGAGAAATTACAAGTAAAAATTAATGCTTAATGACAGTGACCACAATGAAGGGTGAAGCTGGTTTATATTCTGCTTTTTAAAGCTCTGTAAGGAACATGAAATAGGAAGTAAAAGAAAAGGACAAAATGAAGTGCTAGAAGTAGAGGCAGGGTCTACTGGAAGAAATACCGGTACAGAAAAAAAAAAGAATCTTACTAGCCACATGCAGAAAATTAAAAATAAATAAATAAATAAAGGAAAGAAAGAGAAAATCACCCAGGAAGTTTTAGATAAGGCCTGGGCACATGGATAAACAAAAAGAATGAAGCCTAAGCTTTTACTCATTCTATAGATTTCAACAACTAGAAAGTAGGTCACGCTGTTCAAGACTGTACAGAAAAGAGCAAATGCAAGAAGTTACATTGGTATCTTGATAGGGGGGCAAACGCTCTCCAGACAAAGTCAGTCAGAGCAAAATCTTTATTATATGATCTATGGCTGAAGAAGGTCCTGTTATATTAAAAGAAGTCAATGGATAGAGTGATGTGCCTTAGTTGAGATAGCTCTTTAATACACTATAGCAGAGCCTGATATTATGAATCTCACCTCAGGAACA
The DNA here is from genome assembly GCF_003343005.1 of Rhea americana. Classification (NCBI taxonomy): domain Eukaryota; kingdom Metazoa; phylum Chordata; class Aves; order Rheiformes; family Rheidae; genus Rhea; species Rhea americana. Next base: position 1,150,574 of record NW_028186779.1, read on the forward strand.
CTTACATTAATAATGTGAAATGTCAAATGGCTATCTGCCAGGTGTGAACCATTAGGTCTCTGTGATTTGGTGCACTCTGATACATCCATTTGATGCAGGGTGCAAATGTAATCAACTTTGATTATGATGTGCTGCTGTGGGCACTTTGGAAAAGGCTGATTTATTTTTAGATGACGGCATCTCTTGAACCATTAGAGCTCTCTTGCTGAAAATCACTTTGTGTACCTAGTATTGGAGGGCCATTGATACATAACTACCATGTGCTATTTCTGCATAGGAAGCCTAAAACAGGCAGTATTGATGTGCTTTAATTTTTCTGAGGGCTGCACTTGAATAGCTTTTATAATCCTACAGGGTGTATAATTTATTAATGTACATAATGCATCCGACCATTTAATATATTAAAAAAGGGAAATTAATGTAAAATGTTATGGACGAAATAAATTCCCGCATAGATCCACAGATAACAGTGAAGTTTTACTAGCAATTTATTTGGCTTTATTTGAAAGGAGCTTGCAGCATTTTTAATGTTTTTAATACCTTTTTGGTAGATTACATAAGCAATCTTGCTGTCCAGTACCAGCTTCAGTAACCAGCTCATTAAAACTCTCACTAATGCACTCCGTACTATGTCATGAACAGAGGACTGACTGGAGCGGCAGAGAGCAGCACTGGAGTTACTCTGTGCCCGCTACCACAGTCTCCCCAGGCGGGGCTGGAGGCAGGAGGGAGCAGTAAGTAGGTGACTTTGAAGCCACCGTATGACACCACTCTTTCTGCTCAGATCTGAACTGCTTATAGCCATGGCCTCATCCCACTCCATCAGCCGCCTGCACGTGTTTCAACGGGAGAGCTTTCTGGGCTCACCTGCTCTAAAATCGACGGTGCTGGAGACCCATCAGTATCTGCTCTTTGAGCACCAATATCTGGTCTTGTGCCACACAGTGGAACCACTTCAGGCAAAAATGCCGTCAGGCGGGGAAACAATAATAGTTCTGTGAGTGGAAGGTCACTGCAAAATATTTACAAACTTGAATGATGAAGAATGAGTTCACTGAAACTTCTTTTCCAACTCTCTGATCTTGTCTATAGCTAGCATTTCAGATAAAGACATAGTATTGTATTACAACCAGATAAAAATTCGTATGATTCATGACTACTGAGCCAATAAAGAAAATCATGCTTTCTGCCAAAGCAGAAGTAATCACAAAGCATGCCCACCTTATCGGAAGACCTTAAAAATAAAGGTTTATTCAGTRTGAGAAACCTAGAACCATTCTTTCCTGCAAAGAAAGTAACACTAATAGGACTGATTCCATCAATATACAGTACTTCTGTAAAATATTCCCCACCTTCCATTTACTCTTGCTAACCACAAAGATACACCTGGAAAATGACACTACAAAGTCTTATCGCATGAAAGAAAACAATCTTCCTCAGGGCTTTCAGAGGATAAACTCAACAGGCTTAGGGAGAACACACTGTTAAGAAAATTTAAGGTCATTGAAAGCCAACTCAAGCACTACGCTAAAAACAAAACAAAACAAAATAAAAAACCACAACCCCACACACATTAGTACAGGGCAGAAAGCTCAGTGGATTGCTCAGTTTGGGTTCTTCTTTGATGTTGTTTTTTTTCTTTCACTGTTTACTTTAGGCAGCATGCCTCTACCATTCTCACCATGATACTAGCTGTGGTATCTTTCAAAGACTATAATGAAACAGAGAAATAAATCCACATTCTCCACAACCTTGTAGGAGAAGACAGTTCATGTATCTGGATCTGCAAAAGGGAAAACGGCAGGGTTGATCCCCAGAGCCAAAATCTCGTCCAAGAGCATTTGGGTATATCCATTGTGATATAAATTCTTCTGAAAGACTATTTTTCTCCTCCTATGAAGAGGAAAGTGATAGAGTTGGCTTGATCTTCTCTAAGGAAACATCTGTAAGGAGACTGCTGTGAACAGCTATTCCCCATTTCTATACTTTCCGCCACTGTCATGTCTAGCTGCATCTCTCAGAGGATTTCCCCAAATTTCAGAGAAAAAAGTAATAACAATTTTTGATCAGGTTTCAATTGTTTAGTCTACTTAGGCTACTTAAAGTACATTGTTAAGAATTAAATAGCCCCCTCAGACATTTGAGCTATTAATACTTTCTAGTTCAGGTCTGTGGGCAGCGTCTTTGAGATTAACTATAAATTGTCTACTGCTCTTTTCTACGTCAGCTCGTAAATTTGTTTGAAGTAACCCCTTCCATTGTTTCAAAGAGTAGGAAGTAGTTTAGTCTTACGCAAAATAAAAAACACTTAGAAAGACTGCACTGGCATGACTTGGTGATCTGTACATCGCCAGGAAAGAAGGTTGATCTTCAGCATATGTAAGGGGGAACTGGTGTCCCAGACAACTTCAGCACAGCTGCAGAAATAGTCTAATTTGACTGCTGGCACTCCTTAAATAAAATGGTAGMCAGTTGACAGCTTCATCCTACAACTTGTCTCCATTCAGAGATGTTATTTACTTTAATAGTTAAAAAATCAGAACTTTTTAAATTGCTTCACCATTCATTTTGCCTAGATAAGGCTTATGCTTTTCCTAGGAAGTTGCAACTGCAAAAATCTTGGCTTTATCTACTTTGACACTCAACAGACTATACTGGTCAGGCATACAAAAAGCAATTGTGCAGCCTGGAATTAACAACTACTGCACCAAGCCACATGGTTCTGTATTGCTATAACAATTCTTTAGGGCTTCATCGCAATTTTAATCTGCGATGTAGATTCCTCATATTATTTAACAAGGAAAATATATCAACTTAAGGTTAAGAAGTTTAAATCAGAGACCATATAAATGGTTTGTTGCTTGTATAACACTAACACAGTTTGGCTCACAGGTCAAGGAACTGGAAGGGGAAGGCAATGCCATGGGTGGGGAAGAGGACAAGAAGGCTCCTTTATTATGCCTCAACAGTCTAAAAGTTCCTGAAGACAATTTGGAGGGGAAGAAGGACAAGAAGGGATAAATTCAACTTTATATCCTCATAAAACTGTTCAATTTTTCATTCCTGCAAAATTCTAAATGCTTGTTTACTTTAAGGTTTTATAACTTCTTTGAAGAACAGACACCAAAGGGGAAAAGTGGTAAAGTGTACTATTTTGTATGTTCCCTTATGGTTTAACAGGTCAAAGCATAAACTCAGAGATACTAGAACAGCAACCCAAACATCCCCTTTCTAAATAAAGAGAAATAATGTTGTTTTAAAGTGAATCATATTAAGTAGTGAATAAATTTTATCCTTTAGTTTGGGAAATAAGAACTTACAAATCAAATGAACCTCATGCCAGAAGTCTGCTCTGTTCTTAAAAGCAGCACAAATTTCCAGCTGTGCAGCATTAAGAATGGGCAAATGATTAAGACACTGTAGGTAAATCATATTCACAATGGGCAGTATTGATGTCCCTTGCTCACTTCAATYGAGATAAAATTAGAGAAATAGATCCAAATAAGTTATTTAAAGCCTTCTCAGACCAAGCTACACGCATACTTGAGCCCTCCTTGAACCCCTTCTTCCTGACAAGAGATGGACAGTTGTTAGCAAACAAGTTACACAGTATTTAAGGCCTGTATTTAAAATAAACAAACAAACCAGAAGTACATAAAAAAGTGCCCTGCCTTCTTTCARCCTTAAGTGCTAACCCAAAACCTTTCACCTTCAGTTATCTAGAAGCTCATTTTGTCATTATGTTCACGACTGAGTCCTTACTGACCTGTGACATGTGGCGAGATCTCAAATAACGGCACAACAATGCAAAACTCTTCTTGGGCAAAGACAAACAGTTCCAAATTCCCTTAAATATCAGGATGTTTACAGTTTTCAAGACTGAAAAATATGGCATTCTTTGAAATGGAGTATTGCTATTCACAGTAACACCTGCGTGCCACAGCTGAGACCAGCCTGCTGTATGGGGCAGCCTGCTCATTTTAAGCAGCTTCAAGAAGAACAGCCCCTACTTTAAAATGATCATATACTAGCTAGACTAGACAGAAAGCGAGGACGAAAGGCAGTATTATGATCCCTATTTTACAAATGCAGGATTGAGCCAGGAAGAGAGAAAAATCAGTTGTCTGGTCATACAGAAAGTGTGTGGATGARGTTGCACCCAAACTCGGACAGTGAGACACAAAATGCTGCTTTCTCTCCAAGGCACCACAAATCTCTGGAGGTCTAGCTATTGGGGGAGGGGAAAGGAAGGTTGAGGAAGTGTTTAGTTTTCATTGAAAGTTGAATRTGAAAATAGATGACATCTGTGCAACTGAGACTATTTCAAAGCATTGAGTCACAAAACTGGGAAAGGAATATATCCCAGGAAATGCAACCTAATTCCAAARTTTTGAAACTTATCCAGAATGAGACACACAGGCTTGTGCCATACTCTTCAGCAGGCAGAAAATGAACCTGTACCTGAGTTTATGGCTCCACAGACGAAGTGTAGAGCTCAGTGCAGTACCACAACGTACAATGCCAAGTTTAAGGGTATTGTTGTCTTTTCATTTAAAGCAGGTCCATTATGTGGTAAGATATCAAAAATATTTATCAGGAGGAAAAAGAGAGGGTCAAATAACTTCTTTAGTTTGTATTTAATGGTCATTAGCRCAGGAAGTGAGATGCTTGGGCTGAACTATTTTTACAAAATAAAGGAGTCATAGCTAGACAGATTTTCAGTAACATGTCTAAAAGCATCTTGTAGCTTGGCAGTTAATTTTAATCATTGACAGTTTTGTTAATTCTTATTGCTATATTAAATGAACAGTGTTTACTGTATTTTAAAAGGACTTCAGTTAAGACWGAAATGAATAGATTGCCAATCCAGGAAAGACAAGGAATAACAACCAAGAACAACCAAAATACCTGGGTTGGCTCTTAATTTTTGGATTCCCCCTCTGTTCCCACAGAGGCACACAAATTAAGAGCAAATCAAAGAAACTGAAGCAAGACATGTGAATGAAAGGTACAGCTTATATTATTATTATTGTGTTAATAGCAAATGTGTAAAGACTGAAGTTTGAGTTTTATCAATAAGTGTTTTCTTTAGCAAGGTTTTTTTTGGTTCTTTCTTTAAATGTGGCCAAACAAGACATCTCTTCAAGACAATCATCTCGCCCTTCTGCGTACTGCAGATAAACAGCTCAGAGGAACACTTTGGATACAACAGTTATTCAAAGTATAAAGATCCAAATGATGCACAAAAACCCACTGTAACATAGAAAAGTAAAAGAAAACATTAAGCAGAAGTCAGGCCACAACAACAGCAATATATCATACATTGTTAGCCACAAATAGGAAGAAAAGAGTAGGAATTATTCTTGCAATATAGGGATATTACCAATAGGGCCATCCTTATGGGTCTGTTCAACATCACAGTCTGGCAAAGTTTGTAAATAACACAACATTCATTTGGGGCAGCCAAGTCTGAAGCTGCTCATGAAGAGTTGCAGAGGGTTTTTTTAATTTTTTTAATTTAAGTTTAATCTGAATATTCCTGCAGCTCCTAATGCTGCAGTTATAGCATGGGCATCCAATCCCAGAATTACATAGGATAGAAGGATGTCCAAGGATCACCTAGCCCAACCTCCGACTTTCCACATTAGACTGTATTTTTTCTGTGATGTATCACCATCACTTGGAGGTCGAATATCCTTTCTTTCATCAAGATGGCACACAAGGATGTACTGTACAAAACATAGCCTATAAAGAGAAAAGGAACACAAAGTACCTAGACTGCTCTGCAGTGGCAGTCCCTGCTGCCACTGAATTTTTCATACAGTAATTTGAAACTACTTATGAAAAAATAACTTCCAACTAGMTCTGACATGCTCAATATGAACACACAGTCTTATGACTGCATTTCTCAAGTTTTGTGCCAATACTTAAAATGAAGAGCACTTACACATCCTATGATTCACCTATGTTTCACTCATTCAAAAGGACACGTTCTAAAAACCAAGATATGTGTCACTTCATTGTACTTAATTAAGTACAAAGTACCACATTTTTGTTCCAGAATTAGAGCTATTAGAAAAATACTGTTTTTTTCACAAAACATTCAAAGATTAAAAGAATAATGATTTGAAAGGTTTCTAGAAGTAATACCTTTTTCAAAACCTGTATTTCGTATATTTGCCTAAGTATCAGCTTACAGGTTTTGTACTCTGCCTTTTTCCTTTATTTATTATTTTTCTTTTCTCACCTTCTTCCATACTGCCACTGATAAAGGAGGATATATAAAAAGAATGCATATGGGGTCTTTGTAGGAAATGTCTCAAAAGAAAGCAGTGGTGGGAAGGGAAAGAAAAAGAAGTCCCCACACTGGACCTCAGGCATGCCTAGCTGCTAATAAAATAACCAGAAGACGCTTGTATGAAAGGACAGTGAAGTAACRCCAGTYCCACCCTGTTGTTCAGAGTCACAGCAGCTGCACRGGGGATGTAGACTTAAAGGCATCCTTGCCTCTTGAGTTTCAGCATGGGTCGAAAGGAGCCAGGAGCCACGGAGAGCTCTGCGGCAGGGTTAAGAAGGAAGATTCTGCATACACAAGATTCGTACCTCGGAGAAGAGATTCCCCCCAACATACACTCTGCCGAGTTGTTCCAATAGGGCTATTTACCTACTTGAAACTAGGTTTAGATASTTTACTAGAGCGAAGTGAGATTACTGAGCCTTTTGCAAGATTACACTACAAAGTAAGGTTATATTACTGAGCATTTTACAACTTTAACTCAGAGCACAAGCAACATACAACACTGAGAGATTACCTGACCATCACATCAACCAGTCTAAATATTTGTTTCAGAGTTTGTAAGTTCCTGCAGACAGTTAGGCTCCCCATTTACTATACTACTGTACATTTAAAAGGACCATTAATAGTTACAGTGCTATATAAATGATAAATGGCAACAACACAGAACTCAAACTACCCATATTTTGCCTACCAACATATTTAGTTAGGGTGAACAAGACAGATGATTTACAAATCACTAAATACATGCAATTATTGTAAGCAATTCACAGTGCAACACATGTCCTTATAAAAGTCTGTCATCTAAAGCTGTATCTATTTTTCCTCCTCTTCATAAAGTATCTACAGTGTTTGACAGTTAATTCCTCATTCATAGATTATCAACCTGTATGACTATTCCAAAGCCTGTAGTTAAATATGGGCAGTATAACTTTGCATAGAAATATTTGACAGTGCTAGTGAAAATGCGGTTATAAGGTAGGTATGAAAACAAGATAGTTACTTTTCCCTTTTTACCTCTTACCGCTTGGACTTCAGAAGCAGCATGGAAAAAATGATAGCATGGTTTAAGGCCAAGACAGACCCAAGACATTCTTCCTCCCACCAAGATATGCCAAGAACTTTTCATTCAATGCAGTGCAAATCACTTAACCRGAGCTTTGGTTTCTCATCTGGAAAGTAGGAATATCCTGATTCCCCTACTTCCTTTGCTTAACTTCCTGAAAATACATATACATGAGGYGCCCTACCACTGTCATAACGAATACCATAGAAATACCAAAGAATAAGTTATACACCAGGGATTCATTCTGTCATTGCAATTTTCATTATTTCTTAAATGCTTAATTCTTTCTTTTTCCAAAGGAGCACCACTGCTGCAGGTCTGGCAATGAAAAGCAAAAAAKGACAAAGCCAAGCAGAAAGGGAAGCTGTGATAAAGCACAGCAGCTGCAAAGGGTGAATACAGCGGTCTGGCTGGTACAGATGACATTATTAATTTACTTGGAGAGCAGGATTTAGAATGGGAACAAGCAATCATCTATCATCCTTGCATCATTCATCAGCAGCGTGTTGCCCTAAGCAGTTGGCATGCTGGCGCCAATTTTAGTCTGTTTAGGAAAAGCATCTGCCCAGAAGGGCTCAGCTCAGCGACAGCACCCGCTCTTCAGTGAGGTCCTGCTTTCTGATGAGTTTTCCCAGCTAGTTTCACTGAGGCGCAAAGAGGTCAAGTGACTTGACCGAGGGCAGGCTGTACAGCAGCAGCTCTGCGCGAACACGAAACCGAGCCCTCCCGGCTGGCTGTGTTCAGTCCGACCTTCTTCGCTCCAAAGCTTCTTCCTAGTGGCACAGGGAGCTTCCATATTCCTTTCCCAGTTAGTGGGTGAAAACCTCATTAGAACACCATTTTGTGTGCTTGACAGTACGCTGAGGTGTAGCGYCCGACTGAGCAATAATCGAATGGTTGTGTACTCCCTGCTCCCCGTGCGTAGTCCTCTGCAATAACTAAGCACGTTCTGACCTTCCAGGGTGCAGTCACTCTCCCCTCCTCAGTTCCCATGAGGAACATTATAATAACTTATATTTTTTTCCAGAGTAGCATTTCACAAACAGAAAACTGTAGTTTTTATCCTACCGTTAACACTGATGTAATTCTCTGCTAGTTTTCAGGTCAAGTGCTTTGTGTGCAGTGGACGTGGTAGGATCCCTGCTCAAGCAGAGCTTTGAGGTGGACTTGCCCACATCTTTTACTTATGGTGTGCATCCAAAAGCATACTAAAAGGCTTTTAAATTCAGAAACAGCCTGCTTGGATTGAAATTAAAACTAGGATATTTCATTCTTGAAATGCAAGTTAAAGTGATAAGATCATCCAGCACAGAAAAAARGGGGGCTGCAAACAACTGCTGTGTCCTCACTTCAGGCTTGATTTTGGCGGACTTCCTACCCTCGAGAGCAGCAAACCCACCCACCTCCCCCGAGCTCCCGTGCTTGTTCCCTGCAGGGCTCCAGCCGGGGCCTCCTCCCCAGAGCTCCCTGCTTTGCCCTTTCCCCCTTCTGGGCAGAAAATAGGCAGAAATCAGCAGCCCTGCTGCTAATGAGACCCACGAGCTTTTTCCACATGGGCCCCCAAAGAGACACACAGCATTCGCTTCTACTACTGCTGGCAAATATTTGCAATCCTAACTTAGATTTCTAAAAGTTATTAAAAACAAAAAACTCCCATGTAGATTGATTGTGGTGATTATTTTTACCTTCATCTCCTTGTGATAAGAATTAATTCATCTCTGCTGTTAATTATTCATTTTGTAACTATAATACTTTGTGGAGATGTATATCTCATCTGTAGGGAACCCAGCATTAATTTTACATGAACCTTAATTACAGCGTGAAGATAAACATTACTTATTTTCATTTTTCAAATATGCTTCAGCTACACCTCAGCATATTTAAAGTCTTATTCTAAATAGAATTGATCTAAAATTACACAGGAAGAGGGATATTTATATTTTATTAATACAATAAAAAGGTATATTTATAGTAGCATGCATTATAAAGTGCAACTCAACTGCATCCAAATACTACCCACAGGCAGTACCTCTTGCTGTGTTTTGCTTTCACAGGTAGAGTTGAAAATATCCTGTCACTCCAGCGCAGTGACTGACTGCTCATGTTTAAATACTTTGTCATGTATGACAGCATATTTCTACAAATTCAAAACTGCGAGACAAGCTTCTGACAGTCCTTCGATCTCTACTGCTTAATATTCAGCACAGCTGCAAACAAACCCAGTTGCAGGTTACAGATCACTTGTGCCTAATGGCTTCTGGATGGCGTTCGCAACACCCTTCCTTCTTCTTTTCCTCCTCTTCGAGTAAGTATACTAATTACTGCACTAAAAATGGCAAGTATGAAATGGCCTTGGATTCGGCATCAAATTAAACCCCTACAAAGTGCAGCTGCCTTGTAAGAAAGTAAAAAGTAATGCCAGAAAGCCCGGGGAAAAAAAAAACTCGCAGCTACTCGTATTATCAAGTACAATTTAAGTAACTAAATCTTTACACAATTCATCTTCATTCATCTCACGTATGAGTTCTTTTTAAAGACTTAGCTAGTTCCAAAACTAATTCATTTGTTTTATTTAATGCTTTTTATGTGCTTGAAGAGTAAAGAGACTTTGATAACTGAAAATAGGCAGCTATACATAGATATATATATTTTTTAAAGCATATTTGAACATGTACATGGAAGATCAAGACTTTCTGTGCCATGGCATGATAAAATCTTCATTTTTTTTCTCTTCAGGACTCAGAGCACCAGTTTGCTCAAAGCACCCCCTGCTGGTAGAAATCTGTAACTCTGGCGCAGATTAGGTAAAATGTTAATTTTTCGCTGATTTATATGCTCAGAATCTGATTGTAATGCTCTAGGAAGGCTCAGTTTCCTCTAAATTTTGAAGACTGCTGGGAAATGTAAATGTGTTCATATGTACATATATGGTTACAGATGGATTTCAGATGTCTTTTGCTCATTGGTAATGATGTCTTGCATGAATACAAATCCTGTGAAAAAATGCTAAGTACTATAGTATGTAGATGACAATTTTACAAGAACTGTAACTACCAATACTACTAATACAAATAAATATGGTGTATTTTTTTCTACTAAATCTAGTTCACTAAAAGAATATTTTTTTTGTAATTAGAACAATTAATTTTTCAGYGAAATTTAGCATGTTGGCATCTTTCTATAGCATCTCTTCTATAAAAACAAAAGAAGCATCTTGCCTAATTTCTCCCAAAAATTAGAATATTGTGAAATATCCAGGCCAGTGACAAATATGATTATGTTATAGTCAGTATTCCTACTAACAAATCTGATCTCACTGGAAAGTACTCTTTCCTTCATTTTGACCCTACAGCCTTTACAGTAATTTTAAATAATTATCAAATATCTTTTCTTTTTTTCCTAATGGAAACCTATCTTCATGCTTTTCCAAAAAGAGCTATTTATAACGCATTCAACCTCACAAATTCTATGTACAGAGCTAGCAAGTGGTCTGTTGCATTCAAAATGCAGAAGAGAAACGAGAAAGCAGAAGATCCTAATTCAGCTCGTAGCAAATTCAGAAGGTGTATGAAAGAGCCCGACGAGTGTTGTCTCTTGGGTCTCTAGACAACAGCAGAGCCRAGAGATCCATACAAAAAGCAACTATTTCCTTTAGGGCCGATCATCAAAAGAGCAGAGAAATGGGGTTGGAAGACAGTGCCTATCCCTCCTGATCCAGTCAACTGGAGCTCAGAAAGTATAAAAACCTCTCACTCTCAAAAAATTGTGCGCGACTGTACCAGCCTTATCCTTCCGCTTCGAACTGCACTGTGATACCTCTCTGCGGCCTTTTTCACCGTGAGGGTATCTCTTAGCAGATGTTTAGATGATGAGTAACACAGAGGAGGTTTCTGTGTTACTAAGTTCAAACCAAGCAGGGTAATACCTAGTCAGACGAGACTCAAATGCTCAGGACGGTTAACGCTCACCGAAAACAGCTCCCTGTTGACTTAAGAGCGGGGACTGGCGGGGAGGCTAGGCTGGGAGGCAGCCCACGTAACAGCAGAGCTTCTAGTGCCAGTGACACCTTTCACTCACCTTTCTCTTGGCTGTTGAAACRGGCTAGGTGAACTGCAGCGATACACTTCAAAGTAACACAAATTAAGTTAATTTATGAAGAACCCATGTCAGAAAAAAGGAAAGTGCATTCAGCCATAAGCAGGCTCCCGTCCCCGCCAACTGGTAATACRTATACATGTGAATCTGCTTAACTTAGGTGCTCTTCATTGTTTTAGATATCAAATCAAATTATGCCTCTATCCAGTTAAAAATGATGAGTACGGGAATGGCGAAACAGAGATACCCCCTCCACTAACAGAAACGTTTTTGAGGGGTGGCTGAGATTAGGCCGTGCTCCTTTCATTTCAGCAGTCCATCCAAACGGACGTGCTTGCTGCACAGCAGAGCTTGCCTGACTGCAGATGCTTGGTAAAATGCAATTCCATCACTTTCTGCCTGAGGAGGAAGCCTGTAGAAGACATGCTCCCTTTTCAAACACCACTGAGTTTAGGGGGCAACATCACAGGATTTTTTTTTTTTCCCTCAAGGTGTGAGAATACCCTCTCAGAATTTCTTCAAGAATCATGCTCAGGAAATCCTCTGAAGTCACCAGTATCAGAGAAAGAGATTTTATTACTTTATGGAAATAAAAGCCTTGGATTTTTTTCATGAAAAGTTCCCCCAAAATATTCCAAGACGTGAGCACTACAATTCCATTAATTTAAATTAAGAATGAAGAATGAAGATTCTTTCAGTTACAAGGTCTACCAGATTCCCCAAATCAACCTGAAATAGCCTAAATAGTTTTGAAATTCATAACTAGCAGATATTTGGAAGCAAAATGGTAAGAAAACCATTTATAACTACAACCATTTGCAACACAAAATACACTAGAATAATATTCTATTAATATCAAAGATCAAACAAGTCTTCCTCTTTTCTTATATTTTAAAACTAAGATCTTTTCAAAGCTCTACTTTTAAATAGGATTTCTAATACACAGCTTCTGGATAAAATTTAGCTTTATCAGAGTAAAGAATTTTTTTTTACAAAGAACATTCCCCCTCCAACCATATTCATATCCATAGGCCCATCACTGGCCTCTCTCCAAACTTATTTTATAAATAAGCCAACCTTATTGGCAGCACCCTTTAACAATGCCAACATATACTTACGTTTCTACATGCTCTCTTTCTCTTTGGTAGAATGTAATCCTTTGATGCTGGTAGAGTGATCACTTACAGCTCTTTGTACTCCATAGAAATGTCTAAAAGTTTTCTCAAAAATTAATTCTAATGCTCTTCTTTATCTATTATAGATAATGAATGCTCTTAATTCAGTCATAAACCTATGCGCTAATTAAAAAAAAGGGGGGGGGGAGAGAAAGAGAGAGAAAGAGAACCCTCTGGATACTTGGAAAAGTATCCACAACAAAAATTTTTATGAATAAAGGAATTGAAATTATCCTGTCTATAAACTTGTCAGTGTTTTTGCAAAATACTGTCCCTGTAGGTGTCTCAACAGGCAGAATTTAAAAATAGCAGCATTTCATGATTCACTATTTAAAAATACATCGAAAAGAGATACATCTTTAAAAAGCATGAGAGAGAGTGGATTTAATGATCAGCCTGGTTACTGCTGCATACTAGCAAAGTGCTAACCACAGCCTGGTGTCCTAGCTTGTTCTCCGAGCTGGCAGGAGTCTAGCAGTACCACTGAGGTGAAGGAAACAGCTGGTGGCTCTGCGCAATTCAATAGCTGTTCCTACTCGCTGGGCACTAGTAAAGGGACCAGTAAAGCCATGCCCAGTAGAGRATAGCAGTAATAACAAAGTTTCTGTGAAGAAAAACACCTTAAGGTTATCAAGACGTATGCTTCCTAGAGGAAATCTTCCTTAGCAGTCCTGGAATTCAACACATGTCTGGAACTGCATTTCCTGAACTTGGCCTGTCCTGAATTCTGCAATATGGTACCATAACACCCATTCAAGAAGCAGGTGAAGGTAGTAGCAACCAGACTCTAGAGCAGGGTATAAAGTATACAACAGCCACATTAAGATGCTTTGGAGCTGGGAAATTTATAATGAAGTTTATAGATTGTTCCTGAGGCTCCTTTAAGGACGTACATACAGAACCTGATATGGAGCCTGCTAAAGTTAAGGGGAGACCTTGACTGATTTCAGCAAGTTTTGAATGAGGCTCTCAATGACCCTACTCTGCTGTTAAGTACATTCCCCAAATATTGATGTTCTTACAAGAGTCTCTGGACCAACAGACACAAGAAAACCCTGTAGTGTTTATCATGACATTAAYAGGAATGCTGCTGAATAACTAAAGCAGAATTTGAGCCAAACAAAATGGAACCGAACTGTGAGAAACTGCTATTGCAAAGGCACAGATACAATTTCTATCAGTTAGCAACATGAAAGCTTATGTGTACACAAAAAATTTAAATGCAAATAATGTTCACATATGCCAAAAAAAGAACTTTTGCTCAGAAATATCTCAAATTTAGAAATATCCTAAGCACTCTTCTCATGATTTTGCTCTAAAAACTAGTCACCGGAGGGTCTTCAAAGCAAATGTAATTAGACAAATGTGAAAATATGCACTGAAGGGCACAAAGTCTGCTTGCAAGGAGATACTACATACAAAGGTGTTTTAAAGGTGTTGGTTTTGGAGAGAAAATAATGTTTGCTACAGACTATATTCAGTACAGCATCAATAAAAATATCTTATGATGCAATTTGCCTTAGACTTTCTTCTATATGTAAATGTAATCAAGTTGTATTGTATATGGAAAATTATTGTTAATTAGCATTTGTTGAACATTCTCTAATACATCATCCCATGTAAAGTTTAAAGATTATGAAAGTATTTGACATTTTTTAGCTTACTGAACTCAACCACAGAATAACTTCACATGTAGTAAACACATGAATTATCTCAAAGTAACAATTAGCAATAAGATAGCTCAAAAATCTTAGGCTTAGCAAACAAAGATACTGCTTACTGCTAAATGTCGTTGCTAAATGAACACAAGTTTCCGTATTTTTGAGCAGTAAAAAATACATCAGACAGGTCAATAGTAGAGCATTCTGCTTTTATACCCATTGCTAGTGAGCATTTTCAGGAACAGCATTTTCATTAAAATACAATGATTTAACTTCCATGTAAGAAAATTCATTTTTTCCTTTGAAACATATGCTAGCATCTACTGCTACAGCCCTAGCAGAGCTTACTGTAACATGGCACATACAGGGGACAAGTACTTACTTAGGAACCATGTGACTGGTTTTTCTCACCTTCACTAACAATCTGCTCTGCAGCTTGCATAAATCATGTCACACACGTGACTGCTTCTCCAACAACCTTTTTCTTAAAGCACATTCTTTAAAAAATCAGCGGGTGCGCAGGGGGGAGCAGGCAGGGCTAGAGCCCCGCTCAGCTCCTCCTCCTCCCTCTGCACCTGGCAGATCCATTTGTCTCCACGGAGTCGGCACACGGTCAGTCCTGCACGGACCGTGAGAGCGGAACGCAGATCCTGAGCAAAACAAGGCAGAGATAAAGTGCTCTAACTGCACTTCTCCTGGAGAAAGGAAGTTAACTCATTTTCAGCCCCATGAACTTTGGGTGGATGGCATTTGGGGGAAGTGCTGTGCCGCTGCTATCACATCAGTGAGCTTGCTACTCCCAGAGTAAATTATTTTATGCTTCTTTTGGGGTGTCAAAATTTGATTTTGTCTATATTGGTAAGAAGCTTGGAGCTGACCTTGAACTTTGTTACAAGAAAAGCAGAGCATAGGTAAGGCAAAACCATGGACTAGGAAGGCACACTGCCACAGGAGGGACATTTCTTCTCCTTATGATTTTACAGCACAGAAAAAAGGGAGCTCTGGTTCCACAATAAAGGTGCCACTGTAAAGAACGTATCAGATATACCAATAATGACGATGACAACAATAAGAAATATGCATGTCTAAGCTAAGATCCCCGTTCAGTACAGCGTGAAAGTATATATAACATAAAGCATCTCAGTACTGCCACTGAAGTAATACACTTGATCAACTATCACGTTGAATTGGAATCATAAACAGCTCATAAATTTAGGGCAGAAATTTTTGCTGAAACAATGAACTTCAAGTGAGCGCTACTTATTCATAGAAAGCAAATTTTAAATTCAGATTTAAGAATTTGAGTATAGGAAAGGCACTGAGAATAAATCTTTAAAGAAAGGAATAGAAAGATATGATTTAACTTACCCAGTTTCAACTATTTACTAATTATGAAAAACTGTCTGTGAATGGCTGCCAGTAGAGACGTGTTCCATGATAGTGCTCAGCAAATATGTTTTTCTTCAATAATTTAGACTGTACCATACTCTCCTCATATTCTTTCCAAAGACCATTCATAAAGAGATGAAGAAACATCTAATAAATTATTAGAATTCAATTATTTTACTAGACACAGTAGATAGCAATGTAACCAATTTCTTTAGTGCTTAAAAATTACTATTGCTGAATTTTCCATTTTTCCTTTGCTTCGAATTATATCATCCTTTTTTTTTTCAATTGTAGAGCCCAGCTCTTCAAATTTCATAATTGGGAGAACTTTAATACCTTCCTCTTACTAGCATGCTGCTACTCTCCTTTTCCTCCTAGAAGTTCCTGTATGATAACAAATCTTTATATTCCTTGACTATCTCTGGTAACATTGCCATGCATTATCATACCTTCRTTGGATTTTATTAATTTATTTTTCCTGGGAACAGAGGAAAAAAGTTCTTCTTCTTTTTTTAAAAAGAACCTCCCTCTTCAAAAACAGAAACACTTTATACCACTTGTGGAAATGACCTAGATTTCTTAATGAATTTCCATATGCTTTTCCCCAAACCATCCTTTTCCCMTATAGAAAAGTAATTTTTACTACCTGCTTTAAAAGGGGGCTGGAACATCAGACTCCGTAAAAAGTTAAGCAGAATAGCTACTGCTCTTAGCTAATAGTTATGACTTACCTATTTTCTTTGACAAAACCTTCCATCTTGGTCTGGAGACATCTTCCGGACAAAGATTTCCAGTGTATTCCTCATATGTATTTCTTCATAACTGATTCTTGAATATAGCTTCGCATTCAGCAAATCAGCCTTTTCAGTGAAAACCAGCAGGAGATACGCAATTCTATTTCTCTAATTTTGGAGGCACTGTTTTTTAGCTAGCAGTCACGCAGCACAAGTACCTCTGTTACAGGCAGGAGCCATGCAGAGCAGCTYGCCCCGGGTCCCCTGGTTGAAAGGCGACATGAGGCTGAGCTGTGTTACATTACACAGGTCAGGATCTCTTTGGCCCTCAAGCGCTGGAGCTTCGGTGTTGTTCAGTTCCCCATGACAAATGAGAGAAGATGCAGACGGTGAAGGACGAAGAGCGTCCTGGCTTTCATGTGGTCCAAGGCAGACCGTGCATGGAAGGAARAGCCTGTGGGGAATGCAGGGAAAAGCGATGCCCCCACTTCCCTAAAACAGCTGTGGAATATAACTCACTGAGAAATTTGCAACTCAGCAGGTTTTCACTGAAAAGGCTGATTTGCTGAATGTGAAGCTATATTCAGGAATCAGTTATGAAGAAATACATATGAGGAATACACTGGAAATCTTTGTCCGGAAGACGTCTCCAGACCAAGATGGAAGATTTTGTCAAAGAAAATAGATAAGTCATAACTATTAGCTAAGAGCAGTAGCTATTCTGCTTAACTTTTTACGGAGTCTGATGTTCCAGCCCCCTTTCTGGCCTTATGCAATTATAATTCTTTATATAAAGGTGAAWGTTCCTATAAAGGGAGCGTGACTCTGTAGACTACATATTTGCCTAAGAAGAAAGAGATCTAGTCTTACATCTTTGCTCTGAGTATAGTCACAGTATGTATTTTGCATCCCAGACAAATGCTGTAACTGCTAAGTTGTTCGTTATTCTTTAGATTCTTCTTTTTTTCTAAAATTCTTTGTTTTGTCCTTAAAAAATTCTGAAGCCATCATTGTTTCACAAAATAAAATGTTTATTTCTAATCATCCTGGATGGAAGTAATTACCTTGCGGCTCAGATCCTTTAGGTTTGAGATTATTTAGTGAAAAGCAAAATCTACATTGACGAAAGAGCCTTCAAACAGTCATGAAGTTGTTCTTTCTTTCTTCTAGCTAGCAAAATGGACTACTTGCCTTCCATTAAAGTCATGATAAACCTCATATTGTGCAAACATACCTCCCAAGTGCCCTTGCTTTCAACTTTAATGATCACTTCCTGCCTCCCTACCCTTCAGATCTTCAGTTTGTCTGAGTAAGATTTTTCTCTTGTCACAMAAAGCTATTCCAGTTCTTGTACTGGACCTTACCTCATCTCTCTGATTTAAAAAGTTACATTGCAACCCATCTGGGATGGATCAAAGGTGCAAACCTTAAGCACAGGGCTGGACATTATATATATATATATATGTATATATATATGTATATATTATCTTACCCCTGAAAAGTTTTGTCAACAAAAAGATCTTCTCTCACTTTTCCAATGATCTACTTTTGACTTTGAATGCAATGCAATAAACCTTTCTACGGCACTAAGACTAGTCTTCTCTAGTCAGCCAGTTCTGGTCTTATTTCTGGCCTCAGATTCCACATTTYTAATGAAGAGGTGTTGGTGGCAGCAGAATAAATGAGACCAAGCTCAACTTAAAAATTGAGAGCAAAAATTCAGTTTATTAAATACATATGTTTAACTCTCTTCTCTCAATTTGGATTTCAACCATCCATGTAGAAGAATTCACCTTCTCAATAAAAAGTGTCTAAGGCCAAAGTGTATAATGCATTAAATAAAAGTTTCAATGCGTCAGTGACTTTCTTACATGAAGACACTTCAGAACATTTCATAGCCGTGCAGTGACAACTGCGTATTTAGGGAATTTGTAAGGAAGTAATACAACATATGTTAATTATCCAAATAACAATAGCTACAGAAACAGTATTCTTCACAGGCTCTATACCTCTCTGATTTCAGGACAATTTCTGAACCTCAGCAGAAACTGAGCTCCTGTATTCTCCTCTTTTGTTTTAGATCTCATTTTTCTAAATACTGTAATGTTATTTCTGGTGAAAGCTTAATGCCTTCTTATATCATCTCCAGCTATTAAGTAAATGTTCTGCTTATCTTCTGCAGTCATCTTCTTTCAACAATATCTCCTGTTTTACTTTTTGCTAAGCATTAAGAGGAACATTCTAAACACAAAGGTAGTTAAGTTTTGCATTAGATTCCCTAGATTCCCACTGAATCTCCATCACTGAAGGTTTTAAGAAAAAGAAACAAGACTAACATTTGGCAAGAATGATGAAGACTTGGTGCAGGTAGGTCTAACAGAGGGATTTATGCGGACTTTTCCAGTTCTACATTTTAAATTATTGTCTTTAAGCAAGAGCTGAATCTGTACAAGCATTATATGTTTGTCATACTGTTACTACTTGTATGCCCCAATAGTTGAAACACACGACTTCAAGGACTGAAATCTTTTTGCATTTGTGCACATAGCTCCATCTATCTGCTTCTGTAAAATCCTTCATTAGACTTAAGCTTTTTTCCCCATATCAATGTCTTTTATCATATTTTTATTTCATTTCTCCTTTCTCCATAACATTAACCATTACCAACATTTAAACTTTAGCAGACTTGTCTTTGTCTTGTGAAATCTTCTATACCTTATTTTTTGATCCATCGGCTCACGTCCCTCACTTTTTATAAACATAGTTTGATTACGGTTCTTTCTTTGTATCTGTCCCTCTATCTAGAAATGGCCCATTACTTCTTCCTGATTGGAACTGAGTAGTAGTTTCCTTGAGTATTCTGGGACAGAGTTGAGCACATATTTAATTTTCAATAGCTGCTTACATATCCTTGAGTTCAGTTTGATATAAGCAAACATTCAAATGCTTAATTGAATAAAAATGATCTTAAGCAGTAGTTTAAGATACAAGTACAAGGCTTYTTTTCTTTAAGTGCTGTTAATAATCTGGGCCACAGAATTTAACTTTTTTCCCCCTCATAAGGATTTGGAGGAAACCTTGATGCACTAAGATGGAAATACAGTGATGCAGTGTTTTGTAGCATGCTAGTCACACACCTAACCAAGGTATCTAATGGCGGTTGCTGTTTGGAGGCATCCACTTAAGACTAGTAGATATCATATGAGACCTAACAGAGGCCTGCTGCTCTGGCGCAACAGCTGGATGCCTACATGCATCTGCAGCAGCAGTAGACAGTCATTTCTTCAGCAGTTTCACTTACAGCATCTTTAGTTGTTCCTGTTTGCAAAGTATATTTTGACATTCCTTTCTGGCAGTTTCATGTTTTGTAGTATAGGACAACGCAAAGTATAGTCCTGCAGCTAGTTACAAACACCTTAAAAACTCAGGAGAGTTTCAGCTGTYGTATTGTTTTGGGCCAGTATCTAGACCAGGAGCACTGTATCTCTTACTCATTTATCAAATTTAAATGCACCCTTTAATTGTCTTCTAATGAAAATAACGATGCCAAAGTAATATAAAGGTCCTCATAATCCCTATAACCTTGCCTGAATACAACAGCAGAGGCCACTATGGAACTATACAGCTAATACTAGATAATAAGCCTATCTCTTCCTCAAAATAGTATTCATTGTGCCGTTGTGGCTAGTTGTATGGGCACTGCCATCATTCTTATTTTTTCCCCTGCTTCTTATGCATGACTACGGTCCAAGTGGCCCACACTTAACTGTTCTGAGGAAATACATGACACAATAGATAGGTCCCTGAGAAGATCCCAAGCCGTACTCCTAGCTATGAAAATATCTCAAACAGTCTTGAACCTTGTTCATGTAAGGTGAAATTAAAGTTCATTTTACTTTTCTGGGCTAAAGGCTTCTCTACTGCACAATATAACCAAATCACTACTCCACAACCACTCCAGGTAAAGACGCTATATGGATATGCCAACTACAGAATAAGAGTGCATTTTTCTGATTCCATTTAGTCAGTTGTAACCCTGATCCATGCAGGGCATTATACAGACTGCTCTGGAACAGCACGTATTTGTGAAATCTACACRGAATTAACAGTTCAGAACTTTTTTGCAATAACTAACTATAACCAGGACTTTTCTAAGAGTAGCCAAACCTTTACATTTTTACATTTCTAAAATATATTTTAAAAGTATTCACATTCCTGGGAAAAATGTACTAGATAACAAAATGTTGGATATGAAAAAAGAAAACTGAAATCACTGGGATATGCTACCTTTACCTGCCTTTAAGCACAGACACTCTTTAGAAGGGACTTACTTTTAAGCACTAGTATAAAAATATTTCTTTTTATTTTTGAAGAATGCAATGTTTAGCACTCGATATCCCTTCACTGTTTTCCTTTTTTTTTTTTTTTTTTTGAAAGGCTAATTGAGTAGAAGCTAAGAAAACAGCCTTTCAGCCAATACTGAAGAAACAACAGACTTAATAACGTTCTATAAGCCTAAAATGTAYCCAGTTATAGAAATATGTGTTAAAGAAAATGCTTATAGACACACAATCCAGCATTGAGATTCTTCTTGCAAATTCTGAATTTATTTGGATAATATGCTTTTATGCAGACATTTTCTTAAATTCCTGCTCTTAGTTACATCCTCCCTGTGTGAAAAAATCCATTTCACTGCTGTCAGGAAGGTAATAGTGTCTGTTGCAGCCTCAGGGGTCTACTCTCCTCCCTGTGCTCACACAGCTCCCATCCACACTGATGGAAATTATGCACGCATGGGATGAGAAAAATAGAACGTTTCTGTGCCGTTCCATGGCAGAGTATGTGCCAGGACGTGGTACGTAGCTATCCCTCCTCCTTCGTTCCTCACAGTCTAAAGGGAATTTGCACATATGTTCCCTTCACTCGCAGACCCAATGGCCCTTCACTCTCATAATGTGGGCCGTTATTTTTTATTATTTGTTATGCACTCAGTACAAAATGAAGGTTAATACGCAGCTACTGAGCTGATCTCCTACCACTTCTTTTGCTCCTGGGACAGGAACTAAGACAACCTGCTCCGCAGCTAGCAGGTTTAGCCACTTTGTTCCCTTCACTGGGCAGGAAAAGGGAGCAAAGCGTATGCTTCTGTCCAAAAGAGACAACTGAAAAGTTGCAAGTATCTTCATATGAATCTGAGTACAGGGTTGATTTGGAGAGAAACTGTGTAGATGGATAAGGGACAGCAAATGTTGAAAAAGAAGCACACAGCTGCTCATTGTTTAATGCTGTATGTGCTAAAAAAAAAGCTGGATTTATACAGCGTTGTAAAGAAACTGATTGTCAGAAAAGCAACCTGACGTCTCATCCACCTCTCCTATCTGGAACAAGCAACAATAATTCAACCTAGGAGTAACACGTAATAATAATCATAGTCATATAAATAGTCCAAACATCCACATTCATTTACTGTAGTTTGGATCTGATCCARGAAGATGAATGGTAGTTTGCGGATTATCGCTGAAAAGAGATACTTGTGCCTAACAGCTCCAAAGCAAACCTAAGAAAATGGGATTAAAGCAGAAAATGATAGACTACAAAAATTACAGTAAGTCACAGCTCAGCATACCCTCTAGTGATCTTAGTTGCAAGAATCAAAATTGTAGTGTATTCATTTMTCTTTTGTTGGTTTTTGACTGTGCAGACTGAAATGGATCCGGTGAAAAGCCAGATAACGTTTTGTAAGTAGTATTTTTGTAAGATCTAATATGGAATGACTTTTTTGATTCCAGATATTGTCAAAAGTTAAAACATAAATCTCAATTAAGTAAAGAGTAACTATATGAAAAAAGTGCAACAAATAAATGAACTCATATTTTTTTAAACAGACTAAATCTTAAGTTATTGTAGACTTAACTATTAATCTCATCAACTATTCAGAGTGCACAGCTACTTTTCAGAACCTTAATACCTCAATTTTCAAACAAAATGTGCTAAATCGTCATCTTTCTTGCGTCTCTTAATGTAAATTTCTATGATTTCAAGCCTTTAATGCTTTCTTTCCCTCAGTGACAAGAAGTTGTTTCTCTGAAAGCATGAAACTTTGATCACAAAATTCAACTCAAAGTTACCAGAAAATCCTCCATACAACACATTGTCTTATATGGCTAAGAAAAGACAAGGCATTGCTAGCTTAGTACGCGTTCCCTCAAATTGAACCCAGCTTTATAAAAACTCGGAGGAAACTGGCAAAGGAAGGTTTTGGTAGATACTGGGGCCAACTTTTTCTACAGTGGCGATTGATTTTGGATGCCCAACTTGAACGATAGCTCAGATGAAAAGGGTAATATTTTATTTGTATCAGTTTCTTTTAGGATATCTTAGGCTGGACAAYCAAACCTTGGGTTCCCAAAATTAGTTTTTGCTCCTGCTTTCTGGGATAAAGTTACAGTTTATTATTAACAGGGCAATTAGTAGTGTTCTTAATGGCTGTATTCTTAGAATATCTGATATYTAAACCAGCTCATTTAAAGCTAGCTCAGGTGTCCCTAGCTGTGCTGAAGTCTATATTGCAGGCAGAACTTTTAGATTGCATCGCTGAAGTGTCTTGGACTATGTAAAGATATATAAAGATATAAAAGGTGTCTCAAGATACAACCAGTGTCTTAAAAAGCATGATCGGCTGCAGCATGGCATGCTAATTCTGAAGCAGTACTTATAGCCAAACAGTTATCTCAGMTCATAACAGAAAAAGTGTTGCTTCTCCTTCCAGCTACAAATATGCAGTCTAACAAGAGACCTCACGTTAAGTTATTTGGAGGAAAGTGATCAAGAATTTTAAATAATGGTTGCTCAGCCTCTCAATCTCAATCTGAAAACACAGAATTTACTGCAGCAATTTTCCAGAGAAAAGGTAGACCACTGAAACCAGKGATTTTTTCTCCTACTCCTTTCACATAAGATTTTCACTGTCTGAGCTCCCTGCCTCCCAAGAAAACCAAACTCCTCTCTAGATTTCCCATAAGTAGTAATTTACATCCATAATATATACTAAAAATAAAACAAGACATGCTTAAACATTTCTAAGTGGTATATCTAAAATGACCATATCAACAAATAAATCCAATTATTCTATGGAGGAAACCAAATGAGATTATAAATTGTAAAATGTTCAGGATAGAATAGCACTTAAATATAACTCAGYTGAGAAAGTGACATAATGAAAGCAGAAGTTATCCTCAAATTTTTAAAAACACAGTCTTTTATTTTTCAGAGTTCAGGAAGATGTAAAAACTTTCTTTTATTAAATATAAAATTAGCTGCCTACATTTTTAGAAGGATTCTTTGCAGTGTAGTCAACCCTTCACTTCTTTATAACTTCGAAATTGCACGTCTAATACATTAAAGTCCTCTTTTGAGTATCCCTGTACTATTAACTAACCAGAAAAGTGTTGCAGACCTTCTCTTTCAAAGATAAATATATCACTCAGTATTTGATTAATGAGGAGACATGAGAAAAACACGAATAATACATTTCAAGCATCCAGCTTTTTTTACAATCACATCTTTCTTTCTGCCTTACCAGTGAAACTGCCCTATAAAAAGACAAACAAAAAAATAAAAAAATACTAAGAAATGGCAATGCAAGAAAACTTTCTAGCTAATAATCAAATAAGAGCCCTAACAGCTGAGATCACTGGCTTCCAATAGTGGCTGTTACTGACTTTGAATGTCACTTTTGACAAGGCACTAATACAACTGAACACATCAAATAAGTCTTTGCAGCAATTTTCCTGGGTCAGCACTTTCACTCGTTTGTATATCTCTTAGGTGAATTTAATACTAATTTGCAATGGGATGTTGTTATACTTACTGTTTGCAGAGAATATATATGGGGAAGAGAGAGAGTGTGTAAAAGGCATTATGGACTTGTGCTCAAAAATCAGAGCTGTACTTTTATTTTCTCTTGAGATGTGGCTAAGGCAGTTGGGAAGAAAAAAGATTTTATAAATGATAATAAACTGAGAGAGGAAAAATCAAATATTAAACAGCCTATTTACAATATTGTAATAATGCTTAGAAGCTTTCTAATTTGAGCTCAGTTTTGGGAGGCATGTGGGAGACAGATAAAACGGTGTCAATTGATGTCTTACATGAAATTTTGCTGACATGTCACTGAATAGTCAATACAGTGTGAGACTGTGAGAACCTTTGGATGGAAGGTGCCTGCTTCATGTAGTGACTCTTCAGAGGAACGATTCAGCAGGCAGTTGCAAATGAAGCAGTCCTTAGCAGCCAGCTCCCTAAGACTCATCCTGCAAGCAGTGTGAAGAATGAGATCTCCAGCAAATCACAGAGCCCTAGATTTTAGAGCCCTAAAAATGGCTGGCCCTATGACCTACATAATAGTCTTAAATTATTTTCTTAAGGGAAAATATTTAGTTTTTCTACACAAAAATAAATATTGGGAACATGTATAAGACTGCACATGAAAAGACTAAATCCAGAAAACAACATTTCAGTGCAATACCTATCAGTCTTAATCATACTTCTTTGAATTGCTCACTTTGTGGTTTAATAAAAATTCCACACTGCACAGGTAAGACCTTGACATTTGGTATTATTAGAAACTCTCTATGGATTTTAAATATAATTTGTACCTGCAGGAATAAAAATTACTTTAGCTAGCTAGTTGCAGGCCTTGAATTAGTTCAGCATTAATCAGACTAGTATTATTCATCAGTAACAGACACCTAGGTTGCAATTGATTCCACGTTTTCCTCCTATGGTGAAGTCTTCAAAGACATTTCATAAAGAGCTCAATAAATTATATAGTGAAGAAAAAAACAGACCTTTCTGATGGAGAATTAATCAGCACACAGCACGTTACTGACTGGGTGAAAGGATTATCTTTAACCACATAGCACAAAAACTGATTAAAGTTAGAACAGTTTTTCATCAGAAAATGCTGATTTGACAAAAAGCAGAACATTCTGCATATTTGCATCACCAAAAAACTTACTGAAAAACTTATCAGAAAGTTTCTTTTCAACTTCATCCAGTGACCTTTTTACTATTACCTGTAATGTAGTATAAACAAAGTAATAAATGTATTTTATTCAGTAGTCAAAATAGGCCTTAAGAAAGGTTACTGGGAAGATTTAGGAGTATTAATACTTCAATAGTAGGARGAAGGAGAAGGAAGGAAGGAAGAAAAGCCCCATATGTCACTATTCCTATTCTTTCTCTTCAATGTTAAATGCTGTTTGGACATGCTGGCAAATACTGGCCTACTGTGAATTTTGACTACAGCTTAATAATAGTCTAGAAAGTGAAAGTGTTGTGCCAATTTAATCTTTTCAAAATAAAATTTCTGAAATTTTGCTTCACTGACAGTTGCAAATTTTTTGCTATTTAGTATTTCTACTAAATAGGAATTTAGTAGCATTTCTATGAATACTATATCTAGTATTTCTATGAAATGGGAATTCCAGCACTTAGTCTAAGATCAGACTGCTCCTCTTCAGCAGGATCTCAGTGTAACGCAAGATTTCAGCCTWCCATGATATCCTGAGCCTTCTGCTTCAAGACTAGGACCCACTCTGATGTCTCACACTACAACAATGCCAGCATAGCTGTTGACACAAAATGTGCAGCTCTAAATTAYGCAGCAAAGTACAAAAGCCACTATGTTCCAACACTCGACAGCAAAGCTATTAAAATTTGTTACACTCAGAAACATACTTGTTTCTCAGCCTGTTCCCTCTGCAACCTCAAACAGATGCTAATTATTATTATTGTTCCAAGAGGCCTGGAATAAACCTGTAAAAATAATGAAATAAAAAATTAAATCCAACATAATACATAGAAAGTTCAAGCTGATGAATGTTGCTTAGTTGTTCTCATAAGTTTTGTAATGGATTTCTTGAAGTTTCTTTGAGATAAATCTCTCAAACTTCTGAGATGTATTCGAAGCTGAACTCCAATCAGCACAGTCTCTAAGGTTTGCAAACTGAACTGTAAATGTTACGGAAACAGATATCTATTCTGTGTATTTTAAGCTGCTGGGGAGAACAGCAGGTATTAAAAACTGGGGAGAACAGCAGGTATTAAAAATGCAAANAAAAAAAAAAAAAAAAAAAAGACAAACACATAACACTTTTCTTCCTTAAATAAAAGCATATGCTAATATGGTTTATATTTTCTGCATTAAGATTTGACAAAGATGGATGATGGATATTTGGTTTAATGAACTGAGCTGACTCAATCTTTACGGTATCTGTTGTTATTGAACTGCAAGGATGCATTTTTTCCCTCTTTTCTTTGAGATCCCATAACATTAACATGCTTGAAGAAATATCTAGGACTATGAAAATAAGCAGCTACATTCTGAGGGTTTTTGTTCTTTTGTTGTTGTAGTTTTAAGTCAGATTTGCCTAAGGTGTGAATGGGATTTGTAAAATAAAGTAATGTAAAGCTGAGGAATGCAAGAGGAATAGCTTGTACATGATTCAGTACTCATGGAATAAGTGCAAGCATATGTGACAAAAAATGTAGAAAAACATAAATGCTGACAAAAAATATTGGAGGTTTATTTCCTCTCCCAAGGTACTATGGTAGAGGCACAGGACGGCCTAGTAGGAGGACAAAGTATGTTATCAGCTGATAACYGAAGTAAAACATTTCTTTTTTATTATGAAAACATGGATCATTAATATCACAAGTGGTCATATTACTGATTAACATATTCAGTTATTAATGTACAGTTAACTTTCAATATGGTATTCATTTCACAGTAACCYATTAATTGTATTATCACCTCTTCATATGTCATAAAAATATGTAAAACTGACAGGCAAGACTTTGATGGAGCAATTGTATAACAATAATATTTAACTCGAAAAGCAGTTTTACAAAAACATTTTCTATGAAGAGTCACAATAAACTTTGTTAGGAAAATATTTGCTACTTTAGTTCTCTTCTGAGTGCAGAAGACTGCTTCCCCTGCTCCATATCCTTAGACAGCTTAACCAGCATGTTAACAAGACCCATCAAGATCTAATAAGGCAGCTTCATTAACGTGATTATCACCTTATTAATAATTCAGAGGTTGGTAGAAGTACAATACTTATGGGATTATAATGCATCATCTTAAACATGAAGAGAATATTATTGTAATGCTCATTAAGGTGATCTCTGCTGTAAAACTTGTAGCACATATATTTGTAATTTCTTAATACAGTTAAATAGCCTACATCCTCTAATGTCGAAGTAGTGCATATTATAATGTCTTGCTGTTATTGCCCTGTGATTAGGCTTTCAGGGCATTTGGATTAGATCCAGAAAAGGTCTTAAATACTGAAAGTATCACTTCGGCAAAATAAGATGTTTACATCTAAGTAGGCAATTCACTCCAAAAATAAAAAGAAATTTTTGCATTTCTCATTAAAGTATAATCAGATAAAACACACTACCAGTTTTAGAAGAGACCGAAACTCGAGGCCTGTGTCCTGAAGGACAACTTTGCTCCTGCAACACCTAATCGGATGCCTCCTGGCTTACCCACCTCCCAGTGCGGCACTTCTTCCTACACGGCCTCCAGCAACCGAGGGGAGAGCGCAGACAGGCAGCTAAGCCAAGAGCCGAGGGTAAAACGTTCAGACCCCTTCAGTAGGGTCTGAACCCCACTTACCTGGGAGGAAAAAAGGCCACGTCTGGTTTCATAATTAATCTTCTCTGGTTTTAAATAGTTTCTTATGCTCATGTGCTATACCAGGAAGGCAGCGAGCTGTATCATTACAGACTGGAATTTACAGCTCCATTTACAGTGACCTAGTGATGTTCTGATGCAAAGTCTGTTGGAGTTCATGATAAAAATCTCATTGACTAGAACAGGCCTACACACTTTTCGTTATGAGAAATGGCTGAACTAATAATGAAAYGGTACAAAAAAAGTAAAACTATAGACTTCACTTTGAAGATAAGACAAATACTCTAGGTCTTTTATCACAGGATAACAAAAACAAAGTTAAGTCACGGAGTATTCTTTCAGATTTGTGACTATTTTGACCAATTGTGAGCAACTACTTTGAAGAATTACAGGTAACAGGTTTATAACTTCTCTTAAATACCACTTTGAACGGGTTGCTAGTCTAGGTGTATTTATTACATATTGGGCCAGCATGGCTTCAAAGTCTGCTAGTGGAACTCAGTCTATCTAATTTCTCGGTTCCCCAAACAGGTTTGTTGAAAAATTGTGGCAATAACAAATTTACCATCTGATAACTCCTTAAGACTAGGTCTGTTCTGACCCTCCATGTGAACTGTACGTCATTTATCMTGAGCTTAATGAGAATTCTCCATAGAGAAAAGGAGACAAAACCAAAAATGTCTGCGTTTTTAACCAGTTATCACACTAAGATGAATTGGCCTGAAGAAAGAAATAAGCCCCATGGTCTTTCCAGACAATAGATAAAGCAACACTGGCTTCAAGGAAGTGTAAGTTAATGTCACTGTTAATTTCCAAAACTCCATTCTTTTAAGCAGACATTTACTGACTAATCTTCAAGTCACATATCAGTTTGAAAGATCTGGGCCCTTGTTGCATATCCCAGGCATTTAATGTCCCTGAATAAAGTTCTAATGCCATTGACATGAAATCAAACAAAAATAAAAATTAGTTTAGAAAATGAAATTGCATGAGACAGGTGTTCATGATCACAGAAGATTAGCTTTGATGACCCAAAAACTTCTGTGTTCTGAATGACAAAATTCCCATTGGTTTTAAGTGTGGATGAGACTATCAACGATATGAAAGGCCATAATGCGTTTGTGGCAGAGAACAGAGAAAGGGAAAGACAGAGAGAGAGAAAGAACACTTTCCAACATGCAATAGTATTGCAATGAGTTGCAGAAAAGAAAACACTATGTCTAGAGGTGAAATATTTATGCCTTCTGCAAAGCAACAGTTTCTTGGGCAAAGATTTGATGTTTAAGAGGCACACACTGTTTTGTTTACAGTCTTCTCCTTTGAAATTACTGTATTTGGTTACTGCTGTGATTATAAAACAGGATACTTTTCAGTAAATGTGAATAAAGCTAGTAAGAAAAAGCTAAAAACAACTTACCTGAAACTTTAACATTGAACTTGAATTGAACGAAAAGTATTTTAGGCATCCAAAAAAAGTTAGGTAAGTTTTTCCTTACTTATCTCTCTCAGCCAGGAATGTTAAGCCTAGATTCATATTACCATCTTTAGATACTTAACTAGGATGCCTAAACCAGTAGCATAGCTACCCCAGATTTTGCATATAGTCAGTGGAAAAAAGATAAGCAACTTAGGAGGGCTATTCAGGCTTCCCAAGGGAAGACTCACTGGAAGAACTTCTACCTTTATTGTGAAAGAAGCCTATCATTCTACTGCACTCTTAACACAGATACCTGAATTTCTGAGTTTTTTCTTCATCAGTTAATTCATGTCAAAGTAGCCTAGAAAAAAATCAATATGCATTGTATCATAACACCTCAAAAAGAAACTCACAGCTTTTACACTTAAATGATTATTTGAGTAATGTTTGTTCAACATTTTAAATATACCAGATATATCTGCAATAGCTCTCAAACAGGAATGAAGCAAGAAAARCTCCAAACTTAAATACTGCACAAAACAGTATACTCTATGCCAATAGGTATGTGAAAGACTATTTTCATTCTGAACAAGCTGATTTTAGCTGTGAATTTTGATCAGAAAAAATATTTGCTTCCATTAGAGAACAGGTTTATTAGAGATTAGGGTTTATGAAAAATGTGTCCCAGAGATATCTGCAAAGGAACAYGCACTGCAACTAGAGTATGAACTTCACATAGAACAACCAACATTAGACCGTGCTTTCATCACTGGGCTCCACAGTTCCATTAATATTTCTAAACAGAAATATCATATACATAGTAACATAAAAAGTTGCCAGCATTCTGAGTTGGTAGTATTTCATGTCATGATGGTCATAAAAAGAGACTGGTAGAAGGAGATAAAAATTGCTGCCTAGTACTTCCGAGTGGTTAAAAATGAACACAGAAAACTATGAACAGCAGGTGGAGTAGAGAGTCTTGTCATTATTGAAGGAGGAAAGAGTTACCATCACATTCCCTACATCACATCAAATTCAGCACACAGCTGTATTTCATGATGAAAATTCAGTATTTTTATTTGACCCTACAATGCAAAAAATTTTGAACTATGTGGGGTATTTGGTGTTTCTTCAATTTGCTGCTGTCCTGCTACTATAGAGGTGGGAAGTTTAACATTGTATTCTGTATGTTAGGTTACATAAAATTAGCTGGCTCAGAAATAGGGGCATTTTCCTATCTACAGGGCAATGCATCATTCTTTCAGAGGGTGCTGAATACAACCAGCGCTCTAATTATTATTTTATGAAAACACTTGACRTCAAATTTAGTCAATGTAATTGTGGAAAACACACTGTATTAAATGCACAACATTTTTCTCTTAATCAATGCAATGGGAGAAAGAACAGAAGCTGACATAACACATGAGGAGGAGAACACCTGTATTTAGACTAAGTTACCTGAAGATGGAAAAAGTATACATTACTTCACTATATGTTGATAAAAGCTTTTAAAAACTCAGCACTGGTAAATCAGATGTTTTTCTTATCACTCCTATTTCATTGACTATAATTGTAAAATGGCAGATTCTGTAAAAGTACAGGAAAAGAGGAAATGAGAAACAGGTAAAATATAGAATTTCAAATAATCCTGAGAGTCTAATGTGACAGCCTGAGACAAAGGGCCACTTAAGCCAGATTTTGATTGCGAGTTACCACTTAGAGAGTGACTCTGTTGAAGACATATAGATAAATGATTATTTCAACTCGAGTGTTACAAGTTGTGAAAAGTATTTTTGTGTGGTATCTGATTAGATGCATTAATTTACATATTTTTTCTTGCAAATGTACTTTTGTTTTCTCTTCTAAGTCAATAACTCTCACCTTCATTTGTAATATCTAAACTGGAAGTCACAATTGCAGTGATGACCAGATGTCTGTTGGATGTCTTTTAAAAAAGGAGATTGCTTGGCCATCAGTGATCAAAAAGACAGTAGCATATCAGCCTAGATACAGATCAAAGTTATTAATCTCTCTTTGAATAGCATTAGGGAGAGGTGGTAATTGCTAACTAGGATACTAAAAATGTCCAATTAATAAAGCGACATATCARATGTTTCAAACATTTTAATCAAATTCTTCGAGTTTCTAATAATAAGCAGCAATAATTTAGTCTCTGATTTCATGTAAAATATTTTAATTTTTAATAGAAACATCACTGTTGCTTTATAAATTCACAGTTCCTTAAATGTTAGGCTGAAACTGTTCTACTTAGCTACATAGCTGCTGGATACTGACTGTTTTAAAAAAATAAATTAACCCAGTAGTAATTTCCTTGGGGGAATACCTGAGATAAAATAAATCAACTTCCCTAAACTATCTTCAGAGTCCTAATAGTCAGAAATAGGGCAGAGTCGACTCAAAAACTTTATCCATTCTTATCTTGTCATTAGGAACCAGGCATGTGTCAACAACATTGGAGACACTGGCATTAAATCAGATGATAAACCTGAAGGAATCAGCATGGAAGCTTTATTTATATGCCTTATTATTTAGCAATGATGTAGCCAGGAGTACGTATACATGAGGGACTTGGTGGTTCTATACCACCTGGAGACAAAGTACTGTTTTCCCAGGAGATGGAAATCTGAGGATTTCATAGGAAAAGCAAATACTGTTAATGCTCCTTTGTCTCAATTTAGTATAATCCAAATTCCCCACGTGTACATACTTCCAGCTACATCATTACTAAATGAGACCCCCCAAGTTTCCTTTCTATTTTATGAATGTAGGATGAYAAGAGATTTTGTAGAAGTCAAGAGGGAATGCTTCTAACATAAGTGATTGTTGCCTCTTTTCCTGCTGCTGTGCACCTCTGAGAAAAGTCTGGCTCCACCTTCTCTGCACTCTCCCAATTGGTAATTGAAGACAACAGTAATATTTCACTTTAGATCTCTCTTCTTAAGGCTGCACAAATTAATTTTTCTCAGCCTTTCTTCCTACATCATGTGCATCTATACACCAGATCTCTTGGTGGTCCTCTGCTGGACTAGTTCTACTACTTTAATATCTTTCTTGCACTGAGAAGCTCAAAACTGGACTTAGTGCCTTTCTGATATTTTTAAGTATCCTTCTCCTAAGATGAAAACCCATATTTTCAGAGTGTATGCACATTATATGCCCAAGTTGAGACACATAAAATAGGATTAAGAGAGCAAGTGGTCCATAAAAATCATCTCTCAGTTATTTTACTCTGTAAAATCACCTCTCAATTATTTTACTTTGTACAAGCAGAGGACAATTTTAAAGAGAAAAAAAGAAAGGATCAAGACTGAAGATAAGTAATTAGAGAGAGATTGCCAGATTGAGGGATCATTAGAAAGAATAGTAGTGAACGCCTAAGGAATGTGTGAACCAAGTCTGACTTTTATGTCCTTGTTTTTGGGTGACATACACAGCAGGTATCAGTCATAAGAATATGAAACATTTCTCCTACAACATGTTCTCATTTCTTTCTTCGAAGTAAGTTGGAAAAGGATATTGGATATTCAGATCTTTATAAAATTGAACTGTACATGTATTTGCATTATAGGAAAGGGGGAAAAAAAACACAAAGAAAAGAAGTCCTCAAAAGCATTTGCTAATACAGTCTGGTTTGGGTGATACCAGCTGAACAGTTTTAAAACAATTTGTTTTCCTCTCAAATTTTAGTTAACATCAAAATAAACATCAAAAGTCAAATGTGAAAATAAAACACTTTCAAGAATCAGCTTCCTGAAAAGTGAGACCTAATTTGCATGCTAATGTAACAAATACTGTGCCAATGTTTTCAACATATTTGTTTTCGTACATCTTAAAGCAGTAGAGGTAGAGAAAGAGAAGGATCATGGAAAAGGACAGATAACAATAAAGTTCCTTACCCTTGAAGGGTTTTAGGAGGGAGACACATGTTCAAAGCGTGCAAACCAGAACCTAAGAAACTTCCAGACAGATGAAGCTGACTGAGGAATAAAGTCCAGTGCTAAACGTTTTTACCCAATTCTCAGTTCTAGTGGCCAAACACTTCAGTTTATAAAGGCTACCATTTTTTTTCTCAGCAGTATATCATTATAGTCCCCAGATTCTTATTCCACCAGAGGAAAAAARCCTTCCTCCTTCTCAAAATGTTATGAAATGTTTTCCAAGAGAAGAAGATGGAGACTTTCTTCCCCTGGCTGAGAAGAGCCGACGGCGACACTCGAGCGAGGCAGCAGCAAAGCAGAGCTTGTTCCTGCGCCAATTCCTATTAGCTCTCAGGAAGGCAGTGTAAAACATTTGAGTAAACAATTATGCTTGCACAGACAGATCTAAATTGCTACAAATCATTTCACTTCTCTYTCTTAAACAAAACTATTTACCTTATCTACTGCATGCTTTTGGCAGGTTGTGGCAGAAAGAGAGAGGGAGAGATAGTTGCATTGCAATTTCATTGCTTTCTAAAGAGCTTTTCCAAGGTTTCCAACATTTTGGTGTCAGGATCGCTGCAYAGTTTAGACCAAACCTCAATATGAAATTTTCCAGATGTTCTGTAGTAAACATAGMATATGAGTAGATGAAAACATGGAAGAGTGAGAATTCAGGATGAGAGCAGATTTTCAGACTCTCTCACTTAAACACTTCCATGTAGAACAGCAAATTGCAAAGGACAAAGTATGACTGATGCTTAAGAGAAGACATTATTAAAGAAAAGAACAACTCTTTATTTTACTTTTGGGAACATCCCTTATGAAAGTTAATTTTATATATATATAAAAAATTTTATAATATATTCTAAATATAATGTAATAYTGTAGGTGAATAAAGTGAAACTGAAAAAGGAGTACGAGCAAAAAGAGGATGAGTTCCCTTTCAGTGTACGGAAAGGAGTTCCATATTTAAACAGAAACAAAACATACAACCTTTTAAAACCCAATTGACTAAAGCTCATTTTCCATGTTCTTAGCTTGGACTTTAGGGTGTTATTCYCAATAATGCCAAAGGTTTGAAAGACTTTCAAAGAAATCTGTGGGTTATAGGTGTCCTGTCTCCATCAGAAATCCTGTTTCCATTGGATTTATAAACTTAATACAGCTATCACTCATCTAATATCCCAGATAATGAGAAGCACAAGTCCCACTTAARGTAAACAGAATATTTACATTTTTTGTTATGCCTGAGAATTTTAGTATTGATTTGACTGTATTTTCTCCATAACAGAACCACCCACAAGAAATGTTAATGCTGCTAAGGACCACTGAACTTTTTAATAATCATCCATAACCCTTGAATTAAACAGAATCCATTTCATCCATCAATATAATTTGAGAAAAGGGAGATAATATAACCTGAGTATAATAAAATCTCAGTAACATCTAAATATGAAATTAATAGCTGTCCTTTCCCTGATCTACTCTACCTTTCTTACTATATATCAACCTCCTTTTTTCATCAATGTACTAGGAAAGAAAATTATTTCATTCCTTACAGAACTACAGTGGCTATCATTTCATTGATTTGTACAGCTCAACAAACAAATCATAAACCAATCAAGTAAGCTATGAAAACAGGCTGAAGAAAATAAGAAAAAATGTGCAGAGAATAGTTAATACAAATTACAGTTGCTGAACATTGCTTGTCTGTCATTTTCATTCATAGCGTACAGAAAATAATTCATTTTCCCAAGAATAAAAGAATTGGACTGAATGCCATTTCAACACCTAAAAGAGGATGAAACAGATGGGCACGTGCTTATAATGCTGTTGAGAATGCTGCTAGTCTTTTACTTACGTAGCTCATGTACAATGTCAGCTAACAGAGGATCTTCAGGGCTGACATTGTCTTAACCCATTATATGTCAAATACATTACCATTTATGTTCATTGCCATAACTTTCCTTGGAAAATACCTTTCTGTGTCACCATTTGCTATTCCATTTCAGGTGTCACAGGACTTCACTGTCAGGCAACGGGAGGTAAGGATGAATAATAACATTAATAGGGAGCAAAGCAAGACTTGTACAGAGGGATATTTTTATTAGACTATATACTATATATTTGTGGAAAAGAAACAGACAGGTGTGTGAGCACACGCTCCCTTTTTCTAAAGTCTGAAAGAGAAGTCACAATCATAAGATCAATAGTTCAATTTTAAACCATTCATTAAAATTGCTCTTTTATTTTTGCAACTCAAAGTGCAGCATTTTAAGTGGCTGCCTTCCCAAGAAAAACACTCCAGCTCTTTCTTTTAAGTACTTTAGAAGGCAGAAGCAAAGGTGCATGACAGTAAGAGTTTTAGAGCAAAAAAAAGGTATTGTCTATAATCTGATATTAAAAGGACAGTGGGAGCCAAGTCACTTGACTGTTACTGCCTTATATGCCTTTTGCAGATCAAGAACCTTTTTAATCCTCCATTTATTCCTTTGAAGCATTGGCATAAAAAGCCTTAAATAGTGTAAGGAGATATCATGGTTAAGTAATGCACAGATTTGAGCCTTCATTCCTTAGAAATGTAGCTGATTTCTTATTTAGACAAGTATGGATTACTTTGCAGATACTGCTTACTTGAGTAAGGATTATTGCTTTGAGTACAATGTCTAAACATTATTTTTAGATTTCTAATCATAGAATGCTATTATTCAACTATAAATTATTATTTTAACTGAAATTGCATGCATACTAGTCATGGTTTAGTTCAGTTTTCTTAGAAGAATTTTAGTGTCACAGATTTTTATAAAGAATAGAATACAAGCAGTATTTTCTGTTAAATCACAGAAGTGTTAGGTCAAGTTTCATGCCAAAAAATATGTTGGAAGCTGCTTTAATCATAGCTRGAGTACGAAAAAAAAGATGTTACTGAAGATATATATTTCACAAAAATTTAAGATTCCCTAATTGTAACTTCCTCACATTTTTTAAAAACAAGCAATATCTTTTAAATGTTAATTAATGCAACCGTCTTGATTTTAAATACATAAAAACCTGCCTTATTAAGTACAGCTTTTCTTGATTTTAAGAGGTTATAATCACAAGTACTTTGGAAAAGTAAGCAACGTAGTTGTTATTTCCCCCCTGCTCAGTTCATTCTTCCCTCTATTCCTCTCTTGCTATGGCCTTGCTTTACTGGAAATGAGAGAAGGGAGGCTGCCTTATAGAAATCTAGATCAAAGACTAACCATTGAAAAAGGTAGAAAACTAACTTAGAAGGGCTTTGGATCATATCTAAAGATGATGTATGTAACKTCCTTGGCATTCACACACCCACTGCCTTCCTCCCTTCACTCTGTCTTCCAGGTCCGTTCACCCTGAGCCGGGCTCTGCTGTGCTCGCTGGAGAAGCAAACCAGCTCGCTAACAAGCCCATTCTGGCTGCCAGCACAGTAGCATCAGTAGACAGGCCTCAAGCATATCTGTCTCCTTTCCAGGTCAACTCAGTGACAAGGAGCACTGGCAGTGAAGTGACAAGTGGATGCTCCTTTTGCCTTCTCTTTATCATTGCTTGTCTCTTTCATTTAACTAGACTCGAATTTTTTGAAGACACATTCTTATTTAGTTTAACAGCAGGCACCCAACCAAGGCGCTTGAGCCAGAAGTACAGTCGCTGAGAGGAGACAAGTGGGCTGGCCCAGCCTCRAGGTAATGAGATCTCCTCACTGATGGTGAGTGTCTGCTTTCCCAACTGCATGCGTAAGCTTAGTCTCTTAAATTCACTGAACCCATGTCAACAATCTCAGTACTTCCTTTTGCCCAACCAGACATGCCTTGCAAACCTCCAYGCTCAAAAGTAAATTTAATCTCCACGGCAATTCCACTGGAGTCAATGGACCTAATCTCACTCAGAAGTGCTGTTGGAATGCTCTTTCAAAGATYTATGTGTTTACATGGGCTGGTTGAAATTATGTCCGTTTTAAATTGTTAGGTCCTGTGTTTCACCAGCATTGTAAGTCACCATTCTTCAAATCAGGTACAACTTATTTACCCTGTAAAACCTCCTCTATCTCAACTACGTGACAGTTAGTATTCCACGCAGGAAAAAGCAACCCCTCATAACAGAATATTGTTTAGAAAATTGTCTTAGGTGAACTATTTGCTTATTCTGACAATATACTGATAATATGACCAAAATAATTTCCCTACTTTGTAAAACTATTCTAAGCCAAATAGAATTGAGATATTGCAAGGAGCTGATGATAATCACATGAGGACTAATGTGTCTAAATGAGCCTGGGATATCTTTCATCAAGTCATTTATTGACCAGAACCAACTAATCTTACTGCATGAAAGAACATATACTTTTGTTACATATCAAGACGATTTAGGCAATATTAAGATTGTGTTTCTGAGAAGAAATCCCAACAAAATACAGACATGCTGCAACAAAGCGCATTTGTTTCTTAAATCAGCATTGAAGCATGAATTGTGTTAACTACATTAAATAGTGGGCACGTCAAAATCAATCAGGACATTGCTATAACACTCAGTGCTCATCCACCATGCTCCCAGACCTACTCCCTTACAAAATACTTGGACCTGACTCTGAATTTCTTTTAAATCAGATGTCTTACTGAGTTCAAACCAACGAAGAGCTTCAATTTTTATACCATGTTATATACTATTTATGCTGTCAAAATGCATTTTATTAGGATATACTATTTCACTTCTCTTTTCTGAAAAAGTTCACGAAAGGGCTTAAAAAGTTTTATTCAGTTTTGACAAACTATCTGAAGAGAAAGTTTATCTAAGAAGGAGGATGGGGAAGGGAAAACATTAATGAAAAATGAATGATTCAGTAAGATAAACTTCCTTTTTTGATTACACATGAATTTTAAATTAAATTACTTTTTAAGTTTGTCTGATAATACAGTATTGAAAGTTGCTGTTCTGGAAAGTAATATTTTCATTTCTGTACTATGTTATCAACAGGGTCCTGATTTCCTAGACTTTGAGTTTGTATGATCAGGTCTAATTTAGTAGATACTTGACAAAAAGAACACCATTCCATGATGCTCAAAAATTTAGAGGAGTGGGCACATAAAAGTGAGGTTAGCTTAGTATTCTACTGCCATTTTTTATTAAAATTTTGTGATCCAGAAGGTARTATAGTTGTAGTTATGCATTATCATATTAATAGGGTTCTAATTTTATAYGCTTGTTTACAGAATCATCTGTTGAATGTAAAATAGTGGTTTGATTCATTTCCTGGCTTACTTATTTCTTGTATAAAAACTGATCTGAAGCACAATGTCCCTCTTATTAACGGGAACAGATGCTTCCTTTCACATATTTGTTGTAAAAAATAAGTATCCAGATGAAAATTAACTACTATTTTCTGGGGGAAAACTGCTGTTTAAATTAGTTCTATGAATTGCTGGAAAGTCACTCACTAAAGAGAATGTTTCATTTTAGATTAAAAAAAAAATCTATGACACACTTATCACTGAGGATGGCTTGAGGATTTAATATCCTTCCCATGTAGAAAAAAGGCTGAAGTTTAATTTGGTCCCACCTTCATTAGCACATGCAGCAAGAACCCAGATGGCGCAAGCCACAATACAAACCCCAAGCTTCTCTCCAGCTGACCCTCAGTTTGAGATTGAAACCTCAAAGCATAACTCCCATATGAGTGTTAAGGAGATGGGAATAAGCTTCTTAATTCACTGTGCATGGCTGTAGGAACTGCATACTTCTAACCTCAATGCCAATTCTCGCTTATCTAATTCTAGTTTATTAGGACATCCTTTGGAAAGAACCCCTTCTGTGGATACTGCCAAAAGGAGGAGACTAAGGTTAGTTGACCTGCTTTCCCAAATCTCCAGGTGAGTTTCCTGGCAGTTAACAGTCCCCTACACAATATCAGCCAAAACTTATCCAGTCCCTGATGAAACAAGCACATCCTAAAAGTTCTGATTAATTCTGACTCTGATATTATGAAAGGAAGGTGAAAAAATTCCTTTTGCATTCAAAACTTCCTTCTCAGCTTGTGTAGGCTGGCCATCTCCCTGCCATAGTTTTCACTGAAACAGCTCAGACATTTTTATAATCGCTTAATGTCCTACCTCTGCCCAGAAGCTCTTATCAGATGGCTTAGAAATTCCCCAATCCTTCRTAGAAAGGTATTCAGGGCATCAGCCCTTGCACTTGCACGTGCACTTGCAAGGCTTGCACAAGAGCAAGCCTTGCACTACTAGTACAGGTTAGCTGCCCCACCGAGATCCAGCCAAGAACTTCAAGGCAAAATGACCATCCTCTGGTGTGTTGAATGAACAATATTATGCCTGAAGACTCAGATCACAGTTCTCATAAACTGTTCCCTTGCTCCTGAAAATTGAATTAATAGCAAAATTAATACACTCACCCAGTGGACCMTAATCTGAAACTGAGAAATGAATGSTCATGTATACTCTACATACATCTGAATATCAGCAATCAATTAGCTGTATCTCTTAAGTCCTTACCAAATTGTGATGAGCAGTCACATAACTTAGGCACAACTGGAGTTATTAATCTTGAGATTCTGCCTCCCTGTGAAGGCATTGTGTTCCCTTGAAAGTGCAATCGGCCCTAAAATTATAATCCTACCTTTAAACTAACTCCAGATTACTGTCCTTGAAGTGAACATGGACTTTCACTGGCCAGTGGACATTTTAGGAGGACATTTTATGTATCTGCAGAATATCTCCACACACACGAACCCAGGCCTGCTTTTCCATCAGTAACAGCAGTGAGACTGAAGAGGAATTAGCCACTTCACAGCATGCACCACACTGTGCTGGTACATCCACTTGCCAAAATACTCCAGTATCTTGTTTTCTGAAGTTCATCAAATTTTGGCACCTTAAGGGACTTTCAGAAATGGAAAGCCCATAAAACACACTCTTAGCAAGTTACTTGTTTAAAGTGTGGAACATACAGCTTATGAAAAATATTATTTACAGTAAATAATATTTAATATACAGATGTACAGTATTATTGCGATCTAGCAGAATATCCTGCATTTTAACAAACACTGAAAATGTATTTTTAGAAATCAAAAAAATTACATCAGAGGTTAAAAAATACAGTGTTTTCAGTGAGAGCAGCATGTGGCTAAAGCATCCAGTGAACCATGTTATAAATCTCATTGCTTCAAGAAAGCTGTGCTCCTAACGGTAGTGCTCAGAYTACACATCTGCTGTGATTCTGTCAGGTATAGTGTTAATTTAAGATAATTCACTGCAAGACATGAGTAGTTCTGACTTCCAGACTGCAATTTTTTTTAATAGAACATGCGTTAGTAACTATTAAAAATAATTATAGATGTATGTTACCCTGTACTGATTTTATGAACTGGGAGTGTAGATGCTTTAATGAATACAAGAGATAAATAATTTATAAATAACTTGTCTAGAGAAAGATGTTAACTAGTAGTTCATATTAAATAAATACATGTGATTGATAGTTAACTTTTAAACACTAGAACTCATTCTGATACAAAATTATCATATCAGTTATCCATTCTTTACAGTCTGAATTTTTATTCACTCAATATCACTGGATAGTATTCTAGTCTTGCCAGCACCAGAATTTTTTTTTATCATCTGATGTCAGCCAAAAAGTCACACTTAWAGTCAGAAAAATTAAAAGCTAATCGACAGCTCTACTTTCTATGTGTCATTTAAATCACATGCACTTTATGGCTTAATTTGCTGCCATACATTTCTTTTTTTACTGTAATCAGGTGATTAAGATTGGCAGATCTTGTGTTCAATGTTCAGTGTCAATTAGATAAATTAGTATCTGTGTCTCTGATTTGAACAAAGTACAACCTTTTGAATGAAAAATCCTTGAGAACCTAACTTCTCAATGGTCTATCCTATTTAGATATAAACTTGAACAATAAAAAATCATATAGTTCATGATGGATCTGAAATAATTAAGAAGCACACAGAACACAAACAACCCGAAAATATTCAAATTCCTGCATTCCTTTGTCCCATGTTCTGACAACAAAGCACAACGTATCATTCGAGTTCCTCCTCGAGACTGGCGTATTTCCCTGAAGTCATTTGCAAAATATGTGCAACTACTCAAACTGGGATAAGGTTGTTGGGGTTTACTTACTTTTATAATCCTASGAGTCTAAGGATATATTTTTTTTCATGTTCTCTTCTCCTCCCATTTATGAGAGTGACATCCATTATTATTTCTAGCATGGAATTACCACAGTCACAGAAATTACGCTAGCTGAGTTTTTTTTCCAAGAAATTCAGGCAGTAGGTGTGAAGTCCATTTTGTAGTCTGATTGATTATATGTATTAAATTCAGTTTTAAAAAAGCTGTAGTAATACAAATCTTATATTTGAAGAGTGATTCTATGTCTGCATCAGATTCCTTCTTTGAAGGTGTTTGTGGTATCTTTCTAGAATGAGTCATACTCCATAAAACTCCTTCACGATCTAAGAGGCATTCAACTGCATAGCAAGCGGCTAGACTTTCTTAATAAAGTGTACGAAAACATTACTTTCCCTGAAAAGAAATCACAAGAGCCATCATTTAAAATTTCCCCTGCCATCAGTTGTATTATAAACTCTGYTTTATGCATATTACTTTCCATCTTTTTACTAAGGACTTATATAAGTAACATATGTCCAGTTTTTAAATTTGAGGCTTATTGAGACAACTGTTTTAGACATTTCTTCCATTTATATTTACAAAAGTGGTCAAACACGCAATGTGCAGTAAGAACTGCAGGGAACCAAACATCTCCAGGTTCTCTGGCCTCAGCTGCAACTTCTGGAGAGCTCCTCTCCGTACAAGATTTTTGCCCATCCCAGCTGAAAACTGCATGTATGTTGCAAATGTCTGTGCTATTCCATTAAATACGCCTCTGAAGAATATCAAGAACACTGAACAGAAGGAAGATCTCATCCTTGCCCTCAAGGCCTCCATACTTCTTTCATAAAACATCAGGAAAATTGCATTCACATCTTTTCAACTCTTCAAAGGTCCTTCTCAGATAATAGCACGGATTTGCCCTCCAGAATACATGGGAAGAATATGTTTATTTTTCCTTCTTGCTCATCTGCCAGAATCACATGAATCAAGAACCTCCTGGAATATGATGTAATTATTTTAAATGCTTTTAAATTAGTTGAACTGTTTGCTTGAGGCAGAAAGAAGGTGTAAAGAAACAAAAAAAAATTGCAAGCATTAAATAGTAGTGCTGAAGAATAATCATTCTCCTCATTAGAACTGACACCAGTACAATTTTACTTTGGTGTATATACTTCRTGTATTATTAGAAGCTTTCACCTCTTTATATTCTCAATTACTACGAGATCTTTCATAATGGTGCGCTCATTTCTTTCTGTAATCAAAATTATTAAAGAAAAGCATGGTGTACACTGATTTACAAGTACAAATAACAGGCTATACTTGTAAATCATATTTTTCTTATTGGGAAGCAGA
This sequence comes from Rhea americana, assembly GCF_003343005.1. Classification (NCBI taxonomy): domain Eukaryota; kingdom Metazoa; phylum Chordata; class Aves; order Rheiformes; family Rheidae; genus Rhea; species Rhea americana. Next base: position 1,193,570 of record NW_028186779.1, read on the forward strand.
TTACAATCCTAAATGTATGAGAGAGAAAATGCCAAACATGCCACTAAAATGTTGCTGAAAATTTTCAGAGAAATCTCAACACTGTGTTTGTCTTTCTTTGGGTCTGCTTAAATGAGATATCCATCAATAGATTCTTTTCACTCCTACAGGCAGACTTGAAACAATTGTTTCTATTTCTTGTAATTTTGATAAGTTTTTATTTATGATTCAGTTGACAATTCAGTATTATTTTCTTTGTTGTTTTTACATTTCTGTCCTTTTATTCAGTTGCTTGTATAAATTTTTCATGTAGCTGCTGCTTATAACTGTGCATTCTTAGAACATATTTGGCGATGCACCTCCTACATCAACACCAAACACCCGTGTATAAATGAAATACAGTGAACTCCTGAGCAGTTCAAAGTGACATTGCATTTGCACCAACATTCGAAGGAAAAAAAAAGCGGGGGTAAACTGAGCGTGATGTGGTATTTTGGGGAATAGGTGTAGAGACATGCCTGAAAGAAAAAGATTGACCTTCCTCCACTAAATTTTGAATCTGAGTCACGTTCCAAACTGTACCYCTTTACCACTTTCACCTGTAGGGCTTACTGTGTTGGTTTGGTCTCATTTTTCTAAATTTCATTACAGGGGTTTAGGGGAAGTTTTATAGCATAACTTTGTGGCATAAAATAATTAGATTTGTTTTCTGATATGTCTGCATCTTCGGCAACCAAAGAGGAGTGGCTTTTGAATTTAGAGTATAAATATTTTCTATGACAACTAGAATTCTGAAATAAATATTCTCTGTAAAGACAGGGGACAGTGAAGACAGGGATGATCATTTCTATAGGACTCAACGATACAGAGAGTTATATTCAGGAATTTGGTAGTATGGAGACCAGCCTTAGAGCCCAATTGTCTCTTCTGTTCTGGTTCAAAACAATACTTGAGACCATGACAGACTGGCAGGAAAAGATGGTATCACTTCCTTATGCTCGAAACCAGCAACCACCTTCCTCCAGTTTCTCTGAAGGCCACATTTGCTGCTGCTGTCTAACCTTCCTTCTGAAGCAGAAGCAGAAAGGTAGGTTGAAAAGCGGATTTACAGCAAATAGAGCAAAAGGGGAGGGGGAGAAATGCTCCATACTTCCAAGAGCAGCAAGCAAAGGCAAGGACTGAGTAAAGGAAGAGGAGAAGCAGGATCAGATTTCACATCTCTTTAGTCTCTCTCTGTCCACATGAAAATTATCGACAGTGGTTCATAATCTGGTTGGGACAGATGGCACTTGTGCAGATAGATGGAAAGGAGAAAACAATAGAGAAGGCAGAAAATAAGTTAATGTAACAACCATCCTTTAATTCACAGTCCAGTGCACTAATGGTTCTAGGAATTTACAAGCACAATACAAAATAACTTCAAAAGGAAAAATAACAGCCTTAATTTGCTATGTTCAGAGAAACATCAATCAGATTTCATATAATTATCAGAAGAGGATAATTATTATCTATCTTTAACACAGCCTGCCATCTGAATTGCTTCATTTCTTATCAACTTATCCTTTCTCTATTTCTTTGTACTATTATCCTACTTATTATCTTAGGACTATCAATTAGAATTTGATGACAAGAAACAATCTTGCTACTTCCATGAAATAGAATAGTACGAAATATTATTGCAGTTGGTTACAAAACTACTCACAAACTGACTTCTGAATAAATAAAAAAAATCCACTTTTATACTGATACTATGTTCATTTTACCTAGCAGTGTCAAGTTGACTTACTCAAAAGGAAAGATCAGCATTACTCTACCTCATCAGTTGTGTGCTAGCCCAGAGCATAAGCGTAACACAAATGTGAACGAGACATAAGCAAATAATACACACACTCTGCAAGTCCATAAAAATTTGTTTCCCATCATGCCTAAATCTTGGAAATGCTCCCCCCGGGAAGAGAAATATTTGTCCGGTGTTAACAGTAGTAACTATTTTGTAAAGCTCTTCAAGAACATTAAGATAAAAATGAAAATGGAGACTCAAAGAAATTATGGTTATTACTATTTTGTAATACAAGAAATATCATGCAAGTACCTGTTGTCATATACTGTCTGGCTACAAAATTTTGAGAGTGCCAAAACAGTTCAGTGTGTCCATAATACTGGTGTTGACCTACCTACACAGCAATGATCCAGAGCTGCTTCTGCAGTAGGGCAAGAAATTTTCTGTCAGCGTACTGACTTTGTCTTTTGCTCTTTTCCTTCACTTGCTATCTACTTCACCCACTAACATTTAGAGATCCACATGTATTTTCATAGAAGTCAGTGTTGGTTATATCATCAACCAACAGGAAAAGGATCAAGCTCTCACTGGATAGTCATTCAGTGCTAGGGCATATCACGCACATTTGGTAGGACAACAGGACTATTCTTCACTAGTCTATCTAAAGTGGCTGACAAAGTATGAGAATCTGAGAGATGACTATGCATTGAGAATGTATTTTAATTTTACCTAACATACAGGAAATCACATTGTTTCTTAGTTGAGGGAAACAGGTCACTTAATTGCAGCCAAACAACTGTTCTCAGCTGTGTGTGGCTTCATACCTACTAACTCCCTGCAGTGGCTAAAGCGGCAACAGARCCCTTCTACTACAAGGGCATGAGTACCAAACAACACCTTATTGTATCATGAAAATTTTCAGTGTATGCACAAGGAAATAAATAGGCAATGCTTGCACCTCTGAAGGAAGGATCTGGAGCTTTATGACCATGGCCCTCTTTTTTCCATATTCTTAAAACAAAGCGGATCTCAAAATCCTGGGTATCTTCATCAAAGAAGTAACGACTGCTACCAAATTCTCTCCACATAAAACTAACAAAATGATTAGGTGAAGGAATTACAGGCCTGAAGGAAACTAAAACCTGAGTATTACTTTACTTGTACAAGTTGATCCTCTGTGCCTCTTACGTCAAATTTTCTTTCTTCCTCCCACTGGCATATTCCATCCTCATGTCATTCATTTAGAAATAAAACAGGGCTATTTGGAGTGCAATAAATGAAGATTTCTAAAGGATGTATCTAATGAGCATAGGCCTTTATTTTCACATATTTCTCAGCTTCACTGAGGAGATCTTTGTTCTGGAGTTAATTGACTCTTTCTGAACACAGCTTTGATTTTTTGATCTGTTTGATGTTGTTTCAGCTTCTATTTGTTCAATGACCCCCTGACAAATAGGTAAAAAAAGGAAAGCTAATGAAAAAACTCAGTAGATTTTACACTGGAGAAAAGCAGATATATACTGTCTTCAGCCATGCAGAGGACAATATGCAGAAAACACGTCCACTTCGCCTCCAAGAACGTAAGGGTTTGAAAGTATAATAGCTCGATGGAATGAGGAACGTAGACAGGAAAAAAGTTATTTATAGGCAGAATATTACAGAATTGAGAGTATGGAATCATTTGTTTAATTTGGAAAGAACAGATAAAGTTTCAGTATAAAAACAACAGCTGCAAACCCAACTCTTCACAAAAAGAAAATCAGAAATAAAGACAAAATCAAGCTGGAATTTTTCAAAAACTTTCAATCATTAATTCRGAAATTCTCCAAAACAGGTTTTACATCAAAAGGGCGTTTGGGGGCAAAAAAAGGAAGTGTTTCATTCTGAAAATACAAAAAAGAGACATTTCTACTTTCCATTTTTTCCATTTATATTCAAGTGTTCTACTTCAAAAAAGTAGATATGTTCTTGTTTTTGTTCACTTGTTTATATAATGGTCACAACAGTGACATTGTATTTGCATCCTATAACTAATATATTTTACATAACCTGGCTTTTATTAATAATGAATTCAGGATGCTCAGTAAACACTATTTCATTCTGTTCCACCTAAGGATAGGGTTTGAAAATGAAGTATCGGAACATACATACAACATGTCCTGTTGTTCTTTATTAATCTTAAAAGTATTACCTAAAGCACAATGGGACATGCCTCCATTTAACTGTAAAGCCTTCTTCAGAGGTTGGTAATTCAAGGGTCTGGAAGTACAAACTCCTTGGAGCCCCTGTTAGCTTGGAAAACTGCCCAGCTTGCAGCAGGTTAGCACAAAACATTGCTCACTGGCAGAGCACGTTCATGCATCTCCCTACTTACTTCTCTGCTCTGATAACAAATTACTTAACGTAAATAGGATTTTTTTTATTTTCATAGTGTACCAAATTTCATTCAGCAAAACTCAACATAAGATTTCATTTTAAAAAGTTTTTTTCCCTTTTTAATCATTAAATTATGAACAGCAAATAGTGTTCTCTGATTTAGTACTAAGGATGGTGTTAAGAAATTATTTGTAGATTTTGTCATGATGATTCATGCTATTATGTCACTCCCTGAAGGCAATGGAACTAATTCCACAGCAGATAACACCTAACATGAATAAGAATGGTAAAATCTGACTCCTTTGTCGTTACTGTTGTTGTTACAATACATAATGAGCTATTTGGTGGAGCATTTTTGAGCTACAGTCATGGACCAGGACATCACTCTTAACAGGCACTGGAAGAAATAGATGTTTTGATTACAGAGTAAAAGTATATATCAAATTATTGTTTGAATCATTCCATGCTAAACATACGGAGTTCTTCTCTGTATTGCAGGTGTCAGGTACCAATCAGAAGCCTAACACCATACTGAAGGAAGGTGGGAAATATATAAGGCTTTTGCATGACAGTTGTACAGCTACTCTTCTGAAATACATTACTTTCTGGTTAAATAACAAAAATGTTGGAGCTGTGAGGTGTTTCATAGAATCTCTTGCTTAATAATGTCACACAGGAAAACGAGAAAGATGGGTTTCATAATGTAGCTCCTTTCTTCCACAGTCTGCAATTTGATCAGATGAGGGTAATCATATTCTCAAATGAAAAGTGGCACAGCACAAGAAGGCCAATGTAAGACATAATTTCTGTTGTGCATCTGAGAGATGCACAGATTTAGTTGGCTGTTGTGGCATCAATATCATTTCTTTTAGGTTTTCCTCTGACAGCTTTTAAGGGTAGGATGTTGGAGTTGTTATATGATTCAGGTATTTTTTTAGCTGAAATGGACAGACTTAGTGAACATGCTCCACTGTGCAGTAACAGTAAACCTGCATACTTTGCTAAAATGTATTGTATTTGAAAATGTTTCCGTTTGAAAAGGACTATTAATTTTCATGGGGGCTTGCACATGAGTCATTCATGACAGTGTTGGCACTGATGCCTATAACTTGCCATCATTTCCATATTAGTGTGATCTACCTCCTTTATTAATACAAAATATAAAGAAAATGAAAGTCTGGTTTAAGACGTGTCTCTTTGTGGAAGCTTCAGTGTCCAGTATTACCTTCATGCTCTTCTAATAAGTTCATGTAATGTATACRTATGAATTTCAGTTAAGTAGGACAAATATGGGGGGGACTATCAGAGTCAATTCAAGAAAGGTTTCTGAAGACAGTAAAAATGAAGTACACAAACCTTACATATCAGTCACAAAATTATGTTACTGTTGCATTGTAAATTTGGAGCTTTTTTCATTCTGAAAAAAGAGAAACTAAAATCTTTTTCATAGTATGGTATACGTACTACTTATGACAATAGCTAGTACTCCGCATGAAGTACAGACACATGAAATAACTTTGTGATCAATGTTAATCCTAAAAGAGACCACTGATATACATGAGGTACTAAAATCTTCCATAGTATAGTATTTCCTACTGTAAAGACATGAGACGCCCAAGCACTGTCATCATTCATTTAAATGCCTTAGTATGGTTAAATATTAACAGTTCAAATGGTCCTCACTTGATCTTTTAGCCAAAAAGAACTTAGGCACCTCAAAGCCTTTCAACTGTTATGACTATTTTTTCATCACAAATAATTTTATATAGAAATATAGAAACATAATTTCAAAGAAATGGAAATAAATAGCTGGTATATGAAATATAACTGAAAAATCTCTACTTAGACTACGGTAAATTCTGGTCTCTGATATTCTAATATAAGTCTGATGGAACTTGGTCAGTTATATGACTTGGTCAGTCACCAATAGTTTCAGTGTAATTATTGGTGTTATCCATCGGTTTGGGAGAAGGTAAGATCTATAAAAAAGTTTTGATAAGGATATTTACGCAAGTGTTTAATTATACCAAGGAAAAAGGACCATAMCATCTCTGTGGCCTTAGAAGAATGATTCGATACACTGACCCATCCAATTAAGTCATTAGCCTGTAACAACCACGTGTCATACTTCGTTCTGCCCAGACTGGATTGGTCCCCCGCAGCGATTAGACACTTCCACGCAGACAGCTCACCAGCTCGCCTCAAGCAGTGATCCCCTGGGGCTTAGCTCTTCCATTGCAGAGGGGACCAGCCCTTCATCTTGACATTCCAAAAGTCAATGAGCAGCTGCCACACAATCCCCGACACAAGCTTACCATAACCGCTCCCCAAACTGATGCCAGGCCACTGCATCTCCACATAACCCACCTGCAACTCAAAATTTACGGCACATTTTTACCTTAGAGGAATGATGCTTGAAGTTCCTCCTCTTCATCCTATACTCTGTCCTGAGCACAAAAGAGCTCATTTCCTGTATGCCTGATTGATAGACTCTAAATACGTTTGAATCTAACATTGTCAGGTTTCCACTGCATACACTATGTCRCTGCACCTTTCATCTGACGACCTGATATGGCAGTTGTGAAACAGCAGACCAGGCTCAGTGGAAGGTACTTGAAAGCTACCTACTTGCCTACAAGGCAACTATTCCTCCTATGAACTCTGCACATGCGCAGCAAGGAAGGAAGGAACTCCCTAGATTTAATTAATACAGTATCTTTTAAAATCTTTAAAAATAGCTCATAATAAACAAATCTTGAGCTATGTTCCAAATTCATTATTTGGTCAAAAACGCATATCTCATGCCTTTCTTCCAGATGTTGGGTTATTGTCTTTTTCCAATTTCAAATTAACCCTATAGCACTCATTAAGTAATTTGTCCCTGCCTGAGGAATATGCCCTACCCCAGATGAAATCGCATGTGTAGTCTCAAAACTTAGCAAAATTGAGATGCAACTCCTTGTAAGATCTCCTTGTCTCCTTGTAAGATCTTGTCATCTTCTAAAGGACAAGCAAACAAGGGAACTCCATTATCTGTTACTAACTACATACCTGCACACATGTCAGTTCACATACACAGTTCTCTTGTTTATATGCGTGTGTGCATGGAAAGAATATTTGCATATTCATTTCAAAAGGGTCTCTCAAAGGCTTTAATATTTATTTTTTAAATTAGATGAAAATATTTTCATGCTAGCAAAAAGTATTTTAAAATAAAATATTTTTGTCAACATGTAATTATGTTATTTAATTTACAGGTCACAACTGAAACATTAAATAAAGATAATTTTATATCTGAACTTTACATATATTAAAATCAAGAATATAGGGAACAGACATATTTCTGCTGACACGCTATCATTCAATAATCAGATTCGTAGCTGCATAATCATTTGTAGCCTTTAATTTTGATCCTAATATGTGCTTATGCATATGGTTTTCCCTTTTCAACTAAGAATTTAATCAGACATTTATCATTATCAAAGAGTTAGTCAGGAATGCCTGGATGTGCTTCAGAGGTTTATGATTCAGCTTATTTTAAAGCATGTGTTTTAACGCTTATTTGAATATGGACAGCCTAATGAGTTTGACCTTGGATACAGTTCTTGTTAGTCTCTAGATCTTTTTTAAATAATTATTTTCTGTATGTTTTCAGTATTAATGATGTATTTTCATTTAATCCTTAATAGAGATGTAAATTCATGATTAAGTACATTTAATAGCAGTAATAGCTGTACTTCTTCAGAATTTAAGAGTTCAGTCAGAAAAGTAATAGTGCTAATGGGAATTTTTTAAAAACATTTTACCAAACACTTAAATATATAAAAATCAGACTCCCAGAAACATAAGAAATTCATAAGAGAAAGGATACTAGGCTTAATTAATCTGTGTATGTAAAAGATAAAAGACAATTAAAGTGAAAGAAAACCTAACAAAACAAAGCAAAGTTTTTGGAAAAAAATAGGGGCAGAGAGGAAGTGAGGAATAAAAGGAACTCTGCCAAAGGATTACAAGTGCTGAAATTGCCAGTCATGTAGAAAAGACAAAAGCATGCAGTTTTAGGGAAAAAAGCAAGACTGCATACTCAGATCTGAAGGAGGCTACAAATAATTTACATTCCACTAGTAATAGAGAAGGATATTAAACAGCAGCTAACAAGGCCAGACAGTCTTAAACCAGCAGGGTAGCCTGCTTCTGCGAGCTTTGAGAAGGCAGACGGAGGGTCTCTCGCATGGCTATCACTGATTTTCAGTCACTCTTAGAACACCGAGGAAACTCCCAAAGACAGAGTAATAGAACCCTATTAACAAAAAACTGAACGAGGGAAATGTAATTAGTGCAGGACTATACAGGTTTATGGAAAAGAGATCTGGTCAAGGCATCCTGATGTTTTGGAGAGTTTTTTTTTTTTTTTCCTGCAATGACAGATTTGGATGACATCAAATTTGCATATATGTGCATTTATATCTGTAACTGCATATACTGTAATAGTGCACATTTGGAATTCTGAAGGCATTTGACTGACAGCGTACACTATTTTAACCAAGATTTTGAATTATTATAAGTATGATATACTAAACGTCTCAAAGTATAACCGTAACAAAGAAAATGAGTGGTTTCTAATGAGACCCATCAGAAATCTCATTTTCAGCCTGTCATTATTTAACATTTTTATTACAGACCTGTAGAAAAATACATACTATTTGAAGTTGAAGATGATCTGAAAATAAAGTTTACATAAGACAAACTTGGGACATCTAGGCCAGCTGGTGGCAGGAAACATCATGTATTTTAATGTGGCCATATGTAAAGTCATAAATCTAGGATAAAGGACATAGTTCCAGACTGAGGGATTCAGTACTAGGAAGAGGTGGGCCAACAGCTTGGCGTGTAAAGCAGCTGAAAGTTGTAACACAACTGTCTGACATCCATATCACAGCAGATGAGATCAGTAATCCTTTTTGGCCTTATAACCTACGGATAAGTAGGTCTGGGACCATGATTCACCCATAGTATTTTTTTTGACTCAAATTTTTCCACATGTATAGTATATGAGCACAATAATTGTTTCTGGAGAAAAATGAATCCTAACTTCATCCATAATATCTGATTATCTGATTTAACAGGCCATGATTATGGCACAGCAATTAAGTGGTGAAGGAATTTCAATTGAGTTATTACCTATGTACCTAGCTTTCACATACGGATGAATTAATCAGGAATCGATGAAGACAATCTCCCTTAGTTTCAAGCTCAGCAAATTACTTGATATGGTGATGAATTGGTGAAAATCTAAGAGAAGTCAGTGGAGGGTTTATAGCTAGAGGGAAGGGTGGGGAGAGGGCAGAGAGAGCAAGGAGAAAGATCATTAATAAAATGAGAAAGGAGGTCTGTGAGAAGTAGCAAAGAAATTAGAGAGCTGAAGGGAATAGGTGTGTGATGTGGCAGTCTGGGCTTTTGGAGGAAGGCTGGAAGTGTAATGCATACCATCTCACATCTATAGGGAACTCAGCTATCATTACCAGCAGCCTGGCCACGCTGGGGAAGAAGCAGATAGGACATTCATCATCTAACTGACAATGCCCAGTAGCTTAATTCTTTTGGATGYAAAACTGAGGGAAAGCACATTAGAGAGTACGACTTGCTGAACCTTGGGCGCGTGTAGCCAGCGGAGCCTGTCCTGTGCAGGAGGACACGCTTCTGACTCCATCCCTCACAGCAGCTCACTCTTCCCCTAGCACCTTGCTGTGCAGTGAGAAGTGCAAGCTAGGCCTTGTCTATTCCTCCTTAGAAAGAAAATATGTTGCAGTCATTTTATGAGAGGCAGATTTCTCTTCAGCTGCCTTTTTTTCATGCMCCCCCCCAATTGTGGGAAGCCACTAGGGGCAACTCTTTATTTTTATTAATTTTGAATTAGTTTATTTTTCTTAGTGTTAATTTTCCCTYATCTTCATAAAGAGATGCAATTATGTCTGAATGCAAAGGCAAAAATAACCTACACAGGCCCTTTTTGTGTTTCAGTGACAATCTAGGTAGAATCTGGAGACCTGAGCAAGGCAACTGCACCTGAAAACTGAGTCAATGGAGTATAAATTAAAGGGTTGGGGTTTTTTKGGGATAAGTAGGACTTTTTTTCCAATTCAGTCATACCCCTGCAATTATCTCCATCAATGTAAGGGGAGTGAAATCATGCTGATTTAACTGCATTACAATGTTTCAGGAACATTACACCAGTTACATTTAAACCCAGTACATACTACATGAAAACGTAAAATATATTGGAATTCCCTTGGGGGCCGTGTTGCATCCCACTGCATTAGGCCAACATACTTTTAAGCTTCCATTAGCTATGGCAGTAGCTCTAGTAACTCTTCCCTGCCAACTCTGGCAAACTTTCCATCACATGTCTGTGAGCCCTTACAGAAACGTAAATATACGTGAGCTCTGAGCAATCTGAGACRTGGCCATGCCTTTATCACCTCTTAGCTGACAAAGAAATGGACAGTGGCACCCCTCCAGGTTTGACCAGTCACACTTCAACYACATGGCAAAAACTGCTTGTAGGCCTATAAGTTCCTACATACACAGAAACTGAGAAAGGAGAGAGGAATATAGCATATACATGGCTGATTGCCCTGGGTATGAGAAGATTATGAAATACTCAATGATACAGCAGTTTTACAAAATCAAATAGAWTTTATATATTATATTTAGACAGCTATCTAAAAAGAAGAAGCTATCTTTCCGCAATAAAGAGCTGCTTTCTCTTTAGTACAGAACTTGGAATATTTCTTAAAAACAAACAATAAATGTTCATCTTAAAACAACACATTTGTCTCTGGGATAGAAAATCTTTTGACTAAAACAGTTCAGAGAGGAGTTCAAATATTCTTAGGCTAACAACAATGATTTTTGACTGCTTATTTTATATACACATGTGAAGTTATAACCTAACATTAGCTTTTACTGATACAAATGCAAAACTGGAACTGGAGTCCCTAGCTAAGTTGAATGGATCTTATAATGTCATTCATTGATTTATTTAAAACGCATCTTTGGAACTACATATACAATTTAAAATAAAATATTTGATAAATAAGTGAAATTTTGATTAGTATTACCATCAGATTAGGAATCATGACCTTAAATAAATCTTCCAGTCCCTYAGTGGGCTTAGGATGACCATTTAAGTTAAATGTCTGAACAAACTGTCTCTTCAGGAGTCTGTAAAGTCAAAAAAATCCTAAACTTTGTTGAGCAGAGGAAAGAAGCAAATGCCAGAGTCAATGTCCTTTTCCACTCTGAACTATCAATCATTCAAGCTTATGGAACAAATAGAAAATGGGCAGCTATTGCAGTAGTGTATGAATACTGAGACAATTTCCCAGGCAGCAAAGGTCTCAACTTTACAAAGCTTCTGGTTCTTTTTCTATTATTTCATTGGCAAATCAATCTTTAAAAAAATCCTTCTTAATTTGGTTTTGGTTAAATGAAAAAGATTCCAGATACTCAGGCTTTTTGCTTACAGAGCTATCAAAACCTAGATGTGCCTAAAGTTCTTTCCAAATATCAAATGTCAGTYCTGAGAATGCTCTTGCATCTATGATGATAACTTCAAAGCTAGGCTTCAAAATGGCTCAGGACAATTGATCACTGATTACTGCAGTACGCTACGCCACCACATTTAACACATTCAGTAGTTGGCTGATGGTCTTGTGATTATGTATCTACACGATGCCAATAAAGTAACTAAATAAATGAAGTGTGATACAGATAAAATCAATATTAGTTCAAAGGCTGATGTCTGAAGAACCTTTAAGTCATTTCTGGTATATTATACCAATAGGCTGAATCACGAGCTCCTGAATGACAGCAAACTTAACTACACTGCTCTTAAAATCAATACAACTTCTACTTACTTCAGTGAGAGAATATTCAAGCTACTAGGCTGYGCTCATCCTCAGAGTAGGGTCCCAAGTCCATGTGGACAGAAAATCATATGACAATCAAATTAACTCTTTCTAAGTGCTGTTATAATTTTAAATGTAGTCTTCTAAATTGTAAAGACTAACAAAAAAAAGTTAATCAGAGTTGCATCTGATTATGAACAAGACTAAYATTGTTTCTCTAATGTTTTCTGTCTGAAGCTACCGAAATCATGCACACATTCGCAAGTCCATCTACCTTTGTAAGGCTTAGCATAACTGGCATTTAGGAAATGCAAGCGTAGGCAGTGATACACCTCCAGATTTAACTAGTTATCTATGTTTGACCTCTATGTAAAACAGTTCAGAGATGGATCAGTTTCAGTAGAAAAAGAAAAGGTCTTTAAATGCACTTTCAAACTTCCTGGCAGACTTCACCACTTCCAAAAGCACTTTTTTCTGTTTTATTCCATATTGTTGCTTCTGAATTTGAAAATAAATGAATTTAAAGCAACAATAACGCAAAAAGAAGCTGGGCAAAGACATAGTTGTTAATGCATTAATTCAATGACATTAGTAATTGATTCAATGCCCACTGACCACATCAAACTTTGAATCAGACTTTCTGCAGACAATTGTTTGCAATCAGGCTGTGTGCAATGTTGCATTCATGAAAGTTAAAGACTCTGAAACTTTGGCTTTTCAGCACCAGTGAGTGCTCTAGCCGTTGTCACCACTTTGGAAATGACAGTAGACTGTTTATTACTATTTCATTCACACACAAGGTAACATATGGTTTTAATGAAAGCATATTAATTTAAAAATTGTCACCCAGAAAACTGTAACTCAGTTCAGTGTTGTTAAGTAATTAATAACCAATTAACAAAATGTTTGTTTCTCTTTTGAATGTTAATTTTATTATATATATGTATAGCAGCATTGTTATATAGCGATATATATAACTGGTATAATTTTGGTCTGCTTTTTAGCTCAAAAGTTCTAAATTTAAGAAAAAAAATAAAACAAGAAAGCATGTGCTTAATGTTCTGAAATCCTGTGCTCTTGAAAGGAATTTAGGCACTCTCTTAAAGGAGTTTATTTGCAAGTGCTTTGGTACCTGAGTAAGAAAATGATTAGGTGTTAAACCTCAAAGAAAAATGTTCTGATACACTTGAAACTAAATTCCGTGGGATCTCTGACTTTAGATCCAAGAACAGGACCTAAAAAAGGAATGTAAACAGAAGCAACAGAAACACAACTGAAGAAGCTGACTTGAAATTCCCCTGATTTCACAAAATTGTATTTGTCTGGAAACTTACCTGAAAGATGGCTACTCCCAAATGAAAGTGCATGAAAGTGCATAAAGAAGATATCACATCCCCACTTGCACAAAGTCCRAACACCACAAATTGGAAGGATAGATTCTCTAATTCTATTTTCTACAAGATCCTCGAAATTAAGTTTCTAATAGAATGCCTTGCTCTTTCAAGAGAGACATTACACTTCTAAAATATTTTTCTCACTTATCCAAGCTATTAATACATAAGGAAAGCCGAGGTGACATGCAGTCAATGGTAGAAGACACACATTTTTGCATACGCACAAAGGTTAAGGATTGATTATATATGCTTCTTTCAATTTCCATATCAATTATGTGAAACGGTTACATTTCTACTGCAGCACTGGTATGGGACCTATTGCAAAACCATTAAAAGCATCTTCTGATGCACTATAGCAAAGTGTCAGCAGTTCTGAACTGATTAGGTTTGCTTTGCATATAAACAAACAGAACTGAAAAGAAAGCCTAGCTGTGAAAGACAACTTTCTTAAAAGCATCAGTTTTATAAAGAAGTAGATGACCCAATGAATGAACTCCTTAAGCATTTTCATTAAGAATATGAAGTTGCTATTTTTTTTCTTCCTTTTTTTAAATGAGAATACAAGTGAAAGTTTGTCTGTCCATAGTCATAGTCCTACTATTTCATCTTTAAGCCACTTTAAGCCCGTAAAGCACTAAATTTGTGTTTTCCGTGTTACTTTTTATCTTGTGATGACCTCTCCTGGTTGAGCTGTTCATTAGCCTTGATTCCAGAAGTTAGGAGTGTTTTGATCCCTTCGTGCTTATTCCAAAGAAAACAGAAAAAGTAGCAGAAATATGAAGAGTTTATAGCTGAAGCATGAATAACATAACTATCAATAAAAAATTAAAATAAGACCTGAATAAAAATGTGTATCATATTGTATCACTGTGCATATTTATCATATTACAAAATGGACTTGCAGCACCCAGTTCACCTTGAGAAAAACTGAATGAGATTCAAAGATTTCAGAATGATGACTTCTAAATCAGTATTACTGATAGACATAATTTCAGTGACAGAGATAGATGCAGTGACACTGCAAAGAAAGCAAAAAATTGAGATACAATATATTCACATAAGTCAGGTCCAATGCTATTCTTTCTGAAAACTATCTTTTTCCATCTGAGTGCAAGCATGCTCTAAGAAAATAATGAGCATGTATGAGCTCATATGTGAAGATCAGTAATTCGCCATACACCATGAATATTGTCTGCTTTCCAAACTGCTGTACAAAAAATTGCTGTTGTTATTCATTTCAAACACAAAACATTAAGTAGGGATAGAAGATAAAATCAAAATCTGATGGAAATTAGTTGTACATCAACATTACATTTCACACAATTTTTTTGAACTTCAGAAGTATTCCCAATATAGCCTTCAAAATCAGTTGATGACACACACAGGAAGATATAATAAAAAGACCTAACTTCCTTCTCAAAGAAAAAGAAAAAAATCATCAAAGGAATTTACCATCAGTTGCACATATGACAAACAATACAAGAAAACAAAGCAAGTAATCAGCTTGTAACGGTGTGCAACAGAATAACCAGTTAAGTGGTGCACCTAAACACTATGACATAACACATGAGTTCCCACTGTGGTACCATTCCACTAGCATAGATATGTCTTAAAAAAAAAAACTAAGCATTTTTCATATACTGTAATTACAATACTGTAATTCTTTTTGTAATTATAAGATCGATGTGTACTGGTAGCTATGCGCCTGTTTTCAATAAACAAATCTATTGCCTTTTAGCTTTCAGAAATGAATGAGAAATGAAAATGCATAAGGAGTATAGTGTATATGCTCTAAGAAAKTGAATTTATGTGAAGAAATCTTTGAATAGCCGGAAAAAATCTTAAAATGCAAAATGTATATGAGTAAGTTTGAACGGAGACTATATATATCCTTTTATTCATGGGATTTCTGGTTATAGTAAATTACTACTACCACTAACTTCTCAACTAACTTCTTTCAAAAGTTAAACATTTGTTTACTGGGTAACCAGAGAACCTATGATGGATCATTTTCAAGTTAAACTACAGCTATTAGCTATTGAATGACAGAAAAAGCTCAAAATCCTGTTACAGAAAAAGAATACTGGAAGCGTTATTTTCCAAGAATAGATTTTTTACAACTTAAAGCATAGATCTTTTTCTTCTCTGTTACTATTATGCATAATGTTCTTGAGATGATAATGGAAATACAATATTTAGAAGAAAAATTAGATAACCAGTCAAGATCAAGTAGTAAAACTAAGTCCTAGGTTTATACCTAGGACTGATATTGTTCTAAAATTAATGGGGGAAAAAAAACAACCTGWACCTATATCCTATAACATCTGAGACTTCAATACAACACACATACTGCTGTAAATCTTCTGCTGTCATACAAATAAATATCTAAGTGTGGGCAAATCCTGAAGCAATAACATTGCTTCATTTTTTCAGAAGGTATCAGATGATAACAGACAGAAATCCAGGGAGAAAAGTACAGAAACGCTCCAGTTCCCTAATCATTGTATTATTCACTTCCTCCCACCCCCAAAGAAAAAAAAAAAATACATCTCTATGCAATATATACATCACATTCTAAGACAATCCCTGTCTGATCAGTACAACCAGCTCACATACACATACAAACACACAACCCCAACACGTCTATCTGTAACATTTTGGTACATTTGTTTCTCTATAAACAGCAGAGGAAGTCAACAGTAGCATCTATTTTTGAGGATTCTATAAAAATAGTATGCTTCATTTCAGTAGGCACTTCAAAAATAGTTGGAAAATGGTAAATGCTTTACATGGGCTGCAGAGAAACAACTAAATACTTAACACTGACATCTACCTGCAAATGTTTTTCCGGAAGCTACAGCTCATTGCAACGTTAAAGGTTTGACCTAAAATCCATTGAAATCAATGAATATGCTGTCATTTTTACCCTGACCGCAGAACTGGGTCCTGTATTGGTGCTCTGCACTCTTCTAGCCTAAAGTTAAACATTTTATCAGATGCTTTATCATTTCTCTACTACTTCTGCCTCCCTAGGAAGGCAGTCACTGGTCGGTTCCAAAATACCTTTGCTCATTTATTATGGGAAGCAAAACTTCACTCTCAAGAAAAGCTGTCCTGGTTCAGTTCCTTTACATCAACTCACCATCACTCCTTCCTCTTCAYAGAAGACAAAATTTCCTCTTGCTGCAATCCCTTACTTCCTAATTCTCCTTGATAAAAACACTAGTTACGGAAACTGCTCATGTCTCCTCTTTTCCTTCAGGCAAATGTAGAAGTAAAACACTTCCAAACACAAACTGCACACCTCCTGGGCAGGGTGAAAAAACAAACAAACAACCAGAAATCCACCCTCAAACTTTTAACATCTTTTATCTGATTCCTTTTCCCCTCCAACTCCATTGCAGAACCAAGTCTGTATCATGGAGCAGGTCTTTCAACTTTCAACATCAGCTACCACTAGCCTCACTAAAATCATTAGCAATAAGGAAGATCTGATGAGAGCCTTGTATCAAACCTCAGTGCACACATACACATGCAGATACACAGAAAATCACATACAAGATTCACCATCAGAGAAAAAATAAACACCCTCTCAGAGTTGTGGGAAGCCCCTTCTGGCTTATTGTAGACCTGAAAATGTGCACGGTTCTTTGAAAAAGGTACTTACGAGATGCAGGGAGAGCAGTCCTGGCTCTGCAGCTAATGCTGCTGAAAATCCAGAGGAAGAGAGCTGCCCTGCAGCCAGCTCGGGTAACCACAACCATCCTTCACTTCCTGGCTCCCGGTACTCCAAACGCCAGCTGCTGAAGACCTGCTTTTCTCCACTTTGCCCCCTTCCCTCTCTCTCCTCTTTCTTGGAGGAGGTGGCGAGTAGGTAAAAGGGGCAGGGCTTTACCTTGGGGTAGAAGCCAGCCCCTCTCTTCGTCTGCTCTCTCTGGGTTTGCAGCAGCAGGATAAGTCCCGACACTTTTCTTTCTCTTATTGCTCTGGGTGAATATGTGTGTGTGTGTGTTGGTGTGTGTGTGCCCCCTCCTTCTCAGGGGAAAAAAAAACCCCACAAAGTATCAAATAACAAGGTACGTATGAGGAGAAAAAAATAAAAATCAAAAAAGAAACCCCCCAAAAGGGGCAGGGGGAAGAAGGGAAAAGGGGAAGAGGGAAAGCAAGATGGGGATGAAGGAAAGGGAGAAAGGAAGAAAAAGCTGTTGGTGCTGCTAATGCTGCTGTTAATGCTACCACTGCAGCTGAGCCCTTCTTCCTGCACAGAGCAGCGCTGCTGAGAGAAGCTTGCAATAACCTCCTCAGCTCAGATATATATACACAGTGTACACGCACACACAGCCTGGGAGCCAAACACACACAGGAACCGGGAGAGGGAGAGAGAGGGAGGGAGAGCCACTCCCGCAGCAGAGAAGCAGGCTCAGAGCCTCTCTSCTCATGCATTCATCATCTTCCAGCAGGAGGAAGCGCCGCCACCAGCAGAAGCAGCAGCAACCTCCCCCCAACACGGGGAAGGGGGAGGAAAAAAAAAAGAAAGAAGAAAGCAGAAGGGAATATCCTCTCCCCAGCGCTCCCCTCCCCTTCCTCCAGCTCCTCCCTCTTCCTCTGCGCCCCTCCGGCCGCCAGGACGCTCCTCGTCCAGCCGGGCCTGGTTCAGAGCCGCGCCGGGGCCGCGGCGAGGCCGCTGTCCGCGGTGCTGAAGCGGCGCGCGGAGGCGCCGAGGGCAGCGGCCGCCGCCGCCGCGGGCGCTCCCCGCGCCGGGGTGGTTCGGGCTCCCCGCTCCGGCCTCCCGGGATCGCAGCCAGGCGCGCAGCAGGCAAGTCCTAGTCCCCGGGGGCTGCGCACCATCCCGCCAGCGGGGAGCTGGGGCTGCGGGAGCCGCTCGTGCAGCTGTTTCCCTCCGGCAGGGAATTCGCGCACAGACAGAAAGCGAGCCGCGTCGAAGTAGCGCTACGGGTTTTGCCCAAAAGCGATGACTGAGACAGCCTGGTCGAATTCCAGCCTTATGGTTTGGATTCAAGAGTCTGCCTTTTCTTTTCCATCCCTCTCCATCCCTCCCTCCATCACCCTTAAACTGAAGGAACTAAAACTTACTGCTCACCAGAACYGGTAGAATAATGGGGGTGAGGAGTTATTCCTGGATTATTTATTCTACCGTCAATGAGGCAAAGAAAAATGAAAACAATTATTTCTCAGATGCTATACAGAGAAGGCTGAGAAATGGAGAGAGCAAATTTTTTTAGAGGTACCCCAAAACAGTGATAAATTATTTTCAACTACTAACACACATGCTGTTAACAAGTATCTGCTGCTATTTAGTATGATGAAGAGGTTAAGGCTGTTTGCAAGATGAGATTTTCAGAAAGGCCTTGGGATATTAGGATGCTCAGTCCTATTGCTTTTCAGTGGAAGTAGAGTGCCTGCCTTTTAGGTCACTTTGAAAACTCATCCATAGATAATATGTGATATCCCAGGAGAGCTGTGGCCTAGAGGTTTGAGCACAGCGCAGGACAAAACGTAAGTGYTAGCCCTGGGAAAATCTGTTTCAGTAATCCTGTACAACTGCCATAATATTCCCTTCTCCATCTTTCCCCTCCCTTGCTTTATCAACATCAATATGGAATATTAATATGTCCATATTTTAAATGTTTTCTTAGAATTAATGCAAATGTGGAATAAAAACTGCATTATGAATGCTAAATGTTATTACACTCAGCTCTTTCTGAGATAACATATGTTCCCACAGAGAATTTCCTATCTACTTCCCGCATCATCCTGAGCCCTCTGCCCTGCCCTCCCCAATCTGTACACCCACAGAGGCTTTTTAATGCTGAGTAATCACTAGCATAAGTAAGTTTTGGGGGATTGAGCTAGGAACCAAGTATTAATCAATGCCATTTAACTAATTCAATCTTACCCCTGTCTATAACTTATTGCTTGTTAGCATCTTCCATTCTCCTCCTGCTCCATATCTCACCACTCTCTACAATTGTAAACCTACATTTTCTGCTCCTTAGCTACAGCAGAAGCAATAGTGCTAATACTCTAGCAGAAATGGACTGAATCTATTCATGGAAAGGAGAAAAACATTTGAGTATGATGCTTAAAAAAACATATTACTTTCATCTTGAGATCCTGTAGCCCTTTCAATATTGAGTGACCTTTACTTTCACCTAAGTATGTAGCAAATAACCTCCGAGTAAGTATGACCTCAGAAAAAAACTCAGCTGACCATTTTGCAAACTAAATGTCCCCACTTAAGGTGCTTCCAATAAGCACAACAAAAGCAAGATTTTTTTACTTGCACATCATCCACTTAATGAAGTCCTCCACRAAACCAAAATCTGACCTGATTCAAATCGATCACACTTTACACTTCTTTAGTATATTTTAATTGAGGGTTTCAAAAATGTATTCAAATGGCTCACAAGTAGACACACACATTTAAAGAAGTAGTTTTAAAGGATAAGACAAGTAATCCAAAACAGGAAGATTCAGCAGGTTGATTGATGAGTATCTCAATAGCGTTGATAGTAGAAAGTTTCCTTGTGGTTTGAGACGGAAGAAATGCTACAGATTATTGCATTTTCCCCCACCTCAGAATATGATCTATCCTTAAAAACTACATAAAATATTTAAACTAGGTAGCAGTGGCAATGGTTGTGCAAGGGTAATGCAATTATTTTTAATATAAGGGGGCCTATAAGATCATTAACTTTGACTGATTCTGTCACATAGAAATCATTGCAAAGATCTTTAGGCATTTTTAGTCCTAGAAAATAAGCTAACCACAATATACATTTTTTTTCTGGAGGATGTTTTGTAATATTACTTTGAATGATTCAACAAATCCAAGTTGAACATATTAACCCTTGAAATGAAAATACTTCTAAGCAAGCATTGAGATGCTCCTGCTGTCTGGCCTGGACATCTGCAAGACTGAGCATCCCTTTCCTGCAACTAGCAAGTGCCTTTAATGTGTGTGAGCAGGGACCTGTACTGATCCCTCACAGAATGCAGGTTAGGAAAGACTTGCTGAAGTAGGAGCTCCCAGCTGAGCTACTCCCATATGGAAATTAAACTTTCCTTATCTTTCAGCCCTCCAGAGCTACAGAAGTCAAGGGGGACATCTCAGTCTGCAGATGGAACCTTCCCGGGAACTAGTAAGACACTAAAGTGTTAAAAGAGTCTTGTTATTACAGCTGTACACAAATTTTATTGAGCTTAATGGAAATTATACACCCATATTGATGAATGAATAGATCCTTCTGAATTTACTAGGGCTGTCAAGAATTGTCTGCTAAATGGAATTCATTGTGGACAGAGCTATATTTACAGTATGTGGATGTCAAGAAGCTTCAGAAAGCTAGAAAATGTAATTAAGAATTTCAAACACCGGTAGGGACCAAACGGCACCCAATAAAGTGATCAGCTGAGGACCACAGAAGAAAATGAATCAAACTAAAAAGGAAAGTAAATCTGAAACTTCCAAAACAATTTTGAAAAGTAAAAGCCTTGCCTATTTATCCCTAACAATCTACCATTTTAATACATTTCTTCCTTTTATATTTTTAGTTGCCAAGGACCCCTTGAATGTCAGAGYTCTAAAATTTATCCTTAATAGAATTCCTATCCAAACTTCTATGATGGCAAATTTAGGCACTTCACATAGGAAAGATAAATGCAATACATTTCAATTTGTGACCGAAAAAAATTTACAATTATATGCACAGAATTATTTGCCATATAATCGAGATCTCTATTACTGAAGGAACTCTTGGATTTATGAATAACCATGTGGGGTTCTTTACTGGGACTGTCTAAATATATGGATTTTTCTCTGAGGGAGGAAGAAGCCACATGAAGAGTAYGATCACCTGCATGTGAGATGTTTTAAAACACCTGTAGAAAATATTTATTTCTTAGAAATTTAAGGAAAAAAGGTCTTTCCTAGCCTTCCTAATGTAGCTAAAAAGGAAGATAAAGGTGCATTAGCAGAAAGAGATCCATTATCTTCTAGTTTCATGCAGCTAAAAATACAGCATTACAGTTTGAATTGAATGCATTTTGCCTTTGCAAATATTGCTTTGCTATTCTGGCTTATAAAATCAAACAAACAAAAACAGAAATGTGCGTGTAGGTAATTGTAGCAAAAGATGCTTCTAGTCCTTTCTTTATATGTTTCATAACAAAGATTTTCAAAACGGGAAAGAAAGGAGTATTAAACGCCCAAATATTCAGTGTTTATAATGTTGACCTCTGGTTCTCATTTTCATGGAAATCGTGGAAAATTGAAGATGCTTAGAATTTTTCTGCTTCATGTCACATCTTCTGGAGTRTAAACATATTCTCAAGAGAGCATTTACCTTTGGATATTTAATTTGGGAGATCTTGGTCTATATTAATCTATACTGCACAATGAAGATTTTTGATCCTCAACACAAATAAAAATCATGCCACATATCTCAGACATACACTAGACTTGATTCTACATTTCATAAAGGTGTAAAGTAGAAAGCTGACATTTCTACTGAATGCCATTCTAATTCTATATCATGACTAAAACTATCAACCAAACAGACATGTAACCACCCATCAGAAACCCAACTGTTCTACACTAATCACYGGTCTTATTTTGAGCTCATTTACAGTTTTCCACTCTTTGAAATGGAAGAATTCGTTTGCTTCTTTGCAAACATACCCTGGTTGCGGATCACCCACTTGAACAGTCCAAAATAATCCTCTCCTCCAAGACACAGTACTCTTCTACACATTCATGTCTTTTTTTTTATTCTGAGTTTGCCTTAGAACCTTACCTCAAGTGCGTTTCCCTCTTCCTCTCATTTAAGTGCTCCCTGTTAAATTTGGGAGGATTTTTTAATGTTGAAGAATAATTTTGCATCTCTACTATCCCTCACATCTATTAATGGAAAAACGAAAGAACATCTGAGAATGATTACCCGAGACAACTGTTTTTAATTAGTATTCTGCTCTTCCAAGCTGGAAAAGTTATCTCCATTAACATACCTTTTCCAAGGAATGGACTGTTTCAGGGAGCTATACGGAGTAACCTGCAGCTACTGCTCATGCAAGCAGCCCAGTCAGAAGCTCCACTTATGCATAAAAACCATAGGATGGGATTTTCTTTGAACAGGAAGCACAGGATTGAGTCAGTAGTATCTGAATATAACATCTGAMTACAGTGGGTATTAAAGGGTTTAACCAAATTCACAACCTCAGAAGAATCACTGAGAAAACATTTAGGCAATTTCTAAAACACAGTTTAGTCACTGAAAGACTCTCCTCTGAACAAACATATTTCTTTTTTATTGTGATGGAACAAAGAACAGATTTTTGACTCGGTAATCTTAAGAGTTTTTTCCTCTCTTTAGTATTCTAGTATTTCACACAACTGCCTTCACTTTTAGCAGTGCGACTGTTATCTATAACCGATGTTACTGCTATTGTTAATATTAATAGCAATACAATTTTATATTTACTTTATATTTTTATATATTATTTAGGTTTTTGCTAAYTGGCAAATTCATCAGATGATATTTTCCAGAGCCTAGTCTTGCCTTGTGTTCTTTGAACAAATAAGGTGGAATCTAATTATTATTGAAACCAGAGGGAATTTTGATATTGAATCATGTGGGAACAGCATTTCGACCCCTAGATCTTTCTATGGTATCTGAGGAAGTGCCGGCTGTACAAAAAGACAGATACTGGGCCTTTTGTAAGCATATAAAACAACACTGAAGCAGTTAATTATTTTCCAAGCATCTACATTAAACTTGTGTTGTACTTCCATATTAACCCATGGAACATATTGTCTTGAAAAATATATTTTAAAAATAACAAGATTGTGATGAAATAATCTTTTCATAATTCAGTTTAGAATATATTTCACAGGAAATTCATGGATGCATGGGAAAAGACCTATTTTGAAAAAACTGCAAACAAACTAAACTATAGCAATATTATCAGACACTATTGCAATTATGTGGGAAATATTTCTAATCAGTTTTAAAGGAGAAATGGAATTTAACCTGGATCCATGTGGGAAAAAAAAGCATCCTTACTCTAACGTACACCCTGCAAGGTAAGTGCTAGAGTATCCACTCTTCTCATACCATCATTTACGTCTTCATAAGGTAATTTATGTGACTTGAAGGCTCTTTCAAGACAAACACATAGTAGCCCTTTGGTGAAYACAGCGAATGCTTCCACAACAAAGTAATGTTAGGGAAGTACTAAGGTATTTTTAGCTGCATTTTAATGCAAATTAGCAGCTGGAAACAAGGGAAAGAGCCAGCATAATTTGACCAGCTTGCTTTCTGTAAACTGACAGTGATCTACAGTTCACATCTTGGGAACTTCTTTGCTAAGGGTTTTAGAAATAATTCACAACTTGTAGCTTTAAACTATTGTTTTCCTTTAAATAATTTGTGGTACCAAGTATACAGCCTCATTATCTACTCAATATATATTTAACAGATTGGAAGAGGTTAGCAGAGTAATGCACTAGAGTTACTGAAGCATTTAAGCATCTGAGTAAATATATATTTGCTTCCCTGTTATTTTGTCCACATCATTCAGTCTCAATTACCACACGAATAAACTATASTTATCTTCATCTCCTACTACAGATAGCATACAGATACCTGACAATAAAACTACTTTAAAACAATATCATTTACTTTATATTATACTGTTAGGGGTATCCAGAGTCCTTTTGAACCAAGTTACAAATTCTTTTATATAACTGACTGAGGTAAGGTACTTTGTGTTACAGTTAAACCTGAAGCTCTAGCAATTCTCCATCATGACTCCAGGACTGCCTTTTATTAACTGTCTACAGTGCACCTAGTACAGAGCACGGTGTCATTCTTGACTGGAACTTCTGCATGTTACTTATATGTGATTACACTTAAAAGATAAATAAATACTGCTTTGCCTGTCTGCACACCTGTCAGTGGGATAACTTCATATGCATCGCCTGTATTTCACAGGGTTTTTTCCTCCTGCTAGGCCTCTAATTTCTAACAAATACAAACCGGCAGTAGGAATGCCAACTGTGCAAAGACTAGCAACTTTTTAAAAACTGAAGGGTTAAATGAGCTTTATGCTAACTTTAGGAAGTCACTTGCTGCAGCTATGCGGGCATAGTAACTGCTTGGGCTTCAGGGGAGTTTCTGGGCTGTGCGTGAGCTCCAGCCAAGCCGCTTGATCCGAACAGTAAGGCCAGCCTGAGGCTCACAGTGAAGCTACTGTGTTGCATGACTTGAAGAACATCCCCATTTACCAGTTGGAGGCTTTCATTAGAGCCACCAACCCTCCTAAAACTTTAAACTGAAAAATTGACGGTACCAGTTTTTGGTGAACTGACGAGATCGGTGTTCAACGGTATGGTGGTCTGAATACCCACAATTTATTTTATCGTCGTATTCGTATAAATTCTATGCTGCAATAATTATATCCTGCAAAAGAAGTGAATTACTCATTCCTTGTTCATAGTATTAGCCCCATTAAAGTCAGTCAGTCTCAGGTGAAACACTTGAGCAGATTGTAGTAGCATTTAGTAAAATCATACATGTACCTACATCATACATGCACATACCTATGTCATTCAAGCACATAAGATTGCTCTTGACACCTAGGTACGCATTTCAAAAGCAAAGGATGAGAATTAAAGTCTTTCTCTTCAGAGAATTAGGAAAAAGTGGAATAGTAGTGATAAGGGAATGAAAGCAAACWCCAAATTGGAGGGCTGCATCTTTTTTGCTGTTCTTGCTCCTATACCAAAAACAAATGGGAAACTTTGCTAGGAAACACRCAGTGTGAGGAGCTCTCCGATATATGAGTGTTGCATTTGTGGTGTTTCCATCCTTAAAGACATGCAGCTGCTCATCAGGTTTGCTAGTGCAGGCCTTTCATAAAGACCATCTCAGCTTAATTTATAAGGAGCCCTATTCTGGTTTTAGCCACTCTAGAGTTTAATTTGTACATACACATTAAAATACATATTTCTGTATTACAGAATGGCAAGCTTACTTATTATTTGAGTATATTATGTAATCCCCACTCATTACAAAACAAGATTGGAGGAGTCCACTCAAGGCAGATCTGTYACCTGGATTTACCTTTCAAGATAAAGTTCTTTTTCCTCTAAAGCACTATTTCTTTTCACAGTACTTACGAAACACAGTGAAAGTAAGTTGCAGCCACYGTCTTAAAGGTATGGCCACATAAAAACCACTCATCTTTCAGATCCTTTTAAGCTTTTTAGAAAATGTCAGATATGAAAAAATAAATGTATTTGATAACTGACATGTATTTTGATAACAGTCCTACTACTGTAATAGTACATAAGTTTTTTTGCTATAAATGTATTTGCAATAAAAGGTGCTCAGACTACCTTATGTTACTTACTACAGTGTGGCAYGTTATAAATGAAGAATGATTTATTCTCCACAGCATCCAAGGATTTCAAAGCATCATACATATATTTAATTAAGCTTCCCAATGAAGCTGGTAAATATTATATCCATGTAGTGAACAAGCAAAAAGAAATCTACGCACAGCACGCAARGTCACCAATATTCCAAACATATCCACTCACTCTGAGACCAAAACTGAGTTTTTAAAACCAAGTGGACAAATTAGTGAAAGATGTGGTTCTTGTCCTATCAGAGGCAAGTGAACTGTAAGTGTTACATTAGTATTTTGATGGAGATGGCAAAGAGTATGAGAGAGYATGAATGATTTAATTGTTGGAAAAGTTGTCTAAAAGGAAAAGGCAGGAGAACCTAAGTGAAAAGTACTTTAAAAGGAATCAAAAGAATATGATGACTGTAGCTAACAAGCTAATGTCTTTTATTATCCATTCAGAAAATATGATAGAGCTACAGATAAACTAGATGAAACTAGTATTCGAAATGTTCATAATTAACACAGCACACACATTTTTGTCATGCATTGTTCAAAAGTGATACAGTGCTATCTTTTAGAACTTTCTGAATTTTCTTAGAAAGTATAGCAYCACTTGTCACTTTTGAAAGATCTTAAGTATCCCAATCAAAAAGTTTGAAATATGTTGAAATCTATAGGGCTGTACCCATTTGTATCTATGCAAAAGATGGAGAMAAAACAGGCTATTTTATTTCCTCTTTAAAAAGACCTTGATTCTTTCTGGTAAACTTTGAGAACTAAAAAGAATGTAATTTAATTAAAAGTAAGCTGTGATAAAAGCACTGAGTCCGACTGTGTTTTCAACTTCATGATGAAGTAAGGCTTTATTGTTCTGCCCACGGACATGCCTGCAAACGTGGGAGAATTTTAGATGCAAATGAAAGACTGAAGGGTGTTAACACTTCTCTGTTCATTCATCTTACAGCAGCTAGTGTTTTAGCTGTTTGCCACTTCTACCTCTAGTGAAGGCCACTCCATGCAAGAGTTGTAGGCTATGTCAATACTGTTCTGAAAAGCAGCCTCGAGAGAGGCTGTAAATACAGCATGATCTGTTTCCAGGTGCACATGGCTGCTTCTCCTTCAGTCTGTGCACTGCCTGCTGAAAGGTTGCCTTGTACAATATTAATCTGCTAGGCCTGTACGGACATAAATACCATCACCTCCGGGGAATGTCATAGCCACACCTAGAAACCTTCTTGCAAATTAACACCTTGCAAAGTGGGCAGGTCTGATGTTGCAGGTGACTTCAGGAGCACCCACAGCTTATACAGACATAGCAATATTTTGACAACTCAGACTGAAAAATCTGTTCTTCCTAGAAAAATTCATCTTTTGTTCATTAGTCTTATGACCAGTTGACCTTGGTTTTATTTCAGACCCTGACTGCAGGAATATCAGTTTTACTGCTCAGCAGTGTATGGGTTTACAGCATGTAGATGGCTGGAAAAATAGAAGAACAGTCTTTCTCCTACACAAATCAAGGGACAGTTCAATTCAATAWAGGCATCTAACTTTGATCTTGTCATTGTAGCCTCCCTTTAAAGATGATAAAGAGCTAGTCAGTGTCATCAGGGGTAAAAGTCAAGTTTCCCTAAACTAGAAGTTTGGCATGATCAGATGAGTCAAGCACTGTAAAAGTCCCTATTTCCTTCCATTTTCTGGGGCAAGGAGAGCCTCGAGCCCCTTGTACAGATGTAGAAAGCTAAACACAGGCAAGATGAATCCCACCTTAAAACAGAGATTCTGTTTCAGATTCTGTTTCACTGCTGGTGTCTATTCACATAGACTGTGCTGGCTCACTCATMTTGAGGACATCACAGAATTTGCATTTGTAATTGCAGAATTGCTATATAAGATGCTTCAAGAGTCTTTTCCTACCTAGCATGTGCTGAATTTGAAATCTTCCAATTAATAGCAAGCCTAAACTTTTGTAGATAGCCAGAAATGACAATAACAGAAAAAGCTTTCACAAAATAATAACATACAGCAAGAGAGAGTAMGATCATTTTAAGACTTTGGACAAATCAGAGAAAAGTGGGCATTTAGCAGCAAAAACAATAGGCAATGTACAGTTTTGCAACTCCTACAAGAAACAGGAGAGAGGCAGAGTTTTTTTTTTCTGTTTCTCTTTTTTCAGCGTAGAGGATGCGGATTTTTTTTTTAATTCTAAATCTGATATTCCATATCAGTTCACAATTACAATAATTTAGCATCTACCGAAGCTTCATGTTAACACAAATGCTAGATAGACAAAAGCATTCATATAGTCATGATGATAGGGCTAAGTCCCATCCACACTATCAGATTTTTCATTGAACTTTTAACTTACAAATCATCTACATGAAATTAATGAACAAAAGCAAAAGAAAGGCTTACAGAGGCTAAATATCTTTTTGAAGGGGATTCTGTACTATAAATCAGTGAAAAAAATTTTACCCACTATTTTGTTTTACAAATTGAAATAAAATGTAAATTCCTTTGCCTCTGCCTCTTCTTTCAGAAACCCAAATGTTGTACTATACCAATCCATACCTCAGGCTACACATATCTTTTTTCTCCTCAATGGATTTTCCAGCTCCTCAGTTTACTCTGGAGATCATTAGCTCTCACAGTGAAACATAAAAGAATTGGAGATACTGGGTCTTTGGCTCTGAGTGATTGCTGAACAACAAGAAATGCAGCATTTTGCTTTCCTAGTGAGACCCTAAAGTCAGCCCACCTCTGCTTTACCAACAGTTACAGATCAGATCAATTATCTTCTTCTCCCTCCATGGATGCACAGTAATCTCTTCCTTCCTGTTCTGGTGACAGGATGCATACACTCAATCACTCCTTCCCCTCCAGCCTGGGCATGAGCAGAATAACAATTAAGATCTTCTATATGTAGGCTAGTACTGTTTTCCAAATTAATGTGAGTGCTGGGAAACGTCCATGATTCACATTTTCTGCTATAGCAAAATAAAACCACATTTTCTCAGTTATGCTGAGTCAGTGTCTGCTGCATAGAGAACATTTGAATTTGCTTGCCTTGTATGGAGCCTACACTGGTTTTCTGTGGTCAGTGACAAAATATCCAGCTTCATGGTGAGCTGGATTGGAGCTATGATCCTACAGAGTTTACATTAGCTTGCTTATATCTAACTAATCTATTTTATGATAACATTGGAAATAGCACTCAGTGATGATAACTGCTCACACAGCTCAAAGAAAGCATCCTGAATGGGGTCAGGAGCTTTTTAATTGAAAGCTTTCTCAGAATAATACCTGTATTATAGAATTCWGCTATAACAGTTTATCTGGAAAGCACACACATTTCTTCTTCGGTTAGTTATGTCTGAACATGAAGCTTGATTACTGAATAAGTAATGTGCCTAGGAACAAAACCTGCCTTTTGAATGGACTTCTGTATGCTCCAATCCCAGATAAGATCAGTCAGCTTAATACTCAATGAAACTGACACTTTCACAACATGATGCATTTTGTTAATCACAGGTGACAGCTGCAAGAAAATGCAAAAGTTCTTTCCCACGTACGAAGACAAAAGTATTCATTTTTCACTTACATCCTTGTAGCCAAATGCTTCCTGAACAGTAAAAACAAGCAAAACGAGCCATTGGAAAGTAATGTTTACTATAGATACTTGTCTGATTAAAATCCTTATTGTCTTACAGATGTGTATGTACTGATCACTCACATAGTATCAGTTAAGAAATAATGAAAACAGTAGCATCAGACTTTAATTTATTCAGAAGCCAAATGGTTACATTTTCTAAGTGTCACAGTAAAAGACGTTCATACTCAATTTCTCTTTCCTGCTCCCCAGGGATTTCTGTCACTCCATGAAGGTGATGTAGTGTTTAGAGCAAGGGCGACGTCACTCCTCGGGCACCTCATCACCTGATCATTGGTGAAATTCACTTTCTATACATGTCAGTTAAGGTCTATGGACAATAGAAATTCAATTTATAATTGGAAAAAAATGGAGATGAATGCAAATGTTCATGGAAACTCTATAATAGCTCTCTATTCCACAGAGTATTTAATTTTTGCCAGTTTCTTGAGGGATTGAAGAGGGTGACTCTTCCTSGTAAAAGCTTCTTAAACTATTCCAAGTACAGACATTTTCCAAGACAAACAGAAATAAAGTCTATGAAATATATGAAATATTCCTGGCAGAAGTACTTTCCTCTAGCTCTGTCACAGAGGTATTGAGGGGTGTAATTAACAGCCCCATTTTACAACTATCACTGGGAAAAAGATCTATAAACTGTTTATGCACTAAATGGCAACTTTTATTTCAATTTCAAAATCAATTTTTAAAGTAGATCTTTCTAAAGAGGGCAAATTTTATTTGAAAATTGTGTTGCTGGTGCATTCAGAATTTGATATATTTGGAGCATGGAGCTTCCTCATATGCCTCTTCTTCTCTCCTCCCGTTACATATATTAACTGTGTATGTTCTCTGCAGCCCAGGTGAAAAAGGGACAGACAAACTTTCCTCAGTTATTCAATCCACTTTGCACCACAACTCTGCCCAATGAGTTTTGCACTTTTCATGACAGAGATAGATATAATCACACACTTTATCATGTCCACAGTCACAAATATGGGGAATAYGGTGATCTCTTATTATAAAAATGGTAATGTTAACGGATTTCCATATTATTAAAGAATATTAATATAATATAAATATAATATAATATAATATTWATATAATATTAAAGAATTCCACAAACAGGAATATTTTGTATATCTGTTAGACGCACCGATAAATTTATGGGTTTCCTGCTTCTCATCACTATTCACAGTACGAACTATAGGTAGCAAAATATACATCTAGTTACAGACCTGATAGCCTGCTAGGACCAAACAGCCTTTAGTGAGAAACTAGATAGGCATGAGAGTTTAGGACTGGCTGGAGCACAGCATGCTCCTGAGAACCATCCCAAAGTAAATGTTGTCCAAAGGTTTTGTGCTGCTCAAAAGATATTTCTTCAGCCTTGGTTCAGTACAAAAAAAATCCCAAACTAAAAATAATTACAGTCATTATCTTGAAATGTGCTTGCATGAAAAATAATGTAAAAATTGTTGAGTTTTTTACATGCCACGCAAAATTTAGTTTAGTCAGTCATTAAAACATTTAAAATGATAGTTTCTACAACATACCTATTTCTGTATAGCTATCCTTACTTATACAAGTGTTTCTTGACATAAATCAGAAAACTTATAAATAAAATAATTCCAGAACAAGACGTTTGTAAATTCTTGTGAGATGCTCATTCTCCTGACTCCTAGTGCAATTCTATTGCTCTAAGACCGTATAAGTGAGAGAAGACTCAAATCTGTTATTTTTTCCGAGTATAATTTTAAAACACATACATATTTTTTGCCTGCTTTCTTTCTTGTGGACCGATACGTTATTAAATTCTATTACTATGAAATTTTATATATCCCCTTTAAGAAATCCCTCTGTCCCTGTGTTACTCTAAAACAATTAGTATTTAGAGTTTAAGAACAGCTTTAAATTTGCTCTGTCTAGAGATATCTGCATCCAGTTCTGGGTTCCCCAGTACAAGAGAGACATGGAGCTACTGGAGAGAGTCCAGCAGAGGGCTACAAAGATGATCAGAGGGCTGGAGCACCTGCCCYMYRAGGAACGKCTGCGAGAGCTGGGCCTSTTCAGCCTGRGGAAGAGAAGRCTGAGGGGGGATCTTATCAGTGTGTAYAAGTACCTGAAGGGAGGGTGTCAAGGKKACGGGGACAAATTCTCTTCAGTCACCCCGTGTGACAGCACAAGAGGCAATGGGCAGMAACTGAAGCACAGGCAGTTCCGCCTGACTGTGAGGGGGAATYTCCTCCCTGTGAGAGTGACAGAGCCCTGGACCAGGTTGCCCAGAGAGGTTGTGGAGTCTCCTTCTCTGGAGATCTTCAAGGCCCRCCTGGATGCAACCCTGTCTAACATGCTCCAGGCGACCCTGCTGAGCAGGGAGGTTGGGCTAGATGATCTSCAGAGGTCCCTTCCAACCTTACCGATTCTATGATTCTACATCAATAGATGAGAGCCATTGACGAGACATAAGAGGCTAATGAAACAATAATAGGAAACACATTTGGGTTTGCTGAATCTTCCTTTTGCCCACTTCTCACCCACATTCCTTTTGAATTCCACACATTGTCACATATAACACATCCTTATTTATCCTTTYGCATTTCAAAAGAAAACTTACTGAGACAGAGAGGTTGCCTGGAAAGGCACTCAGAATACAGGGTATAACATCAATGAAGCAACACCAGTAAACAATAAATCTGCAAAGTCTGCTCCTTGATAGTCCAGAGGAATCTGGATGCAAGAGTGCTGCAAGGCATTTTCTTCTTTCTGCATTAACAGTATTCAGACAGTAACAGATTTTGTCACATAGTTCTATTAGCCATCCGTATACCATCTTCAAGCAGCGCTGCTGACTTCAGTTAGCCCATGGAGAAGATGGTCCTAGCTATGAACAAGATTACTGGTATCTGGCCTCAGCAAGCAGAGACTGTAACTCTCCATTCAAATAGATCCACTTTTCTCTGACCAAAAATAATTTTAAGATAATCAWTTTCAGTAGAGGAAGTGATACTCTAACTTTCATTACTACGAAGTTTGCTGGGGGAAAAAATACAATGAAACTTGAGATCTTCAAATTAAATTCTCCCTCTCTTTGTCTCTACTTAAACATACAATAGCAGTGAGAGTTGTTCTGTCAGGATGAGTATTGGCACTTCCTACCAATGCACAGACGGGCACTTCATTTATATACAGAACCTCATTGCTACATCAAGGAAGATACATAACATTGTGGCACTATATAATCAAAATGTTCAGCAAGCTCTCTACCCATTGTAGCATCTTTTCCTCTAAGGCTATTAAAGCACCAAAGAATTCATGTATATAATCCAAAAAAAAAGAAGATCAGAGAAATTTCTCCCAGGACATAGCAAGCATATGAATTACTTACCGGAACAGCAGAATTAGGAAATACTAAAATTGCAGGGATTGTCCACCAGGTGGCATGTGAGCCATATAGTGTAAGGGTAGCAATACTGTAAATGTACATAATTTTGTCTTGCGCAAGGCAATGAACCTATCTGATTGGTCTGGGGCCATATAAGCATCTATAATTACTCACTGTAATCCACAAGTAGTATTTATTTTCTGGTAACAACCACTCTCATTAGTCAAGTTCCCTAAAAGTCTTAAAAGATAAGCAAAGCTCCTTACCAAATCATGGACCATTATGGTCCTGAGCAATACATTTCACTTCAACATTTTTTTTTCTTAGTGATAATTTGCCTTCTTGGCAGTATGATATCCATCAGAGCTTTTACAGTCGAACAAGTAGAGTTATAAGGACAGAGAGTTCTGGCAAATACAGAGAGAGAAAGAAGCATAAAAACAGATAGTTGAGGCACAGAAAGGAAAGCTGCTTAAATATTCTATAGCTTGGATCATAAAATAGTAAAAGATCTCTTGGGCTTCACCTACTCCAGTGAAGACTGAAAGRACTAATACCCTCTCACAGTCATGATTACACAGATACGTAGTTACGTATACTGTTCTCTGGGAAACTATAGCAATTAAAAACAATACAAGAAAATCCGAGGGCAATTTTTGCTTGTTACAATAGCGTGTGACAATGGGCAGGAAGGAGGAGAGCCAGAACTACATTCCCAGCCAGTTTTTTGTAGGCTACCAGAAGTATTTCAAAGATCTTAAGGTCATTGCCAGTACAGCAGTCTTTAAACTTCCCCAGCACTGTAAGGAATTTTCCTGTATATTTTGCAACTTGTAGTGGACAGGTCAGTGGACTAGTGGACTAGCTTTAGCTCTGAGATAAAGAAAAAGWGTTTCATCCTGCTACACTTGAGCTTTTTCATCAATAAAATTATCTATGGGCTCTTATTACCTTCTGTTGTGAAACTCTGAACTCTAGGCTGAGGAGTTCTGTATAAGTAATATTATAATTAGTCCAGCTAGAGCAATCTTTTCTGTGGGTTAAATACTGTCAATTATCTCTTAGAAAGTTCTCTGTCCTTACTATTTACATAGGTCTTGTTTCCATCACACTGGAAATCATCAGCCTAAGCACGGTAATGAGGCTAATTCCAGATTTGGAAAGAGATGAAAAAAAAACCCAAACAATATCATTACTATGTATTTTTTATTATGTTACTGTGTTCTAGGAATACCTAGTTAGCCTGGGAACTATGTCATACTAGATAATGTTATAAATGATAACGTTATCATGATGATTAATTAGTCTATGGGATTTTTTTTATGATGTTGGGTACATATCTTACCTTTTCAATATTCAGCTGCATAGAGTCTTGTCCCTAGGTATTACTGTCATATTTTTCTCCCCTGTCATCTCTGTATCTCTTATTATCTTTTTCATGATTTCTGTTGGTTTTCTTTGTTTCCAAGTTACTTCTGTAAACTTCCACCTCAGAAATCTGCATTCCTATTGAATTCTCTACTGTGTATATGAAAAAATCTCTGCCAAAGGCACTTTTTCATTGATATTAATGTTCATCCACTTAAGAAAATCTCATCATTTTTTCATCATTTCTCTACAAATCAGTTTCAAAACACAACTGGTAGAAAAAAACTAACAAAGATCACATGCCTACACCCCCCCCACACACACACACACTATGCAAAACCAGTACTTTTTTTCCCAAGCAAAACCAAAATACTTTTGAATTAGGTGATTTTCTGAAATGATGGACTGAAGTAAATAAATTAAAAAANAAAAAAAAAAAAAAAAAAAAAAAGACCACCTACTGCAGAAAAAGAGAAATCATGGTTTCATACTAGTAGTATTGTAACATTTGTTTAGATGGCCATGAAGATCATAACCTCACCCTGTTGCATAAAAGACTGCATAAATGAAACCTATACTCTTCTACAAAAGGGCATTAAAAATACATTTGAAATTTTAGAGACTATATGAAAATCRGTTTTGCCTTCTCTCTTTCCTTAACTCAAATAATATAACCTAACCTAGTCTTCAGTTACAAGAAAATGAAGTGAAAATAAAGATCTCCAAATTACTGCAGTGATTGCACCCTCCATAAACTATTACTACCAGCCCTGATCTTTACTTTGCTCTCTTTGAAGTTAAAGATATTTAGTGTCCTTGAAAAACCCTGATGAGTACCTCCTTATTTCTTAGTGCATATCTATTTCTTCTTTTAGTCTTCTGTTGCCTTCTGTTTCAGCTTAAAATGTAAACAACATTCAATAACAAAATAAACTTTCTGATTTACTTCAAGGTGATTTTTAAGCATTATAAAYAGGAAACATTATACCATAGACACTTCAAAACTGGCAGCCATCAGCTGACAACATCAGTTTTTCCTAGAAGGTCATTCAGATCATCTCTTCCTAGTGTATATTAAAAAATACACCATCAAAATAAAAATTCCAGTTTTCAAAAATGACTAGATATGTTCCTTTTCAATCCATTTGGGTTAAAATGAAATTTTGGAAAACACTGACCCCATACTTTGTGTTGTTTCCATCACTTGCAAAATGTCTATATTAACTTCCCTCRGGAGTAAGGATTATGTGCTCTTTTGGAAATATCAAGTACTGAATGTCATTCTTAATGGGAAGACTAATGTTCATCACACTGTTTCAAAAGAATAAAACAGATAGCACATTACTCCATTTTCTTCTCAGGAACAATGAAAGTATTACTTTAAAAAGGAGAAAAGAAAAAAGCAGAAGCAGATCATAAGCAGAACTCTGATGACCAGCACAGTTTCTGTCTACATTTTTTGCATGCTCTACCAATCACTTCCTCTCCATCTTCCCCTAAAACTCCCCCCTGGAAATACGGATGTTGGGATGTCACCAAGTTTGAGGACCAAGATTTTTTATTAAAAAAGTTATCTTAATGTAATCAATTACTGTCTCTGGAGAAATTATAGATACAGAAGACCACTCTTCATCCCAGTAGATGTGATTTTAAAGGAGCTATAATTTGCCTTAACCACAAGGCAGTTTTTTCCATGCAAACACAATAGTAAACACAGTGTGTTTTACTGTKTWAMACAGTAAAACACAATAGTGCAAAGTTGGAGGAAGCTCCAAAAACAACTATTCCTAGAACCATAGTTCCTCARCTCCTAAGTAACAGGTAAAAAGAAAATCCTTGAGCTTAAACTATATTAGCAATACTTGAAGGAAAGAGATCTCTATTACTTAAGCTAGAAGTTTACAAAGGCACAGAAGTCGGTCAAGAGTCTCAGTGCTACTGATTATCAAAAGAATGAGAACATTTTTGGTTTTGAAAATGTGAACATAAATTTTTAWTTTTTTTAACTACAGAAGGAATGAAATAGTGGAGAAAAATAGAATGGTAAGCGAGGCTTACAGCTGATGGATTCCAAGAGGGCTAAAAAATACTTATTCATTTATCTTTTAAATACAGCTCTGTGATTCCAGGTTGGGCACATCATGCCTAGGATGGGCCAGATGATTTTCTTAAAAGACTTGCATATGTAGTAAAACAAGGGGAAAAAATAGCTATGTGCTGGAATGATGATGAAGCCAAAGCACATAWTCTGACATTGACTGCAACCACAAAACACCCTAATAATGAGTATCAGAGAAAAGGAATGATTATTTTGATTCCAAAGGGAATAAAAATAAAGCCAGAAAAGAAAGAAAACAGCACTTTTATGCCAGGATGAGAACAATTTACAAAATGGAATGAAAATACTCATGACTGCTTAGTACAAAACATTGGGTTCTAAAAATTAGTGTGATACTCATATAGGAACTTTCTTTGTAGGTTTTTTGTTTGTTTGTTTCTTCAACAAAGTGTTCGGGCTTGTCAATACCTTCTTGTAGCTATATAGTTGCAATTTTGGGATGATTTCAAGGGCTGGTGTACATAGGAAATCCCAGATGGATAACCGTGTTCAGTATTTCACTTTCTTGCTCTTTGAATCCAAAGTCAAGACTTTTTTTCTTTTTCTTTTTNCTGTTTTACTGCACGAACAATTAATTTCCATGTGTCTGTGGCATATTCTGTACATGATATACATGAATTCTTCCAAATCTCCATAGGAAACTACTGGCCTGGTGCCTCTGAAGGCTAAACTATAATACATCCCAGCTGTGGGCAAACAAATGKCTTTGGCATTTAACAGAAGGGTTCCTTTTGATGGAAAATTTATTATTGTCTTTTCTGTTAAGCACAACAAAAAGCTATAATGAGGAGCAATGAACAAAATATTAATTAGAAAATGCTTCATTGATACAACCTATTCAAAAGACATGCTACTGAACAGTAGTAATCTCATTTTGTTATTAAAAATAATATACTAGTTATTAATATGAAACACACAGAAGGAAAATAATGGCATTCATAAAAAAATACAAGCAGATGGCACATTGGTCAAATTCTGGCAAGTGAATAAAAACTGATTGTCATTTCTACCCATATGCCACAAAGTCATCAGAAATAAGTGATAAAACTCTGCCCTAGCTTTGGCATTGGAGTTGTTGCAGAGATGAATTCTTGCACAGCCTAGCACTAAGTTGTGCTCTGCACTGCAATTTTTGACTCCCTCAAAAGGCAGACGGTGTCATGTCCAGGGTATACCGGACAACCCTCTAGCAGTTTTTGCATCATCCACAGGAAGTTATTTCTTGCCTGCAGGAGTGGAGCAGAAAGACTAGAAAGCCTTGCTTCTTTCCTTTTCTATGGATATAACAAAAGCATTTGGAACAAGCCCAGCCTTTCTCTCAGTGGGATGTACCCATGCAGTAAACATCCACTGCAAAGCCTTCAATACCTTTCAGGCCAAATAGCAAAGCTATTTTTGGAAACCTGGAATGGAACAACTAAATATGGATATCAGTTTGCCTCAGCCAGGTACTAGGTTTTTTTGAAACAGTACCTAATGGAATCAGCTGAGGCATGATAAGAGAGGATCTATCAATTCCTCATTTATTGTACATATATACAATATGAAATTTTACATATGTAAATATGTAAAAAAGGAACATGTGCTTAATTTGATGCATGCATTCAACAGAATTCAAAGCACATCCAAGCATTAAGTTCAGTGTACATGCTCATTTTTTGCAGAATCCRGGCTGTAGCTTTCTTAATCTCCATATGGCAATAGAACAAACAATTGTTTATTAGAACATGCAGGAACTAGACAGCCATTTACACAGATTTAACTGAAAAAACATCCCAGAAAAGATTCACGTGCAGAATTTTCAAATGGGCTGTTTAAATAAGTAGACAGAACAGAACTTGGCAATCATAATGAAAATGTAAATCAGTTATCATACATTCCGGAGACATAAAGAATTATACTTTGATACTTGGCAAAATTTAGAGAAGAAAGTTAACAGCTATAAAGCACATGGTTAAAGTGATAGTTTGTGAAAGTAAACAATTTCTTAAAACAAAACCTTGCAGAAAACATTGCAGAGAGTGCTGGAAGGGAAAATCGCACATTTCCAGTGTCACTCTTACAATAGCTAAGCCATCTTAATTAGTGATGCACAATAATTGCTGTTTTAAGAGTGACATTATAATGTCTGCCAAACACATTAGCAAATTGCTGTGCAGATTAAAATATAGTAACTCTATCTTAAATACAATATATATTTTGGAGTATTGTATTTTTAGGCAGTACACTATAGATCACTCATACTTATAGCAGTATGTTTATTTTTAATTCCAGCCTGCTTTTAAATTATTTATAATGACATATATTATTAACTCCAAAGCTTATCAGGTGACACATTTTGAGGTGGTTCTTCTGCTGCTCTCCCAATTTGTTTTTTAAATATACACAAAGAAAGAATTTTTCCCCAAACACACTCTATCCTCAGGCTCAGCAGTAACTATTTGATGTAGACTTCAGTTCCACTACTACTTTATATGTGAATCTTCTTTCCACTGAATACTCCCTGCACCAGCTGTCCTTATGGAGTATTGCAAATGAAGGGACTTCAAAAGCATTTCAACTTGTAGAGGTCTCATACTAAGTGGCCTATTTCATCCTTTGCTCTCCTCTCCATCTGTCCCGCTACCAGCACCAAGCAGAAGCTGGCTCTTCAACTGTCCTTGTTGGGCTTGTATGCTTTCTGCTTCTAAATCCCCATGCCAGAAGCAGGGTGAAGAAACCCCCTGGATGATTTTGTAGGGGTAGGAATTAATCTGAAAACCACTCCCAATATTAAGCAGCCCTTCCAAAATAAGTCTCTTAATCATCAGAACAGGCCTGGGAATTTCCCTTGAGCTTTGGCTGACATAGGCAGTACAGCCTTCCAGAGGCTACACGGACAGGTTGCTGCTTGAGCAGATTTCTGGTTCAGCAGCAGTTTATTTATTCGAGTATTCCTTATACATCCTTCATCTCAAGTCACAGAAAAATCAGTAAGAAAAGTGAAGTCCAATTTCCAGCTGATCACAGTCAATCAGAAGATACAAGTCAGGTTTTTCTACATGCAGCTGAGGATTTTTTCTTGACAGCTACTACTTTTTACTGAGAGATATGATGTTCATCAGGAACTTGAGGAYAGGATCACTCTCAAACTTACCAATGAATTCAGATAAAATGTGCTAAGTTTCACGGGGTTTTCTGTGAAGCTATGTTAAGAATATCTGGAGAAGGAGCAGGGATATTGACRGTGTTTCATTTTGCGTAATGGATTCCTGCCTGGTGAATGTGTCCTGGYCAATACTTGCAATTTCATTTTGTGTGCCAATACTTTCTTCACTACTATAGCCCTTCCTCCCTTATGTATAGAGGGGTCATCCCTCCAAACTCTTTTCCTTGCACAAGGAAGAGTGGCAGAAGAGGTTGGCAGGGAGAGGAATGCAGGGGCATTTYGGCCCTGTTAATGTGTCATGGGTAATAATGCCTCCTTTTTATTCTGTTAAGTAACTCTCAAAGTTTGTTATCAGCGCTTCCAGGTCACAGACTCAGTCTACTTCTTTGGCTTTATGAACATTAAATATTTGATACAAAATGAAGGTAGTCCAGGAGAAAGCACCTMGGAACACCTGTTTAAAACTTCTTATAAAAATTACTTCGATTTTTTTAAAAATCTGCCTAGCTTTACAATCCTTTCCAGTTGAGAGGCAAATCCTGAATAACAAGTTGAAGTCTACYAGCCATAGGTTTGTTTTCTCAGGTATCTTTCTAGGAGTTCCTACCACTAAATTACAGAGGTCTAGCGTTCCTCAAGCCAAATGCTGAAAACCACTACCGTATAAACCTCCTTAGTAAAAAAACAAAACTCTCTCAGAAGGTGGGGGACTAAGGTTCATTTCCTGTTCTARTTCAGAGCAGGAATTTGGAGTTGTATTTCTTGCTTCTTGGGTAAGTTCTCATGAACAGATACATGTTCTCTCTGGTTGAGTGAATATGTGTTCTCTATAGAATGAAACAGCATAAATGGGGAAGAGAGGAAAAAAGTACTTAAGAATACTGTATAGCCCTAGAGATGATTAAAGTATTCTGAAAGGCAAGAACATTTGTTGAAATTCTCTTTCTGAATCAGTGAGGGAATGGATATGTACTTGGAAAGAGTTTGGTTTGGCTACCGAACTGCAAAATCAGTTACTGATGCAGAGTCAGTTCTAATCTTGAACGCATTCCCTCCTAACAATTATTACCTTCTCTCTGCCTTCAAGCAATGTCTGCTGGTGAAATATGTTTCTCTTTAAAAATCAATTTCATATTGCTCTGATTTTGAGTACATAATTGTCTAGTTCTTTTGTAARTTGAAGAGAAGCTGCTTCCCACACCAGGTAAATGCCATAAACCCAGGCTAACAGTGGGACCTGAGACAGAAGTTTCATATCTAGTGATCTGGARAGTCTGTTCCTGGGAAGTGCTTTTCACTCCTATAGTGGTTGAAAACACATCATGTTTGGGGATGGGCACTAACTAAAAGGTGTCCACTTGGAGAAGGAGAAAAAGAGCAGCTCCCAAACCGCATAAGGTCCTGGGAGGAAAAAAATTTAAGTTCGCACATACAAGCCAAACCAACCCAGCAGCAACCAATTTCACAGACAGTGACTCTCTATTAGCTAGCTGTCCCTGCAACAACTTCATGGGAAAAGGAAGAAGCAAGACAAGAAGCAAACCCTCTGAGCAAGCAATTATTACCCAAAAGCCAAACTCACCATGAGAAGGCGAAACTCCCTGACCCCATCTCAGAGAGAACAAGATTGGCTGCCAGTATAACCCATTTGTTGTTTCTTGCTTGGGTAGATCCGCTGTGATTGACCTGTACAAGTCCAGGACATCTGTAATTGTCAAGCCTGCAGAGGCTGGGTATTGTAAACTATTCAGAGGTGGTCAGAAGCTTCAGAGGTTGGCATAACGTGCTGATATCTTGTCCAATTTTGAGACATCAGCTTTGTCACCATTAGTCTGTTCATGCTTCTTTAGAAGAGCTGTTGTGCCAATAGTTGGCTGTGAAACTAGCTCTGCACTCCTTTGTAGCCACGCATATCAGCACTAACAAGCCACTGCATTGGGCAATGTCAGTTTTGTAAGTTTAGCCATGAGGCTCTGTATAGAAGACGAGCCTATGACATGCGGTTAAAGCCTAAGAATTATTTACAAATGTATTTTTTATAGGAAAAATTGATTATTGGAATACGTTTTAGATTTTTCTAAATWATTAATGGCAGAAAGGGGGCTTTTTAAACATAAGAAAATACACTGATTTGAAATCTCCTTTGAATTTGGGACCTGGGTTTGTTGTATCTATTGTCCTCTCTCCAAAAGCCCAGCCATCTATTTGAGCTTTAAATTAAGCTTGGCTGCCACTGGTAGAGTCAGACCTACTGAGGAACTCTGGGATCCCCCAAAAATCAGATGTTTGTGAACGGTACTATTATTCAGCTCTCAAATAGAAATGTCTGATCACTGCAAATGGATCATTACCATCTTCAATAAAATTGCACAAATTTTGTTAACTTTTACCCTCTGTCAAATTTATTTGAAAAAAGCCTGGGGGTTCTAAAAGAGGAACAAGTAGTGAGATGGACAGTCAGTGCCACTGCTTTTTTTTCTTTTTTCTTTTTTCTTTTTTTTTTTTTTAATAAATCAGAGCTGGTTTTAGTTGAATAACTGTCCACCTACTTATGTGTACTTATGTTGTTTATTCACTTGCCTGCCCAAAAAATTTCCTTCATATTTACTATATTTTTGACTATGTTTCCTCTTTAACTTAACTCTACCCTGTTTCCTAAAAAAAAAAGTGTTATCACTTGAAAATAATTTWGTCTAGCTTTCCTTTTTACTCCGTAATGACTTTGAGGTTTAGGTCCTGCGTCAAGTTTAGTATAACCACCAGGAGCTGAAAACAAATACTTATTCCTAAGATATTAAGACCTCAGGCTACTCAGTCCTATGGCTGGGGATGGGATGAAGGGCTGTCACTAAGGAAGGAAGAAGGAATAAACTCTATCATACAGGAAGTATAAGGGTTAATGAAAGTAGTATTTTTGGCATGGTTTCATAGCAAGTATGTTTCTGGCATTAAATAATATAGGGCATAGTGCTCACAAAACAGTATGTCAAGGTCTCATATAAATAGGATACACGAAGAAGCAGGAAAAGACAACTGCAAAATGCACTATTTGCTATTAAAGTTTATATAGCAAGCAAAATGGTCTGTTTTGTACTCCTGTTGTAACATGTTCCTTTTTGGTCTATGAACAAAAGGGGGGGGAAAGGAAGACTTCCTTCAATATTTTTGCCATTTCAATGTTCTTATCCCGCAGAGTGTTATTTCTCTCTTTCTCTGTTCACGCTATGTTGTACATTTATGCATAATGTATCACAAGGTCTTTATTTGACTTTTTATTCCTCTGATCGCACCTTTAATGTTAAAAGGACATTTCTTCGGCAAGACCAGCAAAACAATACAACTAGAAGACACTAAGCCAAATCACCAGAAATTAAAGAAAAAGCGGAAGCAGCAAGGAGAACAAGGAAAAAAGGTGATTTTTCAACTGACCAGAAACAAAGGAAGTATTTGAATACTATAGTCTAGGTCCTTTTCCAACATTTATCAGTTTGGCTTCATGAACTTTGGAAGAGCTAGATCACTTCGCACTCGTTGATAATATAAGCTACATAACTTTAATAGTCCTTTTTTTCTTTTTCTAAAGTTCCTGGAGAGTCATGCCTTGAAATAAGGTATGGACAATCACATTTCAGATCTTTCATTTTAAGACGAGAGCAAAGGAATAATAGGAATGCAAATAAAGGTTATAAATCCGATTTAGAAATGGAAATAGATTTCATTGCTGACTACAAAGTGGTTAACACTGAGCCATGATACTGTACTATGCTGGCACACTTTACTGAAGTTATTGGTAGTATGTAACAGACACTCATATAGTTAGACTTAKTCACAGAAGTAAAGATTGGGCCCTAAAAAGCAAGTGCAAAATTTTAGCAAGGAAAGGATTACCATAGATATAATTTTTGAGACTAATCGTGCCTACTTGATACAAAAAGACAGTGCCTTAGCAGATTCATGCTATTTAACTCAACGCATCCGTTATCTATGAAAGAGTTTGATCTCAGCAYTGCTAATGAAATTTACATCATTTATATTACTCTGTAACTCAAGAGCAAATGTTTTATCATGCACCTAATTGCCTGACTTTGTGTCTGGTCAATAAAAATATGCATTAGTTAATTTATCAAAGTACTCACCAGAAAACAAAAATAAAGAAACTCTAGGCACTCATAAAATTAGTAGAATTTGCCCAAGAATAATTTAAAAAGTAGTGCAATTAATCTTTTGGATATTCTGAAATCAGCTCACTAAGGTGATTC
The DNA here is from genome assembly GCF_003343005.1 of Rhea americana. NCBI lineage: Eukaryota > Metazoa > Chordata > Aves > Rheiformes > Rheidae > Rhea > Rhea americana. The sequence continues at coordinate 1,237,369 of NW_028186779.1, forward strand.
AGGCAAAAGTTATTAAATATTGCTTTGTAAAGAAAATACATATAAATTATAACGTATAGTAGTAGATCACAAACACAGCAACTAATTTTGCAATAACGATACCGAGCTCAGTAGAGATACCCAGCATAAAATTGTGTTTCTTGCATTTAATTTTGCATACCCATGAACAAATGTTTTACTCCAATATTTCTAAAAAGCCAGTCTCAGCATTTAAGTGCTCCAGCATATTTTGAAAAACTGGTCACGATTTTCAAACATAGTTGTCTGAATATAGGGATCTATATCTACACTTGGGCTCACAGTTAAATGGTATTTTTAATGATGTGTCCTTTCACTCTCCAGTCTCCTCAGCAGAGTTGGCAAATAGTTTCTTTCTCTAAAAATCAAGGTTTTTATTTATATACTTTAATACGGAGAGATGCTCTGATCCTTACAGTTACTAAGAAGTTGCAGATTCTGAGGTATTTTAATCCAGATCCATCTGACCTTAATGAAAATTGAAATACCACAGGCTCATAACTCCCTGTCTGTTCTGCCAAACAGCAGTCTGTGATAGTTTTACAGCTGCCACCGGACACAGTATGTGCACTTTAGTTCACCTCACAGATTCTGCATAGCTCAAGGGTTTCTTTTGGCAGGACCTGAGTCCAAAGACAACAGAAGTCAATAGAAGTTCTCTCTCTCACTTCAGTGGAGATTAATTCAGAAAATTGTTTCTTTTTTCCTTTCTATTACTATGCCCACTATGCATACTATCATTTTTTAAAACGGTAATAATTTACAACACCAGTAAATTTAGTAAGCAGTGTACAATTTACACAGCATGCTGCGAGATGTAGTTTGCATGATGAATAYGTTATTGAAAGAAACAATTTTATAAGTCAGAAAGATCAGTTTTTATGAAATTGTGAGCCACACAGCTGTTCTAGATAATGGCAATTTTTCCAAAAAAGGGCAAAATAATATTCTAGTATTATTTTTTTCATGGAAATCAAAAATTAAACTTAACCATCTGTTTTGTTTGTATCTGACAAAATTGCTAAAGATAAAAACGGACATGAAAAAACTTGAATTGTCAAAACAAATATATCATATGTCAATAAGAGTTAAATAGCAAGACTGTAATGCCTTAGATTTACCTTGAATTTGTCAAGTAACATGCACACATCTCCAAGGAGTTCTGTGAACCATTGCCTCTAACCATAAGTCATCTGTTACAGWTCACTATACACTCTACTAAAACATTGTAAAAAATACTACAAAACACGTAGTTGTGTAAATGACTTTTCATCACTTTAGATTTTCAGAGGTCAACTGAATTCTAATATTACAGAGAAAGTAGTAGTCCAGCTTTCGTTGAGTCCTACCGAGTATATCTCATTGAGGTAGCTGGTTTCACCTAACTAGCGATCATTCGGTGAAACTGCACGCTCCTGCACTCATACATTAGATTCCAGATTTGTAGGCCCTCCTACCCTTCTAACTGCAGGCACACGACAGCCCTGCCTGTGCCCAGWACCTTAGAGAGATAGATTCAATAGATTCAATTCTCCAAAAGCAGCTTCTACAAAACAACTGTATTTCTCAGTCATGCARGGGTACATAGTTAGAAGCAAAAAGATTAGAATCAACAGAGTCTGTGCATCTCCTAAACATTCTCCTTGCCTTGTACATTTTAGAAAGCCATCTTTACTTGGGCTCATTCCCACCCCCTGGCCAATACCTCTAACTTGCTTTGCGTCTGAAAATTCGTTTAAAGCTGCACAAAACTCTCCTGCGATCTCATTAGGTGAAAACTTCTGCTGAGGCCTTTCTCAAAGCCTCACCTGTAGCAACTACAAGTCATACTGAAATGTGAGTTCTATCAGAAGCTGAGGACAAAGGAATAATTTCTGTTAGTCAAATATAGACTAGATGATAGTGATTTTCTCTGTGTTTCCCTACGACTCACAAATTCCATTTCAGGTATTGCTGGCAAGATTATCAGCAGTTTCACATTCACAAGAATAAGATGTCTACTGACAAGCAAGGTATTCTGTCATGTGTTYACAATAAAAATCAGTTGCAAAAATGATGCTGCAGACAAGAAGCATTAAGAATGACTTCACAACATAATTACAGCTTCTCATGTGTAAGGTTTCTTCAAAGAGACCAAAGAAATCAGTATTTCTCATGCCAAGAGTAATCTCTCTTTTTTTTCCTTTTATTTTAAGCTGTTTCAGAAAACTGTAAAATATTCATGCTCCTATCATAATATTACAGTTTACGGGCCAGATTATGATCTTGGCTATATTTTCCATGGACTGCAACCCCTGGGAAGGTGATGAAGCCATTGGGTTGTTAGCTAACTTGGCATTTCATTTGGCAGAGGGCATGGGYAYSAGACATCTGCTTGAGAAGGGCAGGTTAGGTTAGGGGACAGGAGACAGGTTCCTAYGATAACACTTGTAACTAGGTACAAGGATAAAATAAATTTATCAATGTGTATTACATTTCTTCCTTGTATCTTGACATTTGTGACCTGGCTTTGAAATAGAACTTTCTCTTTTACAGGGAGATAGGGTGTACCACATAGCCCTTTATAAGAGAAAAAGGAAAAATAAAAAGAYCACAGAGCAAATAATACCTATATACTCTCAGATAGAGCTGATCAAACTTTTCTTGACAAAATGCGTCTTTTAGGAGTGGGCAATGCAAAATATTTGTCAAAATGAAAARCTTTACACAGAAATATACTTATTGTGAATACAAATTTATCATTCTAGAATGAAAGGTCTAGTCCAAATGAGAACRAGTGAGACATTTACCAACATTTCAGTTTGCCACATTTCAAATGTTGTAGAACATTATCCAAAGTCCCATTGCAACAAGGACCTGACACTTTGTCTCCCCCCTCCAGCATGAACGTCTACCAGCTGAACTAGTAACTGTTCGCATATTCAAATATTTTGAAATTTCTTGAATATTTTTAAAATACTTCAAAAAAGCAGAGTGGGGAGGAGGATGTGAGTGGGTGAGCTGTGGGAGAGGGGAATCCACTTTACCTAAACTAAACTTCCATCAGATTACAATCCTATTAAGGATTAATAGGATAATARTAAAGAGTAATAAGCATTGCTTGTCCAAGGGCATCTGATTTTGATCATCAATTACTACCAGAATAAAAAAAGGGATAGATAGCTGTATTTATTGWGCACTCTTATTAAACCATCCCTCATTTTCTCAGTTAAGCTTCCCCTAATGTTAGTAGGAGTTTTACCTGAGAAAGGTCTACATAAAGAATTTGCATTTTTAACAACACCTTCTCCCAAGCATGTACATATCTTCTCTTCCTCAAAAAGATCAAAAATGATTTAAGAGTATTCTGTAGGTTTGTATACTTTGTGGGGAAAAATATTTACAAATGGCTACTCCAAAATGATGCAGGCACTTTGCAGTACCCTTTGTGTACCATCCTGCTCTGAGTAGCCTCACTGACTTCAATGGGATTTCAAGGCTTTCAACTGATAGAGCTGTGTAAGCATACACGATCTGTATTACCTCTAAGTGTGCTTTGTGCACCTATGAGTGTTGGCATTGAATCTCATGGTGTTTTGCTTTGTTTTGTTTTGTTTTGTTTTGTTTTGTTTTAAAGATTGTCAGAGAGAGCTTCACACCCATCTAAAATAAAATTTTAAAGGAAATGAGATGTTAAAATTCCTTAGAAGCTTTGAAATCCCAAGTAACATCTTTCACGGGAGTTTTGCACTTCTGTGCTCTCTATATGGCATTACACTACAGTACTTTTGCAATTCACAGCAAAATCCACATTGATTTTAATGGTTCAGTCCAAACTAGATTACCTGACAGAGATTTTGGAAAGAAAAATGAAGGCTCATCCATCATTGCTGTTTTCTCTTGCTGTGGAATGCTTCAGAACAACCATTCCTGCATGGATGTTCATGAATTATGTTCCAATAAAGTGCAGCATTCCTTTTTCAAACACCACAAGGTTTGATGCTGCTGCACTTACTTGCATGAGTAATTCCATTAAGGCATAAGATCCATAATTTATGCTCAAAGAAAACACAGTATCATTTGCATTTATAGCCCAAACCTGACAGATGCTACCTTCCTAATAATATGGYGCCAGCACAACAAGGATACGAATCTTTGGCAAACAATTAACTAATTTATTTTTAAAATATCCTTCTAAGAAGGAAAACATTTCTATCTCTTTTTTAGAGATCAGGATCTAAGGTAGAGGGATATTAAACAATTCACATCTTCATTGAAAGTTTAGTATAAAGTTAAGAAAAGCACACAAATCTCCTGGGTGCTAATCCAGAACCTTAACTGCAAGGTTACTATCCTTCAAATGCCATTGATGTTCTAACCAAGAAGTTACTTAGCAGTCAAGAATACTTTTTAAAAGAAAGCCAAGGGATCACTCACTTATCTTTGCTTCATGGTTCTGAGACATAAACTTTAAACATAATAATTATATTAGTAAATAATAGGTGCAGTATTTACAGCAATTTCAGTAACTATAATTAGACATTAAAGGAAAGCTGAAAAAGTCACATAGGTGAACGGAATGCTTTCCACTCAAYGAAGAACAACAGTAAACAGCTACACTTTCAGATCATTCAACCAAATTACGGTCATGATCACCAAAATTCGTGGTCAGTATCAGTAATCTAGTAAAATGGTGCAAAACTTCGATGAGTTCAAGAAACAAGACTTCCTGCTTTTTTTATTTTCCCTGCAACTAATAGTTTCAAGGAAGATATGCTATATTTTGTTATTCCACACACTATAMGTAATAAGCAGTTTTACTAAAAATTATCCAATCTTACTTAGGTAAGTACTTTTCAGCAGGCATACAGATGCTAGCACTGAATCCATAATATGTGTTGGCACTACCAAATACAGTATTGCCTGTTACACCTTTTTGAATACTGTGTCACGGTGCACAGGGTGATACACGCTTTGGTAGTCAMTTCAGGTGCAGAGCTTCCCTCCCTGCTACAGAGCTGCATGTTGAGAAGCTACAGGCCAACAATTTTAATTATGCTGGGGCAATATACTGCAACTCTTACTCCCRTACCATAAATTCACTGCTTGTAATGGGAAAAAATTCATGAAACAGAAAGGTGCAGAGCGGACTACACTAAGCAAACACAGCTGAGACATAATGTCCTCCATTTATTGTGCCTCTCTCTGAAATTCGCTCTTTTTATGAATGAAAACAGACATGCTCTGTAAAGAAAAATAACCATTTGGAATCTCAAGGCTATTTAGCACAGCACGCAACACATGAACTTAATAAACAGTCAACTAAAAATTCGCTACTGCTTTTAACAAAAACAAGCTCGGAACCTACAACTATTTCAAAATTTGATATTGAAAGCACATATTTCACTGCTGCATTACAGTTTAAACTGCTGGTCTAGACAAGGCCTGTACAGCGTATATACAGGAAAATGGAAGCATAAGCAGGATTGCTACAGAAACGAGTAAAATAGTGAAATATTCCTATTATTCCAGCAAGACTGTACAGATTAGCATTTGTGATACATTCTCTAAACTAATCAAACCAAATGTGTTATTCTCTATTTACTACCGTTTAGAAATACAATAATATCAGGTTTTCCAAGGAATACATCAAAGAATTTTTTTAAATTCAATTAAAGCAGAAAAATCACAGCAATGAAAATGTCTATGTAGGGATACCTTAATTAGAGTTTTCAGTTGTCACAAAAGAGCGAATGAGTAACTGAAATCAATGTATTTTCAGCTAATTGTTACTACCACACAACAAAGAATAAATTTGTGTACACTGACAAGGTGAAGTGAATTTCTGAGGCTTACCTTTCAAATGAAGCACTTTTGTTGATCAAAAACATCTCATAACTGCTGCTTGCAGCTTTTATCTCACAGCTGCTGCATCACTATATCTGCCGGTTAAGCTTCCACATTTTGTAAAATATTAGAGAACTGAAATACAAAACACATAAAAATCTCATAGTGCTATTGCTCCATTAACGTTCTGTATATTAAACAGCAACAAAATCAGTAATAAAACTTCTATGCTACCATGATGGTATCAGTGGGAAACTTTTTGGTAAATAAAATCCTAACACATCTTATTGTAGTTTAGATTCCCAGGACACAATATTTTGAGAGGAAAAAGTAACATATTTCCAGAGGCAATACTGACTTTATCATTAATGGAATGTAAAATTATTTCAGCACAAAGGAAATATATTTTATAAAAAAAAGAAGCATGTCTTAAAATATTTCTCAAATTCCCTTACATAAAATGAAATTTTATTTTGCAGTGACCCATTATCATCAAATTTCTGTTGTATTCTGTTGACTAGCTTTGATCTAAGAGATGAAACAAGACCATCTCTTTAGCAAAGAGGCTTTTTACTGCCTCTGGCTTAAAATAACACTAATAAAAAGTAAAAACTTGATATTTTCTCAAAAGTACTTTCGATCATTTAAAAAAGAATTTGAAGGCCAGTGTTTTATTTTGTTCATTCCTTTTGCAATTATCATGCCCCTGCTAGTTAATCAATAGTTCATTGTTTCTTTTCTATTCCTTGTATCACTTCAAACTGTGAGCGTTGTCCTTGTCCAACATAACACAGGGAGTAGAACTGGAAAGACTGGTGCTGAGTACATCCCTAATAGGGCAGGAGATGCGAGATGTAGTGCAAGAACCTGATTCCCATTTTGATGGTTTTTCTGAAATGCTGTACATTCCCGCAGTGTCCCGGAACGCTGTCTCAGTCTTCATTCACTGAATGATGCCCTCATGATACCAGCAGATGTGTTGCTAAGCTTGGAGGGACATACAAATCTAGTAAGGGCATAGTCACTATGTTGCTGTCATCAAGGAAACTGCGACTCATGTTCTTCACACTTTAGTCTTAATTTGTATTTTGAGCTACAGTACTTTAACCTTTGGACTCTGGATAATTTCTCCACAAATGATTTAGCCTGCTGACCATTTCATATGACTAACCATATATCCTTGTTTGAAAACCTCAGTTTCCATTAAATTTAATTACCTTCCCCTGCGGCTTGCATGGTAAAGGTTCGTGGTAAAGGTGCAGCTATTAAATAAGTACAGCTACTAAACAAGGTCAGCTGCTATTAAAATCTACACAGTAAAGGTGAAGCTACTAAATGAGGGCGATTACTATTTAGGGTGCTTCTAAATGAAGATATATGAGCAAGCTTTTGCATATGTAGTGCATTTTGCTCTCCACAATGTTTTAAAAATTATATGACGGGCTCAGCAAGGTATTTCCATGCTTTAACTTTTACAGCACTGTCATATTAAAGCAATTTCTATAAATATGAAATGCATTCTCCTGAAAGTTTTGCTCCATTAGGAATTCACGTGAATACTTGACTCTTCACTCTGAGAAGTTCAGAGGTTTGTAATGACTTTCCAAACTTCTCCTATATTTCAAAGTAAAGAAACCTCTTTAAAAAATGTCTAAGGATATGCCTATAGTGCGAGCTGAACAGCACCCGGAAAAGAGCCTAAGTCCCCAGTGAACGGCTTCACATCCAGGCTTCTTGGGCTGGCACCTCTCGAACAGCCCTACTTCTTCCCTTCTCCCCAGCACTTGCCCCTCACCTTCCCCAAGCCACATATTTTACCCCTTATAGTCCTGAGGCATACTTCTGTGTTTGTGGTTTCTCATTTTGCAGGACCCAAATAACAAAAGGGTTGTCTTTCAGCTCACCAGAATAGTGTTTGTATAGCATGATGCCACAGGTGTGTGTGACATCTTTTTGAGCAAGGCGTATTTGAAAGAAATACAATGTTAGGCATAGTCAGGGGGAGACAGACTTCGCATAATCCCTGACGGATCTATTGGGAAGAGGCCCTGAAGCTCGCTATCCTGGCACCTGTGATCAGATATTCTCTTTGCAGGCAGTAGCTGAATTGCTTTAAAAGGGAGTCTAGGTGTGTATTAGACATGTATACTGAGCTGAGTAAGTTTGGGGAATCGAATAAGGGGCAAGCCAAACTGACAGCAAAAGTATCTTCTACAATGATAGAATATAACTGCCCCTTTGTAGAGTACAAACAGAACGCTCTCATTACAAAACCCAGTTGTAGAGAAATATAGTTTTTCTAGTTGTTAGCATCTTTCAGAATTTCCATTCCTGAAATCTTGTGGTGCAGGTAATGATCTGAGAACAGTCTAGTTCCCTTGAGTAGTTCTTTCAGACTAATGATTTTCTACATCTAGACAATATAATAGTGGTAATCACGTATTATTAATCAACTACAATAGAAATTAAATATACTATACATATCTGATCTGAAATTCACTGAATATCTCTCACTGATTTTGGTGGATTTTGAATTAGAATTCACAAGCCATATCTGAAGCAAAGACTAAATTTTGAGGCAGAAGCACATTGTCACATGCCCTGATATATCGATCCTCAGACAGATCAAGAACCTCGTGAAGCAAACCGTGACTCCTGTCCAACCAATAAATACACCTTTGCTTCATTCCCATGGAACTGGGATATAGCGGGATTATGCGTGTGGACTTAGCACTTGGGAATCAGTCACAGGTTCTGCAACTAAGAGATAACCAAAACCTAAAACTTCAGGGTTTTTAGAGCTCTGAGTTAGGCACATGGTTTTGTTGTGCAATTTACAGAGAAAAGGGGAAGGAGGTACTTCAGAGAGGTTTTCAAAATATCCCTGTTTTTGTGGAGAGCTGACAAATATGACCAGTAAGTACTAACGAAATGTCTATCTGATATCATACCTATTATCAGCACTTAAGACACCTACAGCACCCAAAAGAGATACATATGCTGAACTTRGACGCATTTCTTGAAATCCCTTCTTGGAGACAGACAAATAAAACAAAATAAAACAAACAAAACAAAAAAAGACTGCGTGAGTTCAGGCCTATTCTCACTTCAGAGATTCACACTCACCTCTCTCACTGCATAGGAGTGTGCAGCAACCACTTCCCCATCAACTGTGGAGGCAGAAATGGGGGAAGAGATGACCTGCGACACTGCTGAAAAAGTGGTATTCAATATTCACAAGAAGTTATATTCAGTAAGTGGAATTCAACATTCACAGGACAAGAAGAACCAAAGGTGAGTGTAACCTCTCAGTGTACCTATATTCAGGTGGTAGAACAGTCTCTTTGCAAGGGAGCGATGTGGGTTTGAACTCCCTCAAGCTGAGGGAAGCACTGATCTTAGATCTTTCAATATATACATAAATAGCCTAACCACTGAACTATCAAGAAAAAAAAGAGCTCTCTCCTTCCTCACTGTATTTTTAAATGAAAGGGGAAATGATTGTGGTTCTGTGCAGCAAAAATATTTAGGCATACCCTGAGTTCTCCTATCCACCAGGAGTTATTGGAGCGCTCAGATAAAGGATACGCTTGATGAGACGGCTCAGTCTTTTAAGAAGCACCAAGTTATTCAGCTTTCCCAAGACAAGAATAGCTTGGGACCCTTCAGAAGCAAAGGTTTAGGTAAACACAAAATTTAATCAATGAAAACATACGAAGATAGATGTTTAAGAGACTAAGATTTAACACCAGAATTTTGAAGACTGCAGGATCTGTAACATAGCTACTTTCATTTTTTTCTAAATCTCACTTCAAGCACTGATGTCCCAAAGCTACTTCTGCTGTGGTCTAATGCTCTAAATAGTTTGGCGACCTGTTTAACCTATACTATAATCTCCTTAACACAATGATGAAGTACAGTTATTTTATTAATATTTCATGTTTCCTTTTTTTTTTTTTTTTTTTTTAGATTTTTGTGGCAGGACCCTGAGTCAGACACAGCTTTGAGGAAAATTCATCTAAAACTTTTCTTTATCTTGAAGTATAAAAAGACTTCTAAACTAAAAGAGCACTCAGACTTTATTAAACTATAAACTAGAATATTTAACTTTTAAAATAGAGATATTGATTAAATAAAACAAAATAGACACAAGAATCTCTTCCTGCTCACAGCATCCTTGTTTCCAGGCTTGGTTGTAGGCACTACAGAACCTTTCCAAGATGCAGCAAGCTCTGCATTGTCTACTCTGATCTCTATTTCTTCCACCTCTGTCCGTCTGTCTGTTCCCTGCTCCTGTCAGAAGTTCCTTAATAGTTGCAGGCTGCCAATACACTTGTTGTGTTTCTCATTATCTCTTTGGCCTACCATAGGCTGCAACCTATCCAGTCTCCCCTACTCAGCTGGTCCTATGCAGAAGTAATCTCCATGCTCCTTCAAGGAGGATCTACCTCATCTAGTCACTCTTCTTTTAAAGAATATAACATAAAAATTGAGGAGGGAAAAAAAGACATATATCAAACATCACAATCTCAATGACTCTCTCCTTGTCAGAGAAAAGTGAACTTTTATATAGGACAGTATTTTCCAAAGAATCAATCTGGCAAATACTTTCAAAAATAGATGGTGATAGGCTTTCTAAAGGCTAATGATTGAAACTGATTGAATTTAGAAATCAGGGGAAGGCGTTGGTTTCTCAGGATTTTATCTTGAGTCAGATAATTGTATTTGAATATTCCCTGAAAGTTGTCTTCTATCTTTAGGTTGTTTAGCAGTTGAAAAGAGAAAATAAGGAAGGATGAAGCTAGCAATAATGAATTCATTATCGAAGATTTTCCAGTCTCTTAACCTGCAGAAACTTTTGCAAATTCAGTGACCCTCCGAATGCTTGGTTGACACTGCTAGAAGCTGCGGCACTCTAACAGGCATCCAGGGAGACTTGCTACTTGCAACATAATCCTTGGTACTTCAAAAGGTCTGCAAAGGATAAAAGTAAGATTCCTGGAGAGTCAAAGACCCTATTCAGCTCTTACATATATTATATTAAACATATATCAGATTTTCCTAACACTTGTGTACTATAGAAAGAGCATGCTTTAGCCTACTGACATCATACTAGAGGCACAAGAAAGTTTCTATACATATTCCTATTCTGAATAGAAACAACTTTCTTCTGTACTTCTTTCACTGAACAACAAAGCTGGTTCAGAACAGTTTCAAAATTTAATAAAAAGATCATAACACTGAAAAAATAACATGCATTATTTCCAGTGACCTCACATCACAGATGGAGTACCAGAAATAAAATAAATGAATAAACCACTACTGAGCAGAGATTAAAACATCTTACCTTTTTTCCAGACCATTAACTCATGTTCATACTSTATTGGATTAGTTAAGCACTTCAGAAACGTAACATTAAAATAAAATAAAACTCTATTTAATAAATTAGACTGAAACAAAATGTTGAAACTCTAACATTAAATGCCAAAATTTCAAAATGAAATTYAAATCAATTTTTTATAATTTAAATTTTAGGAATTAGCAAATACTTGCTTTTATTCACATTCAGAATGAAAAGAAATTTCAAAATACTGCAATTTTCTATGAAAAATAAATTCAAAGATTAAACCAATTTCATTCTTTAGGATCTTTCAAATAATCTACTCTTCTCTTCAAATGTGTAAAGAAACAAAGCACTTCACTGAAATGCATACCTCCTCTATGACTTTCTACATTCCTTCAGACTTCATCAAATATCAGACACAGATATTGGTGAACACTGATGTTGTGTCAAACTTTTTTTAYGTATTAAAATAATCCACCAAAAAGAAAGAAATCCCTGAAGTTTTTAAACATGAGGTGACTGCTGACAGAGCAAATTTAACCAATGAGACGCATTTAATGGCAAAAGCTCCAAGTACTTTGCAAAGCAATTTACATTCTTACAATAGTGAGAGTAACATAATTTACAAATAAAATTTAGGATGGTATTAATGGGTTTTGTGGATCGAGACTGAGTTCACCCTCTAGGGTGAACAAAAGCCAGGATCCAATGTCCAATATATTTATTTCTTTTATTTTTCTTTACCAGCTGCTTTTTCAAATTTATCAGAGCATATTCTGCCAGCTATGCATGTTTAGTAACAAGATGACCTTTTAGCAACTCATAATGGATTTAAGAGCAGTTGTAATAAGAATATCAAAGAGGTTTTAAAAGTTGTGTTTATAATCTTTTGGTAATGCCACAGACTTCATTATCATAATGCTACAGCACAGATCCAAACCAATTTTAGTTATGCTTCTAATGTAATCTCAGACTTSTAACCAACTGCTTCAATTATTTCATCTCCAGTAATCTCATCACCTAAAATTTATCTTTGTGTCCTGCTAACTCCTTCCCTTCCAACCAGAACAGCTACTTCTGCAAAAGGACCATGACCAGTGAGACTGCTGAGGAGCCAGCAGGTTTCTTTTTGAATATCAACACATCTACTCAAGGCAGGGCTAGAGATGATATCCAGTTGATGTATAAGCTCCAAGAAAAAATTGTAATATATTTTGCTTTGGAGTGGGAGGTCTTTTTATTATTTTTAGTGGATAGCCATTAAACCCATGAAAAAGAATCCACTTCTTTAATATACCTCCTTCCTGTAATACTTCACTTACTTCAGGCAAATTGTAAATCATGAGGTCTAAAAGACAACTTCCTTAGCACTGGCTTTACTCCTGATACAGAAGAGCACCAACTCCCCCCCCCCACACACACACACACACAAACAAGGCAGAGGGGAGAAGATCTTTTCTGGAGTATATTGAAACAGCTGATAAAAGAGGAATCCCCCCTTGCACCAGCTCTCTCTTTGTATGGGGCTACGTTGACACTTAAAGGCTGTTACTTTTAAAAACATTCAGAATGCAAACACTCCTTGATCATAGTTTGGTATTTTAGAAAATGCATGTTGTACTCATTCTCAGCAGAGCTAGGACAAATCATTCTCTCAGAGATGCCAAGAAACATTCAGGCTGGAGTGCTTTATGTAAGATAATTCACCTTTGAGTTAACATTAGTTATTTCCAAGAAATACAACTATGTGACGATTTCTTACTGCTTTTTGAACCTGCTGAAAAAAGGTAGTTTGAAAGAAATGGCTACAAAGCAACTCCTCTTGCTAATGCCACAGCATTATACAAGTTTGCAGCAATGGTCAGATCTGAGATGTTAATGATATGGACTGTTTTGCATTTATCTTTTATTAGTGTTTCAAGGGTAACAGCACATGTATGTACTTTATAGGCAAACAAATACAAATTTGTCTCTTGCCTGAGGCTTTGCTTCAGTTCGCTGAAAAAGCAGTACAGAGTAATTACTGTCTTTTTCTTGGAAATTTTTTCAGGCCCTCCTTAGAGGTTTCTGTTTCAAAGACATTCCAAAACATAACAAAAGAAAAGTGRGTTATTTGCCACAAGATTAGGGGGAAAAAGACATTTATCAGCAAAAAAGTCTCTTTTCAGGTCTCTGTCTCAGGAGAGGGCAGGCAGGTTTGTTAGAACTGCTATGTTCAAGAATTACCCTCTTCCTCCACATCCCAGAGAAAAKGCAGCTGAAATCTATTCTGAACCAGCTTTATACATTACTATCAAGGTAGCTTCATCTCATACTCTTAATAATTTCCTAAGACAAAAAAGCCAAATGAACAGCCTAAAGTTTCACAAGGCACAAACCTATTTCTTCTTTTACTGACCCACAACACCTGCCTCTCCACTGTGCAGAAAGAAGCAAGGCCTAAAGCAAATACAGCGCCCACCCGGGATCGTTATTCTTCCYGATTCTTAGAGCCCTGTTACACTCTCATTAAAAGAATTCTTTATGAAAATAATTGTCCATGAAAATTTGATCTTAATGAGCCATGTAAAGCACTTTTCTTAGTATTTTAGATTACACAGAATAAATTAAAAGGTGTTTGTCCCTAGTTCCTTCAAGCTTGCATCCACCTTGTGACACATTAATAGATATATCTAAAAAAAGAAGTTCTGAGTATATTTTATGCCATGAGATCATGTGTTACACTCTTCCTTCTTTCCAAAATTATTTGACTGAAACTATTGCAAAAACTCAAACCCTTAGAAAAGGAAAAGTCAAGTTAGTATTTCTTTTATCCTTACAKCTACAGAACATTATTGTTATTAATATTAGTATTTGGAGTTTCTGTCTTAGCAGTAGCAGCATCTGYAAACAGGAAGTCGTGGCACGAAGTAACAACGAGCCACCCTGAACCACCAGTCTCGCAAACGGTGGAAATTACGCGATCAGCCTTTCTAGCCATGCTGCCTCCTCTTGGCATCAACTACGTTCCAGATGAGAGAGCCCTGAATTTAGCTGGGTCTAAAGGAYCATAAGACCCTCATGTAGAGTTTCACTAGGGGTTTCAAGTAAAAAGTTTTCCAGCTGTGCATCTTTTTTAGTCTAATTAGCCAAGGATAACAAAAAAGTACTATGTAGAAAATATTGCATTTATGTTGGGATTCTGTTTTGTACAAGGCACAGCTGAAAACATTTGAGGAATGCTTCGAATTAAGCAGGATTGCCATTCCCAATACCTGCTGCTAGTGTTWTACTTAACATTTTATCATAATATCTGTAAACTAGTATTTCTGATGGCTTTAGAGATTAGGGATTTCACTTTTAAAGGTCTTTGCTGATAAAATGCTGCTCAAGTAACTAAAATGATGCTAAAACTTTGATGTATAATTTTCATTAAAAATATTTCTTAAGATAATTTTTTTCATGTGGGTAAGTGTAATTGAGTCTCAAAATCTGTTAGYTCCCATTATGATGTTTGACTTAAGACATATTAATTCACTCATCCTTTCAAGACTGAAAAAGGGCATGTCTTTCATGCAGACATTTGTTTCCTTCCTAAAGATTTACTTTATAAAGGTTGAATAGCTTTCCTCTTTTTTTCCTCCATTATTTCAGCTTGCTGCAAACACAGGAAGTTGGACACTATCTTTGCATTTCAGCATGTCCCACTGCATAGTCAGATGGGCAGTTACCTGCTTTAGGGAGTAGAGAAATGTGTCTCATTAGTGATTTGTTATTTACAGAATTAAAAGCAGGCCAAAYCACAAAACTCTAGAAAATAAGCCAGTTCACATATTACTGTTACCACATGTGTCACCTCTTTYACACAAGGCAGTTACCTCAAAGCACTACAAAATAAAACGTTGAATACTTTCATGCCATGGGAAACCCAACAAAGTTAAAGATCTCAACTTCATAAGACCATGTCATTTCTAGCTTCTCTAATTCTGCAATTTACAGTCATTTATAGTTGTTTTAAGAAAAACGTAATTTTAGATGGTACAGAATCATGAAAAATTAAAAATCATGTCATGAATTAAAAATAGASGACTAAGCACATATGCCAGAACAGAATAACTGTTATCAATAAAATGAAGATGGAAAGAAGGTCATCAAATGGGTTAATTAGYTRACTAAGTTAATAATTTTTACATTAYACTTAAGTACACCTGGTCTGTAGGAAATTTTATAGGATTTCAGACATGAATTCTTTTGTATACCACAGCAGAGTCTAGGACACTTGTTTTCTTTTCAGCGTTAAGTACCACACAGTATGGTCTGAGAGGGGCTTCACACTCTCACAGGTAACACTGTCACGATAGTCAGCACCAGAATATTAGCCTAAAAGCAGCCCTGCTCCTTCTGAGCTAGTACAAATATCTCCATTAACACAAGTATATGCAGAGGTACCATCAGTCTTTTACCAAAATCCAAGATATGCTTGGTCTGAAGGTGTTTACTCTTACCTATTTTCTTGACCTTAAAAAGCAATTTAGAGACCTAAGAGAGCCTCTTTCTTAYACAAATTCTTGTATAAATAAATTGCCAGACCTTTCTGAATAGYAGTCAGCCATTCATCTGTGTACTGACTAGTCCATGATCTTTCTGTAATGCATTCTGTTTTGCTTTAGATTTTGATTGTTTTATGCTTTGTCTCTCTACACTACATATCATTTGCTCTTCTCATAACGTTTACTTATTCCTTCGTTCAASGATGTTGGGTACCACTGCTTATCAAGGTTTAATTACAGCATACAGTTTTGAAAATACTTTAACAATATAATTACYCCTAATTACGGCTGCTTCTGCCATTTTTCTTAGCCTGAAGTATTTTATTAGAAGAGTACCACATTGTGGTTTTTTTCTTCTTGGCCTCTCCAGCATTGTCTTGATGCTGGGCTAAAGCGCCCCTGACAGAGCTCTGCACYAGCTTTGCTCATTTTGTTGCTCATTTTTGTGATGCGGCGTATAGCCTGCTTCATGGTATCACACAATTCAAAGACAGTCATAAAATTCTGTCCCTGAATGCTTCACAYAGTCACAAGGAGGTGACGAAAACCTCCGTTTCAGGAGAGGAGAGGTGGAGAAGTCTCAGGCATTTGGAGGCAGGCCTGATTGTAAGGTCAGTGGCGCAAGGATTTCCAAAACAGAAGAAGAAACCAGCACCTCTGGGGCCTCACTGTGTGGTCTCAGCAGGCGGCAGAGTCATGAGTGATGCYGGCAACCCTCGCCTAGCGCAAATCCATGTTTGGTACAAATGAAACAGGCTGGGCTAATGTAAGTTAGCCAAGGATTTAATAAAGGTCACTGCCGAGTTACACCGAGCGGAAGGTATTTAACAGCCCAAAGGACTGAATTAACATTTTGCCACTTCATACCACTGCTTTTTAACAGAGCTGACTCACAACTTATAGGTATGCTCCTGTAATAAGTGACAATTATTATACAATGATAAACAAATACGATTTGGTATGACAAAGTCTTTCTTTTTTTGGCATAGTAAATAGGGACAGTATTTTTCATCTCAAGTTTAAGTTATTTCCTACTTGACATGGATAAAAAGGAATATACACTTTTTTGAAGCCATCCACTCAAAATACTAGATTGGCAGTTAAAGAGCACAGTACAATGATTTATAGGTTGACTGGGACTGAAAATTGTATTCCATGTTTTATTATATGTTTAAAAAACTAACTATAAAACCCAGTTGATATCAAAGGAGGACTAGGAACATTTATAAACTGCTATAATTGAATTATCACCAAGATAATAGTGCAGTGAGATGAGAAAAATTGTTAAGCAATAACAGTTTGGTATCAAATGAGTGATGAAATCAGTATCTTTTGGGATTTCAAAGCCTTATATTTTGGCAACCTAGTAATTCACCTTTCACCATCAAATACTGTGTTACTGAATGATGAAGAATGTAATAGATGTTGAAATGTACTGCAATATGGTATCTAGGATACTGTACCAAGGCTACATCTGAGCACTTGGAATATGTACGCTAACTCTCTGCCTTACCTTCGCAGAACTTATTTAATAGCCTAGAGCTTTAAAAAATCCCAGTGATTTATTCCAGTATTAAAACTTAAATTTCTTTGACAAAACACCGCTGGTTACAGCACTTTCTTTGACTCCCTGTCTCTGAGAATGTTAGTGATATAGTTTATAAAGGCATATCTAGCATCTTTTAAAAAAAACTCAAAAAAATTTATTTCCATGTCTATTGATACATTTTGCCATTAACATTTTTCCTTCCTCAAATTCCTTCAGTAATGACTATCTCCTCCTCTATTTTAATTTTTTGTGCTTGACTGTTCTTGCAAATCTCACTTACCATTCCCCCCTACACTACATTTTATTGGCTATATGCATTATTCCCTCACATGCTTCCAATAGCACTTCAACACTGAACTTTACTACTTCCCACTGCTGCTTTAGAAAACATTCGAGACTTCACTCCATTTGCTCACATATTTTTTCTTATATTTTGGTAAAATATTTGCATTTTTCATGTATTTGTTATATTTCTAATTTTCTCAAGAGCCCCTTATGAGTTCAAAGCATACCACCTTAGCAATAAAAATTCAATTAAAAAAAATGAAAAGACTACTAGGCACCTGACATTGCAGAGATAGTAAATTTAAGAACATTCCTAAGCATTGGCAAGATCTGGACTTTCTCTGCATCTAGTCCCATTAGTCTCAATAACTTCAGCTACAGAGGGTAGACCAATCTTGTGTTCAAACTGAAAAGGAGCTCACTTTGTGAACAACCAGTAAGGTCATTTTTGGAGTAAAATTATACTGCAACCGAGAGAAAATAAGAAACTAGCTCAAAAAAAGTGAAGGCATCTGTCTTTTACATTTTGTTCCTCCCTGAAATTGGAGACACATAACTGCTAGTAAAGTGATCTCATTTTCCTGAAACACATACAGTGTGACATGACAAATTCTTCTGAAATTCTTTTAAGCTCCATACAATTTTCTCCATATTACAGATAAATAGACAAATCTGGCAATAGTAAAACTGACTGCAAAAGGATAACCCTTATGTAGATTCACAATATTCATCATGTCACACAGTTATGGACAACCAAACAGTGTGCTTCCAGAAAGCAGCTCATAAAATACTTGGAATTCATGCAAGACCCCAGATAACTCAAAAAAGGGACATCACAACCAGTTGATGGTTAAGGTCACTGCTGGCTGAAATCTGATTTCTCAGACATCTTTATGGCAGCTCTGCTGTATCTCCTCAGAACAACCCTGGCTGTATTCAGGTTTGTCTTGTCAACCCCACTTTAACCAGGCTTTGTATAATACAGCTTTGATTCACAACTCATCTCCCTATTTCAGTGTTTCCTACTTTGAAAGTGAAAAAATCCAGCATCAGTTTGAWATGGTTTCTCTAATTACACGAAAGAGCTTATCTAGTAACAAATTCCTTTAAAGCCATGTTCCACTACATCAGCGCAAATGAAAACGTGACTAGTTTACAATGTTTTTAATTTGAAATTTCACCTGAAACTTCCCCAGCACTGCTTCATAACTTTGCATCAGCACTGCTTCATAACCTTGCATATGCAGATTTCTCATTTGAAAAATGGGGTAWTTCTTTTTAAATTTGCCTTTCTCCATTTCGGAAATTTATTAGAATTTTATGTATTTCTCCTTCATGATTTTTTTATTTATTGAATAGCTTAAGCTATTTCAGTTCTTCTGTGTTTCCTATAGATTTTTCTTTTAAATTGCCAGTTGTCCTGCAATATGAAATTGCTTAAAATCATTTTAGTATGGTGTTGAGACCACTTTTTTCCCAATTTCTGCATATAGTGTAAATAGGAAGAAAATATGCTTTTTTATTGCAGGCTGCATATAAAGTCTGTCTTTTTGCATTGTGAATGTTAGCTATTTGTCAAACATTGGACTAAACTAAGAAAAGGGGAAATATCTCATGAAGTAACCACAGAGGTATAGTAATATTGCATCAACCAAAAAGAAACAAGAATTTTCACCCTTCTTGAACTGTTACATGTTTGCCCAATGAAAACTTGCACCAAATTCATCCAGTAATTTAAGCCAAAACTAGATTGCAGTATGAAGTCCTTGCAAATTGTGAAAATGGAAGATGTTATATGAAAGCTGCCTGTTAAAATTTCAGGGTTTTTTTTGTATTTAGCACAATTTCTGTTTAAAAAGCATGACTAATGCTCTATATTTACCCCACAGAAAACAATGAGTACAGCAAGAGAAAGGTGAGAGCTTGAGCATCAGTTACCTTTCTTTTATAACACTAACAAAAAAAAAAAAAAAAAAAGATCACACTTGTAACACCATGTTACCCAAAGAATTAAGTAATTGGATACAATCTATGTGCAATTTAGTTTTACTGCGAGTAGTTGATCAAACTAGAGGACAGAAATGCACAGAATTCAGGGGAGGATACACACTCACGCTTATACCCGTCCAGGAAGCTTGGCTAGCCATGCCGAAGAGTCCCTGGGGAGTCAGGATCTTGAAGCATGCAGCATTATATAGCTTTGACTCAGCATGTGCTTCATAAAAAAATCCCAATGGCAGCTTCTGCCCTCTGGCCTTCTAGAGCTTCTAGGACTGCGAGGCCAAGCCCTTATGGGAAAAACCAAGTCTCTTCTAGCAGAGCTACACTCACAAACACAGCCAGGTTTGGCCAATTCATAGTGGCCACATCTTCCTGCTGTTTCATTTGAATACCTCTTCTTTAGCACCTTGCTGACTTACGTGGTCCTTGGCAAGGTCTCACTCATTCTTCCTCACTCACATCGAGGAGCTATAAAATCTACCTCAGCCTGTATGGCAACAATAGTGTGATGGTATCTTCGAGCATTCTTCGTTACGATTAGTAAACAGAATAAACWTTTCTGCCCAGAACCTATAAGAATATGCTCAACATAAGAAAATTGGTAGGCTGGTTGAACCCAATAGCCACAAAACCTGAACATCTGCAAAAATGTAAACAGACTTCAGAACAGCAGGAGGCTTTCCAGACAGCTTCTGACATTGCCAGTAGGTGTTTAGGAACATTTCTGAAGGAAAACAGAACTATTAATGCTTCCCTAAATCCCACACTGGGAGGACAAAGCTCAAGAAAGTATACAAGGTAGTTAACGAAATCAGAAGTATTAGCACTGGTTTTAGTATGAGGCAAAGCATTATCGAAAATTTAGCASTTTTAAAATCAATTCTCTTTCCTCTTCCTGGTTATCTTACACATTTTATTTACACTTACCAAAACCCTAATGTCTCCTCATGTTTTCTAAAGAATAAGAGAAGATCTGTGAGGGAAGAGAAAACACATGCATGGTTCTGCTGATTTCTGCACGAATGAAACACTGTGATAAAGTCTGTCTCATCAGACACTGTTCTCTAGTTATCACATGTCCCTTTATGGTGGATGAATGGACAGTATATCCAGTCATTTAGGAATGAAGGGCTATCAATTCTATATACTTTTAGCCTAGCCAGCTTAATCGCTCCCTTTGTATGCAAGTTTTAACCATGTTGTCCTTCTTTCTCCCAAAGCTACATGACCAAGAGGAATTTTTTGCTTGTGAAAGACTAAGGTTTTTCAATTTCCCTGGCACCTCCACTGAGCACACTATGACTTGGTAAGCTGCTCTAGTGGGGCCCCAGAAAGTGGCCTGTTACAGCTTCAAACTGTTAATTCTTCCCTAAGGACCACTGAGGAGGGACAAATTGTCAGACTGCACACCAAGAGAGATTTCAGGAAGAGCTGCATTTTGTATAGTAACRGAGAGCTTAAGATAGATCACAGAGCCATACATAATTTCCACAAAATCTAATTATGGGTAGAAGGAAGTAGGGTTTATATGCCTAACAAAAAARAAAGCACCAAAAACTAACTAACAAACAATCCAGCAACACAAAAAGAACACAAGTGAGGGAGACTGGCTTATTTAGCAGGGGCTGACAGGCTGAGCCACAGAGCACACAGGCACTAGTCTGCATGTACTTACGTTAGTGCTAATGACATATAATTTAACTAATTTTTTTGGATGTTGAAGATCATAGCAAACAATTCAGGTATGTACAAATATGTGTGTGCATGTATRCTGATATACACATTTTGTATATATATATAAAATCACAGAATAATTTAGGTTGGAAGGCACCACTGGGATCCTGAAGCCTTTGAGCACTGGTCAAAGCACAGTTAACCTCAAAGTCAGATAAAGCTGCTCAAAGCCTTGGGAAGTTGAGACATATATAATAAGGTTACTTAGCAAAACTCAAAGCCAACCATTCATTAAAGCTGTGTTTTTTGCCCTCAACGGCTGATCTTTCCCTCTTGTGAGGTGGATATTAAAGGGAAATAAAATGTATCTGATCTGGATCAATAGGACAGTGATGACTTGTGCAGAGGGTAAAAGAATGGATTTCGCATCAGAAACCTCATGCAGTGGAGTTTACCCTCTAGATCATTAAAACAAGAAACAGAAACTTAAATTGATGCTAGTTTGTTTTTTGTCTGTGGTTGCTGATAAACCTCATAGCAGTATGAGAAAGGACTGCAATGAAAAATGAAGGAAAAAATGTAGACATTAGCAAAAAAAAAAAANGGAGGGGGAGAGAAAGAGAGAAGAAAAAGAAAAAAAAAGCTATGAAGAGAGAGAACCCATTTCCTCAGACTTCAACACTTTAAAAAATTTTAACATAAATCTATCAGCTTATACARCTTATACAAGCTTATACAGCTTTCTTTCATTTTCATTCCAGGTATATTGATCCTCTATTTTCCCTGATCCTTTTGTTACAGACCATGTTATTTTTATAGAAAAAAGGGGGAGGGGGAACCCTCTAAGACTGAACAGTCTATTTAGCTAAAAAAAATGTGAATGTACATTAAGAAGTTTACAAATCTGAGTGCTCATTCATTTAAAATCAGACTATCCTTGGAAGTGTCATTTAAGGAGTTAACCTAACAAGCAAATAGTAGTGTCAAGACTAGGACAAATGATRTTGGCAGGCACGTGGAATAAACAGTGTCTGCAGACCTGTCAAGACTGTCTTGAGTAATGAGATTTGCTCATATTTTATTTGGGGAAAAATAAARAAAAAACAACTTTCCCACTGTCCCACTCCTGCACTGGTTTAGTACRTGCATTTTGACAATAGGTCAAATAAGTTCTTAGATGGACTGCATTGCTTMCTGAAAGGCTTCCTCTTTCCTCAGAGGCCTGTTTTCTCTTGAAAATCATTCACTTCAAGAAATTAGAACAATTTTACGGTAGTATATAGAGTGTATAATAATATTTTTGCAAGAAATGACATCATTCTCCAGGGCAACTTCTCCTCTTCACACCCCAGGCATCCCTTTGGAAGTTGGAGAGGAAATTAATATTCCTTGTTTACTTAGGATCAGTTTCAGCAGACTCTGGTAACACAAATCAAGGTAACAGAAAAAGCCMCCACAGAACAACCTTGCTCAGAGGCACGCAGCTGTAGAGAATATCTCCAGATTCCGAAGACTCAGAGGTACTTTCCCAGGGAGTACACAGATGTATTTCTTACTAAACATATTCTAAAGTTCAGAAGGCAAGGCCAACAAAAGAGTTCAAGAAGTCCTTACTATAGGGGCATTTTAAAGAATTTACAGTCTATTCTTAAGGAAGGAATTACTTTCTATGCAACCACAGATCTGTTATGCTGACTTGATACGTTTGACATCAGAACTGTAAAAAAAAATCTAGTGCTGACCATCCAYGTGTAGTGCTTTTGGAAGTTCGAGTCCTATCTGGGGCTTAGGTTTATGACAAGATTTACYATTGACTACAAATTCCTGATTACAGTCATCAGCCAAAAATGCTCTATCAGCAGTTTTCATTGTAGTACTTCAGTATTTTAATTTTCATTCAGAATAAAAGCAGACACAGCTCCTGAAAACACAACTATGAAAAAAAAGTTAATCAGGCTTCAAACCTCTTTCAGGTTTTATATGAGTTAYTGTGGAAACTTGCTTCAAAATTACCTCGTCCTTTTCAAATGCCAAAAATGTATAAATTATACAGAAGAATTTTATAATATTTACAGTCAGCCTTCATAAAATGAAGCCAAAGAAAGAGAACATCTTGATCTAATAACAGATACAATCATCATTGGTCTGTACAAATATTGGAAACATCATGTTTTAGTCCCCTACACTGATTAAAATTCAAACAAACAAACATTTATATTATCCATCAGAGCACATTATTAAATAGTAATACATGATCTGAAACAAACCAGAATCTATTATTCATTTTTAAAGGGGCAGCTTCCTYACTGACTATCATATAGCGGTGAGAGAGAAGTCATACCCATTAAAAAGAGCCGGAGACTAACAGAAAAAGGGCAAGAATAGGACAATTTTACTCAAGGTAATTACTGTCATGCTGACCAAGACTGTTTGTTTTAATTCCAATTTTGCTAGATTTTTAACTGACTTTTTATTTTAGGAGTGACTGATGTCAGCTAGAACCGAAAGAAAAAGACACTGCATTATTTTAGCATATGAATCTAATGGTTCAACGGCCATGTGTCCCTGAATTCTCTTAAAGAAGAATTCAATTTCTCTTTTGTTGCTGGGAAATGTATTTGCTTTCAGAGAAGTTCTAGTGTAATGGTGGAATATTTGACATTATGCTGAAACAGTGCTGTACATACTGTATTCCTATAAACCTTATGAATTGCTATGCTTGCCTTTCAAATGCATTAGAAATAACAAATATTTGTTTTACTGGCAAGAAATGAATTTAACATTTTTTAATTAAAAATTGAATGAGGGATTGTGGTTTTAAATAAATCATCTTTTGGGTATGACAAAGAGGAACTCTAGAAGGAAAACAATGTATCTATCTTAACACAGAAAAATTAAAAGTAATTCAAGCAGAAGCATTGCAAACTYCATTTTCCATTATTACTAAAGCTATGAAATACCTTGATATGCTTTAGGCATCTTTCAGAATGAAAGTATTTTCTTGGGTTTTAAGTGTTTTTCTTTCATTTACATAGAATGGGCTTGCAAAAATTCTCACCAAAAGTAACAGGCCTCGTGTTGTCTGACTGTCTGACAAAGGCACTCAGTACAGCTGGAAAACCTTGACTCTTTAGCAGCTTAATAAATGCATTCTGTGCTTCAAAGTCACAACCTCCGTAAAGTTGCAAAGATATTCAAAGAAATACATATTCCTCAATCTTTGCAGTGACATGGAAAGACTTAGGTGGGAGTAGATGCATCCACTGGATCAACATCTGGCTGCACAGCTAGTGCTGCAGGCAGCACTTTGG
Source organism: Rhea americana (assembly GCF_003343005.1). Taxonomy (NCBI): domain Eukaryota; kingdom Metazoa; phylum Chordata; class Aves; order Rheiformes; family Rheidae; genus Rhea; species Rhea americana. Next base: position 1,261,906 of record NW_028186779.1, read on the forward strand.
TTTCTGTGATCACAAGACCCTCTGAGGAACTAAGACTGCTGAGCAGGGACGGGATCCGTCTGACAAAGTTGGGCAAGAATGTCTTTGCAAACAGATTTGCTACCCTTGTGATGAGGGCTTTAAACTAAGTATTTTGGGGAGGTATTGTCATAATCGGAGGAAAAGTGAAGGGGGCAGTGAGGAAGTATCAGGGACACTTGATGAGGGAACTCTCACTCTCCCCTTGTGAAACCAGCCCACAAAGCGGTGCAAATGCGCACAGCCTGGGAAGACACACAGGAGGAGTTAGAATTCTGCGCGCAGCCACAGAGCTTCGACCCCCATGAACTTAGAGAGATGTGTGATAGATTGCACTGCAGTGCTGTGATGGATGGATGGATGCACGCATGTTCTTCAGGAAAGACAAGCTAGAAAGGAGAGGAAGAAAGGCTTTGCTCTATGGAAAGGACTGGCCGGAGTACACAGAGCTACCATCACAGAGGAAGTGGGGACAAGGCAGTCATGAGCTTGTGGGTAAGGAACAGAAGACAGGGCAACATGGCTGATGTTGTCATAAGCATTTGCTGCAAACCACCAGATCAAGAAAAGGAAGCCAATGAGGCCTTCTTCAGAAAGCTAGAAGAAGCCTCATAATCACAGAGCAGTTCTCATGGGGGACTTCAGCTACCTCAGTATCTGCCAAAAGGGTACTAGGTCTGGGCACAAACAATCCAGAAAATACCTGGAGTGTGCTGAGGATGATTTCTTGATGCTAGTGATCAACAAGCCACTAAGTGAAATGTTTTGTCGGACTTGTTATTTCTAAGCAATGAAGAACTGGTGAAAGCTAGGAAAGTCAAGGGCAGCTTTGGCTGTAGAGACCATGAGACTCTGCAGTTTAAAATCCTGAGAGAAGTAAGGTAAATCAAATCCCAGCTCTGGACTTCAGGGGACCACGTTTCTGATTATGCAGGGACCTACTCTGCAGGATCCCGTGGGAGGTTGCCTGAAGGGCAAAGGGGAATAGAAGAGCCCGGTGATCTCAAGGATGACCTCCTCAGAGCACAAGAACCGTCCATTCCAGTGTGCTGCAATCTGAGCAAGCGTGGCAGAGAGTTGGCATGGGTCAACAGGGAACTCATGACTGAGCGCAAATATGAAAAGTAGAGGCATAAGCTGGATATACTACCTAGAAGGAAGAGAGATTTCCCAAATTTTCAGCAATGGAGTCAGAAAAGCCAAAACTCAAATGAGGCTGAAAGAAGTAAGGGATGTGAGGGGCAACAGAAGGACTTCTATGGGTACACTGGCAAAAAAAAAAAAAAAAAAAAAAAAAAAAAAAAAAAAAAAAAAAAAAAAAAAAAAGGAAGCTAAGGAAAATCTGGGCCTGCTGCTTGATGGGGCAAGGGACATAGTGACGAAGTACATAAAAAAGAAAAGGTTTAGGTACACTTCCACAGACTCTGCAAGTAGTTTTTGGGAACAGGGAGGGTTGTGGCAGACCTTACCAGAACAAACAATGGCAAAAAACACTCCTACTATGATAAAGTCTCAATTTTCTTCTAACTTTTCCAAATTAATCTTATTTTCATCACATGCTTTCACCTATTAGGATGATTTTATTATACAAGCGTGTTCTGAGACAAAAGATATTTAGCTTCTATACAACCATTCTGTGACCATGGCAAAGATATTTAAATTTACACATCCAGACCTCCTTTCTGAACAACACTACTTCTCTTACAAACTTTGCCTGTTGTACTTATCTACACTGTAATTTATTTGGGAAAGGAACTACCTGTTTTTTATTTAGCACAACAATCATTCCAAGACCACCAGTGACTTTGGGATTTCTAGGCATTACTTCAAGACCAATAAATAATGAACAAACAAAGGACTTTGAAAGCAAACAAGGTACTTTGCTACCTTAAGAATTACCTTAAATTAAATTCATTTAAATTACTGCTTCCCTTTTTATGCTTCCTATTTCATATACCCTCTGAACTTACTTTACTTCTTATCCTTCAGGAAGTTTTTAATTGCTACATTTTCACAGTTAAGAAGGTAATAGGTCAGTTTACCCTTCCTTTATTGAAAAGGCAGGAACTCCTTTCACATTTGACAACTGATTCCTCCCTCTCCTTCCTTATCTTCACCCCTCTGGAAGATGACTGACTACGTCACCTCTCTAACTCTCTCATCATTTTGTGACTGTTGATTCCAAGTCTTCCCTAAAAGTAGTTTCTCCTAATTGAAGCACACCAAGCTATACTTTTATCAGCTGTGTTACATTTAAACACATTTTGTACTCTGTAAACAACAAACTCCCTCCAAGGACCTTTGCTAATATACCAAACTCTTCCTTGTTAAGCTAAATTGGGCTTGCTTTCTCATCGCTGAACATTTATAACTTCCCTAAGGGCACATCTACATTCAAAAGTTCCTCTACATTACTATATCAGTCTACTTATAGTAGTACAATATTCCAAGTGTGGATGGCACTATGTACTGCTATAAGCATCTGTAAACACGGAACTAATTTAGATAAAAGATGGAAAATAAGCCTTACCAGAATAAGACATCCTTAAACTAAACTAAGCTTACCTGCAACCACACTAATTTCTTTTGGTTCAATTACCACAGTTACATAAAATAAGACTTAATTTGCAGCTCCTTGTTGTCCTCACAATTTTCCACTAAATCTATTCTCCCCACTCTTGGTTGCTTGCCCTAAGGGCTCTTAAGTGTTGCTAGATGTTAATCCACTATGTTCCTCCTGGTCAACCACCACATCAAATACCATGAGGTACCTGGGTATATGAGGCACGTCATCGCGAACAGAGTTTCAGTCACCACGTTCCAGCCTTTTGTTACCACAGCTCAGCCTACCATGGTAGTAACTGATTGCTAGAGTAGGAGTAACCCTCTTTTGTATTGAAGCAACACTTAGCAGATGAGCTTAAATCATTACGGAGGGAGTGTTACAGTCCAGTGAAACACGTATCTACTTTTTAAACTCTTCAACTTCAATGTGCAAGAACACATGAGCCCCTCTGTAACTGATTTGTTTTCCATCAGACTACCTATGTGCCCTATCCTGTAATGATGGCTTTTCACTTCATTTACCCTGCTTGCCCCTTCATAGATTTCACAGTATTTTTTTATTAAACCATTTCTGTACAGCATTCTCACTTACTTCCCTCTTAATTAATGTATACTTTATTGTTAAAAGATACTCAGTATTCTTTCCTTTTTCTTAGTGTGTTTCCAGGTCTCCATTTCTCCATTTGTGTTTCCAGGGTTTCTCCAAAATTCAAAATTAACTGCAAAGTAACAGGTACTCCTGTTTTGTATCCGTCCTTCAGTTTGGTCTCTCATCACCTTTTTTTTAAAGTTATTAGGGCTTCTAGGTATTTAACTAACTGCCTCATTTTTTTATCCATTATTATTGACTGCTAATTACTGACCTGTCAAGGTCTTCATATTGGTTTAGGATCAGGTACTTGGTTTTAACTGTACCTGTTATATGAGATAGAGATTTTGCTCCCTGTTCAAGTGCTTACTTCTGAACCACAAACATACCATTTACTTTTAAAAATTTATCAGGAATTTCAAATTATTCTATTTCTGTCCAGAGGCTGTCATACATCTTCTTAAAATCTATGCAAACAATGTATGTTTTCAGATTGTTTCTATCTTCTCGTAGGCAGCTAATAAACTAAAAACATTTTATTCAGAATGAATTTATATTTTTTTATGCCTATACGAATATCATAACAAAGAGGAAGATCAGGAAGATCAGAGATACGGGTTTGTTTCTTTTTTCAGAATTGGACTGAAGTGTACTGCCTTCTCAGCAATGCTCTAAAACTTCCAAAAATTTGCATAAATTGTAAATTTCCTTGTCTTAGACTTCCCCATCTATCTGAACGAGTTTCTAGAGGAATTACCAATACCTGACATTGCTTCTGTTTTGCTAGATTGCCTCTTGCATCTCTCTTTTCTAGGAGTGGCCAAAACTGAACATTTTCCTACTCTTTCTAAAATTTGTAGAAAACATTCCTAAATAAAAGTATCTCTCCTCCTTTAGTCCCTTTTTATTCCAAATGCATTTACCTGAAGAATTTTTTCCCACCTCCTTTTACAAAAGCAAAAAAAAAAGAGAGTTTCAGGTTTTCATATAAGGATTTAAAATTTAAATATAGAATTTCAAAACATCCCATTAGGTTTGCAAGACTTGCATAAATGAAGGATCACTGAAGAACTTCAGTGTACATACTACTCTCTGTAGTCAGATTTTTAGGATAACATAGGGAAACATAGAGTTGGATAAGGATGAAGAGGAAAGAGGAAGCTTTACCCATTCTATCTACCTTCTCCAGAGACCAGTATAAGGCATGGGATGACAGAAACTGCCTAGATCCATTTTGCACTCAAATGCTGTGGAAGCATGTGGCCTGGAAATGTGGCCACACCTTCATGGGGAAAATTCTGACCATAAATGTAAGCATGCAATGCAAAGGTTTCCACAACAAATAGAAAAATTTCAACAAATTGAAAGTCACTCTACCTATCAGTCAATATAACAAAGAAAAAAAATACTTATTATGGATATTCCAAACTTTCCTATAGATTGCAACAGATTTTGCTTCCTTACCAAAGCTGTAAATTGCTTTAAAGATTCTGCAGAAAGCTTATCATAATTATTTCTTATAGGACTCTTCCATAATAATGAAAAAAAATGAGTATTCTTTTCCCTGTTTATTAATTGGAAATTTGGTTTCCTCCTCCAAGTTGCTCCAGATCTTCCTACACTTAATCCACTTACTCAGGTTTTGGGAGAAGAATCCAAAAATGAATTTAATTCACCATGAGCCAGTAAGTTGAAATGTACCTTCAATTTACTGTTAACAGTGCAGTCACATAGTAAGTCATTTAAACTAGTAGTGAATTTTAAGCTACTTTGTATGACATAATATTTTTTTTCCTTTGAAACATTGCCAAAGCTGCTGCCCTGTTTCCTAAGGGACACTAGATGATCCTGATCTATTTTTCTGTGAACGACAGATCAGTCCAACCCAGCGAAAACTAGAAAGGCATTTAATATCCATGAACTTTATTGAAAAGCTATAAATACCTCTTTGATCCTTGAATCAATATATGGGAAATAATTAAAAAGAGAACATTAGCAACGGAATATTTCAGTTAGGTTGGATGTATACATAGAAAAAAACAGTTGAAACGTCAAGTACACAAAAGAGACAAGATGCCAAAAAACCTGTCTGTCCAGTGTTGCTTGTCTATGCTTACGCTATCCTGGCAATCTTTCTTTACATGATATCCTGTTGTTTTTTCAGTGCATAGAATAAATGATGACTTGAACAAAAAGTACTTACAGATCATTGCTACAGTTCTATCTGAAAAACAGAGGCCTAGAAAATCAGGTAACTTACCTGGGGTAAAAAATAAATTCAATGACAAACAGAGGAACTGAACTTCCTTTGGGTAATGTAGCCAATAGGCAAAGCTAGAAAGATCTTTAAAACCTCATATTACATATGCTACACTTCTTGTACTTCTGTAAAACTCATCATTCCAGTAACAAAAATTTTTAAAATATATTAACAAATACCATGACTTTGGAAAAAGTATTAGAGAATATTTCCTTTTGCTGTAGAAAATAAAAACTCTGTAACATAAACCTGTATTTTAATTTAATTTCTGTAGTCATTTAAATGTTTTCTGATACTTTGTTTTTGAAAAGACCAAGCTCCTCCAAGAAACCCACCACTTTATGAGATTTTGCAAGTGCCTGGTGAAAAAATACAAATCAGGCTTTTCTGCATCTTGGTATTTCTTGTATTTCATTTTTCACTTAATTCAGTCCTTGAAAATATCAATATAATTCTATATGTAATAATGTCACAATGCCAAGTGCCTCTGTGGCTAGTTACATTCCTATCACCATCAAGCAGTGTTTGCACTCTAATAAAAGTATGCTAGTGACTGAAGTGTTTGCTCGGTATTGTACTTAACTTATTGATATCAAGCACTCACTTTTGGTGTTTACTGAAACTGCAAAAGATGTCTGAGTGGTTAAGATAGTATTTTGTCTCTGAAGCACCTGCCTGGAAGCTAAGCAGGTACATTAGTGAAATGCAAGAGGCATCCAGTCATCCTCTAAGTAGCCATTTTAGTCTGTGCTTGAATACCAACACTGAAGYAGATTTATGCAGAGCTGTAAAAGTTGCCAAATCTACTCATTATTTAGGTTCTATTTTCGTACCTTTTGCATCTAAACGATTTTCAAAAAAGTTCACTAGAATGATAATGGCTGCCTATGGGAAAAAAAGATAGCATGTGTGGTATAAATAAGTGTCTGTATATCTAATTGTAGCTTTTAGATTAGATATCAGTGTACAGCAAAAATCAGTTGCAGTAAGATCARGCCTAGCTTATTAGATGAAGAGGAAGGATACTACTGATACGCAATCTTATAAGGCACTCCTCTGAGAGGACATTAGAAAGAAAAAAAAAAAGTCCTGTAAGAACAAGGCAGAGAAAGAACTACTGTGCCCAAGACAGAGAGAGAACCAGAGGGTTTAAATTTAATGGTTACGGATTTTTTTTTCCATCTCAGTAGGCAATAGCTGCTGACAAGAATTAAAGATAAGAATAGGGGTGAGTGAAGTCAGGATATTTGAGGAAGTAAGAGGACTGGGGAGCTTCATATTTTCCAAGCAGTCAAAGCAGCAAGTTGAGCTCATAGGAACTGAGGAGGGAATGGCGTGGATATTCTATTAGCTGTAAAGCATGCCCAGCAGGGCTCTAGGATCCACAGAGTTCAGGTCCAGTTGATTATACATTTAAAATCTAATTTCTTGTTAAGACAGGCACAGATGACATTTGCTTACTCTGTAACACAAGAGATCAAAGTGCTCTTTAAACATCTAGAGAGTAGATCAAGGCCAAATTCTGTGCTTCAGTGAGCACTTTCTGTGCCAGACATCAGGATATAAAATACACCTGAAACGAGTACAAAGATGAATTAGCCATTGCCATTACTCCATTACATACCAGATGCAATGCAGTTTAACAGTGCAATGCAATACTCACTAAGTTTCCTTACAAGGAAGCGCTGGAGGGCAAGGAGTAGAAAGGACAGCCTGTGTGTACTCTCCGTTTCTTCCTTTTGTGCAAGGGCAAGTAACTTGAAGCCTTTGCTGAGACCCTAGCTGAGAACGACAACATGSAGCAATACCGAAAATAAAACTATCAATATGCCATACAGTTTTATACCCAACATGCCACTGTGAAATACAATACAGAATAAAAGGCTGAGTGGCAGGGAAAAACCTCCACTTACTTCATGATATGGGCATCTTTGAGGAATCTTAATTAGGTAAGATGTAAATAATGTAAATACTGAAATAACTAGCTCAAGATGTTTTATTTGCATAGATTTTGTATATGTGTATATATGAATACATGTAGATTTAATTAGGTGCTATTGATCCATATTTAGAGCACAACTAAGAGCTTCTAAAGACTTATTATTGACACCATATGGCAGTTCTTCAAAGCAATGTTCAAATTATGTATAACGAGTCGCATAAAAAAAGTGCATGCCATAAAAAGGACTCCCAAACCAAACTGATGATTTTGCTAAAGGATTTTAGCTCTAATATAAGACTTCAGAATCATTTTCAGAGAGGACGTTCCCTCTAGCTAACTGACAATATTTGGGGTTACCTTCATATTAGATGATGTGGCTATGAAAATCAAATTCTTTTGATAGATTAAAAATTAGTGATAGGAATACATGGAGAAAGAGAAGATGAGTTAGTGAGATATAAGAATCCAAAAGAAAATAGTAATTCAGCAAAATATGCTGTTCATGTTTCCATTGCAGCAAATGAACTCTTACTTAAAATCAATCTGGTCAGATGTTAAACCGCAATTACCTACTTTGATACACGATACCTGACTAAAAGGTTCATGAAATAAACTCAAATGTTTAGTGAACCCTACAACAATCCAAGGTACTTGTCTTGAGTGAATTTGGTTTCATTCTGGCTGAATTTAGCTTGTCTTTTGCTCACAAAATATTGATAGCTCAGAATAGCTATAGGAAGAATTTCATCAAAAATATTTATTATATAAAAAATAAGATTCCAGACTCAAGTGCTCAAGAGTAGAAAAACTAAAATTATGTCTCCAGTCTGAAGTCCCTGTGCTGATGGTGATATCTCACTGGATGACATTTTATTCTTCCTTAACCATTCTGAGAAGTCCAGGGGAAATATTTTTTCTCAGCTAATTTTTCCACAGAACCTGTACCTTTCTAAGTAGCTCATTCTTCACCTGTCTACCTCCGACACAAGCAATTTCCTCCTTGTTGCCTGGGCATCATCTGGAAAAGCACTGGTGGTCCAGGCCATCGACTCCCTAATCTGAGTGCATAAATTTCACGATAGAGGAGCATAAGTGGCAGAATTCATTACAGAATTCATGTTCCTACACCTCTGGCTGGCCAGAGCATAATGCCCCCTCAGTTTTGCTAACAAAAATCACGGCAGCTATGGGATTGCACTTTGAATTGGATAACTGAACACATCTTTTTTCTAAAACAAAGATGGGACAACATTTTAGACACTTATCAGCATGTTAAAGAGGCAACGTGTTGCAGTAGAGGAGTGGGACCAAGAGCAAGGGATGCTGAAGGGGCTGGAACATGTTAAACTGGTATTGTTGCAGCAGACCTGTAACACAAACCTGTATATTAACTTGTAGCAGCAAGTGATAAAGCAGTTACTGGCAAATAAGATCAATTACAGGGAAAGGCCTGCTCAGTCTTGGACTGAAGATATTCACTCCTTTGGGGAGAGTGGTGAATATGTACAGTCCATTTTACACATACAAGACAGGATGGTCTGGAGCAGGTAGATTCTGATGAATTTAGCTGCTGCAATCTCTATTGAACATCTACACACAGCTCAACGAATTTTCATTAAAAAAGCATAGACATATTCCTGACACAAGGACCTTTCTTTTCCATTCTTCGCACCAAAAAACTCCTTCTCCAAAGCAAAGTGTGTTCCAGCTCTTCAAGATAAAACAGTGATACATACAATTTACACAGTCCTTCTCCCTTTCCCCTGTCTGTTAAACAACTAAACTAGTTTGGCTAAAAATATCTAGAACAATTCTTGGGGCATGGACATTTTCAATCTAAATAGTTTCAATGTAGAAAAATTACAAGAAACTGGGAACAAGATTTTATGAGAGAAAATGTCAGGTGAATCTTATTACAGCCAATGTTATTTGTGCCTTTTTTAATGTGGGAGCGCTGAATACCAAAATAGTAGAACAAAACAAAAACAAAAYCTTTAAAATCAGAAGCGAGGTTGAGATTGCAAGTAGAAAAGTGAGAGAGTTTGACCTGGGCTGCATTCAAACTAGGGGGATGAAGGTGCATTCAATGTGCCTAATACTGTAGCATAAAGCATCTTACAGAACTTGCCGAGTCAGAAATCACTGTATTTGGATCTGCCTGGAATATAAATCTAGGAAGGTCTGCCAAATCAAGTCACGCTAAAGAATTCTAYGAAAGGCAGAGCTGGTAGCACCCTGGCTATCCAATTTGCCTGACACTTCCCACATTTGTGAACGGCTAGAGAGCTCTTGTTCTTGCAGCACAGAAGAAACTTGGCAGGAAAATGGCTGGTACACCAGATATGTGCCCTTTGCTGATTTAGTGAAAACATCCACAAATTTGGCTAAATTTAGGTCTTTGAGGAAAAAAAAATCATAGGCACAGTTTGCCCATGATCTGAGCATATTTTGATTGTGCTTTAGTAGATGAAATTAAGATAATTTTCTCCTCATATAGTGAGGATGCTTGACTCTATCAAGGGTGTGAGTTCTGGCCAGGATAGAATAAATATACACAGATCTTCACAGAGGAGGGTGGCTCTGCCCTGTACTAGCTCTGCTTTTTAACTCAGCCCTAGGCTCAGCCTAGGTCTACAGGCCTAGGCCTATGCTCAAGCCTAGGGCTGAGATAGAGAGCAGAGTTGAGGACACACACTCAGCTTTTAATTCAAATTCAGAAAAGTAGATTGGGACAAGAATTACAGAGAGACTAAAATGTACAGTGTAGGGAGGCTAAAACTAGGAATCAAAGAGTAGACAGGGGAACCTTGGAGTTAACTGGCAGTGGACAAAACAGAGACAGTAGAGACAGCTGCTGGGGGCATGAGGATAGATGACAATAAGGTAGAAGAAAACTGAGCCTTGCAACCACTGTGAGAGAGGATGAGGTAACATTTCCAAAAATGAAGACAGTGTGAAGGATGTACTTGGGCAGAAAGACTTGGAGAGGAAGTGTAATGGAATGGCTGACGGAAAGAGGACAGAGAGCAGAGGGGGAGATTTGGGTGAGGGATGAAGGAGATGAAAGACCAGACTGGCTGAGAATTCACAGATGAGACTGATGGAAAAGCCACAGTCCACCAGCCAGTGTGGAGAGAAGGTAAAGAGTAGGGAGATAAATGAAGATCTAGTTGAAGAGATGAGGGAAAAATGTGACCATATCTTGAAAGCCTATTTCATAAATAACCTAAACAAGTGGGAATGGTTAAGGTGCATGGGAAACCTTAATTAATTACAGCATTTCATGACTTATTAACAACGGATTTTATAGTTTTAAAAGTCATCTTTTAGCACAGTTTGCATGTGTGCTTCTGAGTGTAAGAAAATATAATAATAATAAAAAAAAGATTAAACAGTTTATGCATCTCAGCCCTTTCCTCTCCTGCTCGGATAGGAAAAAGACTGAAACTTAAGCATTGCACTTTTGTTTTAATCTTATGCTGTTACTTGTTGCTTGCCATATTTACTCATAATTGTTTACTCCAATAGATACACTTATGTCATGGAACATTTCTCTGCATAGTAAATCCAATAACTGAATGGGTTTTTTCTGCTACAAATTGAAACCCAAATATGCTTTCCCTCGCCACAGTTCATCATAGACATAAAAATATCTTAAATGAAAAATGGGTTCTTTTCATGAACATACACAGCACTATGGTTTGCCAACATAATAAATCTTCTCTCTTTATATGCCTCACATATTTGTCAAAAATAACTTTTTTTCCTTTATTTTTCAGCTGTCAGTGGATTTGTAAGATGTCTTACTTAGAATCTTTTGGATTGCACCCAACAGTTTGGGATCCCTCAGGGTATCTGGTACAGATTGATTTATTATAATAAATATTATGCAGTTTATGCCTCTGAATAGCTCATGCTGTAGCAGCGTAGCCCCAGCAAATGATTAATAACAAAAGTGGTTCTATAGTACACTTATTGCCTACGTACAAGCACCTATTGGAATGATATAGCATTATGAGTTCTTATGACTAACCAGGGGCAAAAAGCATTCTTCTTTTCCATTTCTATAGCTGCCCCAACAGATCACACTGAATGCTGGGAGCAAACTGAAAAAACTGCAAAATTCTAATGATGAACCAAAAACGGAGGATGGGGTATTGGGTACAAAAACTTTTTTACTTCTGAACTACTCAGCATTTTTAACCCACTGTTCTCTGTTTCTTCACTCATCTTCTAATAAGATTTTTACCTGAAGCATTTCAAATTGTTCTGTGAGAAACTTCTTTAACATTATAAAATAAGTGAGATTTTTCCTACCACGGAAATTTTCACTTTAAGGGGTAATGTCTTTAAAAAGATACTATGCAAGTTCTAATGAAGCTTCTCTTCCTACATTGTGCAGATAATAGAAAGAGGTAAATGAGCTATCTGTATTGCTGAAGTATTATATAAATACATAGTTTTAAAAAGGCACAAACTATCTCCCTTCATTTCTGCACAAAGTCAGTTTTTCAATGGTAACAATTTTAAAATTGTAATGATTACTTTTCCTTTGCAGAAAATACTTTAAAATGGATGTTTTTTGAACGAAGAAATAAAGATAATGCATTTCAGTTTTACCTTGAGCTAAGCAGAGTAAGTAGTAACTTGAGCTGATCTACATTAGTTTACATTACAGTATATGCAAGCAAGTGTCCACTGTAGTTTGACATCAGGGTAGATGATGTGATAATGTGAAAAAAAAAAAAAAAAAAAAAAAAAAAAAAAAAAAAAAAAAGGCAGTAATAGCAATTGCCTTACGAGGAATTTTCAAAGTAATTTAGGTTTTGTTTATTGGCCGAAGCGAGGAACTAACTCAGGTCTTTTTAAAGTCTGCCTATTATTATTCTAGTTTGTCTTTAGGTCCAATATGCCTCAGAAATGGGGGAGTTTGTTTCTTTTACAGACATTGAGGTCTGTTTAATCAACAACCAATTCTGAGAACATGCTTCATGAGCCATGTATCCTCTGCAATAATCACAGGCAGCCACGTAAAGTCTATAGTCCAAAGAGATGAACAGAAAAAGAAAGTGGACAAAGATGTAAGAAAATGAAGCAACCTGCTCTAGGCTAGAATTCAAATCAGTAGCAAAGCTAAAATGTATGCCTAACAAAAAAGAACGAAGTTTCATCACAAGTTTTTCAAAAGATTGATGCTTCTGGTCCACAAAATATGGCTATTACAGAATTAAAAACTATAGATAGTTTAGTAGTAGCTTTTTGCATAGACTACTAAGCATCATAACCTGCTAGCACAGGTAGTCAAAAAGTCAAGGCCTAGATATAGTGTCATCCACGCTGATTCTCCATGGAAATACAGGATACAGGACCCCTTATATAAGAAACTAATGTCACTGATGTATTTGGGATTACCTGCACAGGACAGAACAACATTATGAAGTGTCTCAGGTAGAATCTGTTGAAAATTCTGGTTACAAGGTTTGTTGGTGGGAATTGCTGATTTGTCAAAGCTTAGCTTGGATTCTCAGGATCCAAGAAGAATCACCTCTCAGAGTGATTTAGCCTATATCTCCACTAATTGTAGAGCAGATGTGGAGAGGAAAGCTTCCTATCAGTCATTTACATGAGATGCTTAAAGTTAAGCACAGAAATATCCCCTCTACATGTAGCCTTATTTACAGACATGTATTCACAATCTTTATTTTAAATCACTTCTGGTACAATGATGGCAAATCTTTCTTCTAGGAATTTCATCTGAGCACGACTTCCTGATTTCTAGAAAATCAATGATGATATGAGGTAACGCAGAAGTCAAATTGCCTACTAAGCTGCAGGACTTTTCTGCAGAAAACCTTATAAAAATTCATAAAGAAGGTACTCTACCAACCACGAATTTAGTGGCTGCACAGGGAAGTATATCTCTCTGTTCTTTTGTGAAACATCTGGAAGTCTCAGGCTTAGTCTGATGTGCCAGGGAGAAAAATATTTGCAAATTGCAGCACTCTTTGCAGACTACAAGAGCCACTTACTAGTCAGTCTCCAGTTTGTTGTGAACATATATACACACATGCATATACCCAGATGCATAATACCATTGCGTATATTTATGCACAAACACAAAATACCATCGTGTATTGTGTAAAATATCAGTTTTTACCATCAAAAAAACTGTTCTCTGAACTAAAACTTGTCATCGATAATTTTAGCAGTAGAAATGTTCCTATCTTCCCCCTTGAAAACTATAGATGAATCTATTTGACTGTTTATAAGATGGACCTACATATGTTCAGGATAGTTAAAATTTTCTTCAACATGATTGGTTTTGCCAGACATCTGAATGACTTTGAGTAGTTAGTCTCTACAGACTTTTACCAAAACAAAACGAAAGAATCTAAATCACCACAGAAGCTAAACCACTGCTAAAACTTTTGAGTATATACTTAAAGGTAAAATAAAGTTACTTGACACCAAGCAAGCAGGTAGAAAAAATACTCTTTGTTCCACCTTAAGTTCAGCATAACAAGTCTCATAAGGAACTAAAACATAACAAACTTCCTTCTCCTCCCGCCTCCTGCCCAATACACATTTAAAAATGTTGGGAGTTTAGAAGGTTCAAGTCTTTCAAGAGAAACAATGAATACGAAAATTTGAATTTTAAATTCAGACACCTTCCATCTTCATGCAAGCTTCTTAAGTTGATCCACTTAGGTTTTAAACTGAAACTGTGTGGAACCTAATGTTATATTATGTGTAAAAATTAGTGCTGGGAACTCTGCCAGAAGCCATACAAATGCTCCACTGGCACTTCTTTGAAGCCACTATCTTCCTCTTCAGAATATCAATGTCATTAATTTTCAGTAATTTTATCTGTTACGACTGCAGCAAAAACTTTGCAAACAACATGAATGAAGCTGCAAAGAGCTTGGAAAAATAGATGAGATACAGGAACTGCCTCAACAGCCTGACTAGATACCAGACCCATGCTTTGATAGCAAGGCTCTGGCAAAGCACTACTGCCAAAATATGACCATGACGGTACTGTCTGCCACTGCCCATCCCACTCCTCTGCTGAAGGTCGTGGTCCCATTGCAGAGGTGGTACTGTCCTTGGTACAGTTTTAAACTGAAATCAAATGTATTTTAAGTTAATATGCTAGTCTCAATGCTTATGTAAAAATATAGTTTGATATGGAAACATCTTAAGTCATGTCCCACCACATGCTTGACATGTGCCAAGCCTTAAGGCTTTTATGCAGCTTTGCTACAGGCAGTTCCCATGGAATAGCCTTCACAGCTCTTTACACAACACCCTCCCGCGTGGCAAGGAGAGGCAGAAGGACTCATTAAAGGATGCATCCTTACAGCCAAACTTAACGGCCACTCCTCTACACACCACTCATATAATTCGTGATCACACAGACCTACTTCTTCGCAAGACTCTGCTTGTTTACCTGCATATAATTCGTTCCATTTCCATCTGCCACACAGTTACATGTATTTGTGTGAGAAACTCCTGCCACCCACCAGACAGTCTAAATTTGGCCCTCTGCTTACTACGTAGCTTCACTATTCAGTTACAACTATTGATATGTAGCTTTTTGCTTCCTAAACTGCTTTTTCACAGGAGGTGTCGTAGGGATAAAGTCACAGCTACACAGGATAACATGGCTAAGCAAATCCACTATTCTGTACCCATTGTGCAAAATGAATTCTTTAGTTCATGTTTTTTTGCCAACAGGCACTCTAAGCAAGTTCAGGAAACTCTAAATGATAATACACAGAACACATCCAAATCAGTATGAATTTATTGACAGAATACCAGATTCAAGGAAGCCTGTGACCTCGTTTTCTTTTTTCATCCCATAAAATAACCACAAGATCAGCTTCCAAAAATATTATGAATCCCAGATAAATTTCCCCAAAGTAAGGACTATATCATGTCTTTTAATGTATTGCATCTATGAGTGTATATATATATATATATATATATATATATATATAAAACAGAAAAGTAAACTGTATTTATCAAGTCACTACTAAAAAAATCACAGTAGATACACTGTTAATTTTAAAGAAGTAAAAAGTAGGGGTTTGTTTGTTTTAAGGTGCAGCATCAGATTCTCATAAGATAAGGAATCAAGGTGAATAAAAATATAGTTTCTAAATTTCACACACAGTAGGTACACGGACTTGCCTGTCCAGGAGGACTTTGAATAGCATTTGAGTTGGTAACTACTTTGAATCATCCTACTGCAGGAGAAACCAGAACAATCAGTACGAGAATCACATTCCCTGAAGTTCCTCTAAATATAACCTGCCCGAGTAAGCAAATAATCTCAAACAGCAGTGCTCTGTGGCAAGTGTTAAGAGATAAAGTATTGGGGGGTGGACGGGAAGGAGAATGCATGCTTTCAATATTTACACATCTGAAAGTATAATTTGGGGGTTTCAAAGTAACTCGCAGGCATGCAGTTCTCTCAATGAGTTTCACTGGAGTTAGATTTCACTTCTGAAGTCTAAATGGATTAGGTCTTCCAATGCTGAGGAGAACACTGTCTAAACTTTTTCAGATTATTCTTCTTCAACTTTTAAATCAACATTTAATTATTTCACAGAGAGCACTGTTGGAGAGSGAGGGGAGGGCAGGTGCTAGCTAATTTCAAGAAACAAAGTAGGGGATGCAAAAACAAATATCAGCTCCTGCTATTATTTGTGTTCTAGCCTTTACTCATCTTTGTGCCAGTTTAAGAATAAAGGTTTGATTTTTTCAAAGTTCAATAAATGACTTTACTATGTTATTCACTTTAGTCTTGAATGAAGCTATAGGTCAATACATCCTAATCAGCTTTGAAAAGTCAAACATACAGTAATTTCAGTTATGACAGTGATTTTACTCCAGATCCATACACATTAAAATGAAAACATATAATATGATCCTTTCATCAAATTATAATTTACACAATATTGTACCCTGGCTGAGATTCTTAAAGAATAAGCTGGGTTTTTAATATTTATTTATTTATTTATTTTATAGTTTTATGATTTGGAAGTTTCTTCCAAGAAGTTGCAGGCAAAACAATTAATTTGCACTGAGTGATGACAGGTTCATACCTGTAAGTAAGTATCTCAGTAGCTTTTTTAGTAAATTCTCTTAGTGTCTGATTTATTTATTCCTCACAGTTATATGCAGTTACAACAAATTGTTGATCATTTTCTATCATTCTTACTATTGCATACAAAATATCTGAACATGGTCCCTTTGAGGGAAGATGGGAGTTTGCCACTTATTTCAATCAAATCATGTTCAGGCATAAACCCAGCAACCAGATATAATATTGAAAATATGCAGTGACATTTCAGACTCACTATCATTTTATACTACTAACTGCTAATGCTAATTGTTATTTGTGTGTCTGAATAAGCCTTCAATCCAGTCTCTAGCAACAAGAATAGACTTACATGCTATATCAAGACTAGTTCTAAATAATTTCCCCGAAGACTCCTGTAACCATGATTTTGGTATCTTGTATTGCTGATCTCCAAACTAATGTTTTTAATATGTTCTAATATGAGCCTACCTCCACCTTGTCCTTAGAAGAAGCATACCAAAAACATCAAAAGGGCTTTATATCTTTAAAATTAATTTTAAAATTTAATTTTAAATTAAAATTATACATATACACACACACACACACATATATATACACACACACACACATATATACATATATATGTACATATGTACATATATGTATATATATATGTACATATACACACACACATATACACACATATATCCCTCCAAAAAGAAAGAGGAGAGAAAGAGAGAGAGAGAGAGAGAATCTTAAAATTCTTCCTATGATATTCTAATAATTAGTTCACTATTTCTTTATCTTGTAATGTAGAGATCATGTTGGCCATGCCAATATAGCAGGGTATGGAGGTAGTGCATTACTTTAAGTAGGTGAGTACCTTAACCAAGGAATTGAGGTAAAATACCACTAAAATGCTGTGCAAGTTTAAAATCAGACTAGTATTTTGCATGATTCATCTCACTGTTTGGTTCTGTTTATTATATTGACACAGTGAAATATTATCACTGTGCAGTAACACCAAGTTTGCAGTTATGGAAGAAAGTAGGTTTTATAGAGAACTGCTGGCTTGAAGCCAGCACTTATTATTGGCARGTGTAATATTTGGGGGGGCCTTAAACAGAGGAGTACAGTCAAACCCTGAAAGAGCTGCAGCTTTAAATAAATTGCATTATATTCCTGCCCTCTGTTCCAATGTTTATCTTCTATAAAAGGTTACTCTTCCACTATATAAGATTTATTATTATGTGTCACCTATTCAGAACTCGTTGAATCAGGGTGCTTTTATTACAGACAAAGGGGTGATTTCTTTATTCTGCACATAAACAAGCACTATGATCAGCAAAGCACAGCATTCTGTACTGTCTCGTTCTTTAACAGGATTTCTGCAAAATCTTTATGTTTCAATTGCAACCAAAGCTTCCAAAGTCAAGCAGGCATCTCAGTGATCAAAGTGAGAATTTTAAGGGTAGAAAGAATGAACAAATATTATCACTGCTTTAAAATCCTGATGGAAAAATAACTAATGCAGCACTGTTACACAAAGGTGAGTAGGTAACATGCTGAAACACACCCTTTGCACAACACAAAGCTGTCCTTCATGGAAGACTCAGTGTGCAGCAGCCCTCATTTGCTGTGAGTCAGAAAAAAATAATGACTAACCACCTGGATCCACTGTCTGATCCACATAATACTGCTGCTGGTGAATGAATAAAGCAGCGGCAGAACTGGAACTCTGAGGCAGCAGTAACACTGCAGTGAATCAACTAGCAGTTCATGTTTTGAGTGGCGCATACTTGCCTCTAACTGTTGTAAAAGATTCATAGAAGTAATATGACCTGAAGCATAAGATCAGAAACTAACGTCTGACAGCCAGTATGTAATTTGCCTTTTTTCCTAGCCTTATGGAAAAAATAAATAGGATAGGAAACCGCAGTCATTAACAAGGCAGTCTTACRCTTAATAGACATTTGGACTTTCTGCCCCGTAATTGCCATTCCAGCCAGGAAGGGTGGGCCATACTTCATCAATTTTATAGTCACCAGGAAGAAATAACCTGCTGATGTGTAAAAAGAAGAAAGAAGAAACATCGGAGGGTAATCAAGATATTCATGCTTAAAAGGTGGATGGGGGGACAGCTGAAGACAATTCCATTTGCTGGGGCAACTTTATGGGTCAGCTAAGGAGCTGTCTTTCTAGGAATGAAGTTCTGATCTCAGTCATGTTAGAAGAAATCCAAAATTGAAAGCAATTATCCTTTTCCGGGTCTTGACTGATGTACCTAAGAAATTAGCTCCAAGAATGCATTTTAAAGCAGTTAAAATTCATTAATGATCTTCCTTACCAGCATCTTTGTGACTTATCAAACACTAAGTCCAGCCATATCTGCAAAAAGCTTTTGAAATACACAAAGACTTCTGGACTGGCAGATTCCATGAATAAACTTTGCATGATTTCATTCACATTGAAAATTGATGTATATGTTATTCAGAAATTAATCAAATAGAGAAGTTGACCAAGCTCTGTTTCAGTCAGTGAGTAAGTTCCTACTGACCAGGAATATTCCGCATGAGTCTCTACCAAATACTAGCAATCAGTCCAAACTTGCTCAAAGCCAGATACTCTTACAGGTTCCCATTATGTTCCTTCCCAAGCCAAACACAAGCTCGGTGACAAGCAGTGTTCATCCACATACAGCATATATATTTCTTATAACCCATTTAGTAAAGAATCTATCTGATCATGCTTATAATATATTTTCCTCCAGTGCTGTAGGAACAATCATTCTGGCTCCTTAAACAAATTCTCAACCTCTATTGAGATTTCATCTTTATAACAATCAATAACACATATTTGCTGCCCTATCCATCTCGTGCTGAAAGCCTTTTCATTTTGTGTAAGGTCTTATCCTTAAAGTACTTCCAGTAATTGCAGTTCACGTTATGTCACAGACCAAAATGCATGTTGTTTTCTTTTGTTTTTTAAGCTCAGTCTGATATGTACAATCCGGATGTTAAGTTGGCATCACTCAGCTTTGGTCAAATGCTCTATAGAATGCATGAGGAAGTAACAGTCTTCACCTAGGGTTATATTCACTTTGCAAATTATACCTCTCTTGCTAGGAAAAAAAAGTCTCCATAGTATAAAGAGAACATTTATTGTGCTTCTTTCAGCAGTATCAAAAGCCTATTGGAAATGTGATTCAAAATGACCACTCCTAAATAAACTTCATTTTTTAATGCTTGTAAACTGAGACTGTTGCTCTGTGTAGACAGTCAGTCATGTTTTCCAAAAGGTGTGCAGAACAATGCTAGAATCCTGTTGATGCATCAAGTAAAGCAAATAAATAAAGAAAAATGTACCAAGCCCCTAAACAAGCATTGGCTCTCTTTCTCAGAATATTTCCCTTGTAGGTAACTGGGTGAATAACTTTGCTGTGTATTTATATAGCTCTTTTTAGCTGATACATAACGTAGAGCTATTTAGTTATCTCTCCCTACAGTGACCCGCAAATGCACCAGTGCTGCTTTTTTCTCCTACCTCTTCTATGATTCCCAGGGCAGAAAGCCTGACAGATTCTCCCTGAAGCCTCTGGCTTAGGGCAAAAATACCTATCTTGCAAATATGAATGGAAGATTAACAAATTTCTTACAGGTACATCAGTATTCTGTTAAGAACCTTTCCCGAACATCTTCAAAAATCTTCCTCCGCTATTGTCACACAATGAAAGTAATCACTTGACAAGGCCAACAGTCTGCCAAGATTTTTAAGCCAAAGTCAGTTACCTAGTATAACAACAGTTCCTATTTTCAATTTTTTTATTTACTTGAATTAGTTTAAGTTTGCTTTCTGTCTCTGAATCTCAGGTTAAATTATTTAGGAGCAGATTTTCATAAGTATGCAGATCTCTGCAAGAACCCTTGAGAATTCCATCATTTAACTCTGTTTTGGAGCCTTATTACCTCTTAAATCTTTAATCCTTATGTCTTATTGCTCCTTTATGAAACAGGGTTTGTATTTGGAATTTACCTCCTTCTTCATCAAACATGTTGCTGTGAAAATAAATTAAGATTGTGAGCTGACCACTACTCAGACATTGGACATCTGTAAGATGCATAGAATACAGCCAAATAAGATGAGCATGTAAAAGAAGTACCACACTTATTCTAGTAGCTCTAATTGCTCATAAAATAAGCTATCTGAAATCCRATTCAGTCTTCCCTGAAGGAGTGGTAGTTATTCTTCAGTTCAGTATAAAAATAAACAAACAAAAAACTATCAAAAGAGAGAGGACGTTTTTTAAATGTTCACTTTCTATAGACAGAAGTTTAAGCTTCAGGTTCTAAGCCCAGCCAATTAATTTGTACTTAAAAATAGACATCTGAGCTTGCTCCTGTTGAGCTCAGGACCCCTACCACTGACTTTCTCTTCTACCCAGAATAGGAAAACAGAAGAAGGGGAAAAGAGTTTTGTATGTAGTAAAGACTTGCAGCATGGCATTCTATTCAGCAGTGCATATAGCACACGAATTTTCATTGCTGTGCATGTTTTATTTACAGCTATGATATCTTTTACTCTCTTCCTCTTTTCAGTTCAAAGCATTTTCATTTTCTTCTGTGCTCTTTTCTTAGCCAAGAAAGAGATTTTTCTAACAGAGAAGTGAAGGTAGTATATGAATGGAGTCACCAGATTTTGACAGTACATTCAGGATTGCTTAAGCATCTGTAACTAAAGTAGGTGTGTCTGCTGGCCTTGATGTCTGTTTCTTCTAGTGAATTAAAAGATCTTTGGTGTCTTCTAGATTGTGGGAAATCTGAAAACAAAAGGCCAGGTAACAGTGTGATTTTAAAGTTCTGTATTATACACTAGGACGAATTTTTCATAATTCCCTGAACATCAAGAGAACTCTCTTATTTCATTCTGGAATCTGCTTCTTTCCTCTTGATTTTTCCGTAAACAATCCACTTCCAGTCCTCCCTTCCTGCTATACTTTGTCAATGTATAAATAACACTTTATTTGGAAAAAGTATTTTTCTATTTGGAAGAAGGAGAGGGTTTCTGCAAAGATAGACCAATATGCCAGGTCCTTTTCTTCCTATCAAACATGAGTTATAACTACAGCTGTGCAAAACATAATTTTTTCATTTGGTCACTGGAATGGAACACCTCCCCTCCCCCCCAATACGTAAGAAATATTTCCAAGTCAAACTAAAAACTTAATTAGATCTGCAGAGCTTTTACTACTTTATAAGTAAAATTGAGTCAGATTTTACCACAAAAGAGATTACAAATATCACAACTGAGAAAGTAGAGAATTTGCTTTGTATGATGTACAACTAATCTTTGAATTGGAGCTTGAAGAAGATCAAATGAGTATTTTTGGTCACTAAAATTTGTGGGTTTGGAATATGAACTATACACCTCAAAGGATTCCACCTTTTACAGTCCCGTTCCTGCTCCTGCTGGATCACCCCTTCTGTTCTACAAGGTTCTTCTAGTGAGATGTTTTCACACATACTAAAAAAATGCAGTTTATTTGTAAATTTGATCAAATACTAAATTCACTACATACCACCTGCCTACATAGACAGTTAGTAGGGGTCAGTTAAAAAAGGTAGGAGAACTGTAATTACAGTCGGTAAAAAGCATATGTATATGATGAGAGGGCAAAGGCAAGGTTGGACAAATGATCATAGTTCCAGAAGTTTCTACCTTTTGATTGTCTAACCACTAACCTTAAGGACATTTGACTGCCATTTAAATTTTAATGGAGCATGACTACTATGTTTAAACAACTGTATTTCTTTGTAAAATCAGAAAGAAACATATTAAAAAAGTAACCACAGAGAGAAGTGCTTCCTATAATCAAAATTATTCTATGTGGTTTCTCTTGTGAGAAGAAACTATGTTCACTTTAACAGTAACACATAATAAGCATGGGCGGGGGGTATATTTAAGCCATACAGAAATATTGTTTCTGTGTGTTTGCTCATGACTTTTTGGGTGACTTTAGCATACATGAAGCTAATTGGTCTTCCGGAAGCCAGGTACTGAGGTGCACAGACTAAACACTGCATCCTTCCTTTTCTTGAATTTAAGTAGTTGGTATTTGTGTCATTTTAGGTACTGATCTTCAAGCTTTCTTCTTTTGAGATAAGTACTGTGCAGAGCAACACTTAAGTCCACTGAGATTCTTTCAGGCATATAAAAAAGGCCATTTGGCTACAGATAATGGAGGTAATCCAGAATTTGGCCCTCTGTAAGCAGAAGAGAAAGCTGKTTTTTTCAGAAGGGTTTAAAAGTTGGCTGGTATGTTTTTTGTGGAAAAGTGCTTTTTTATTATTATTAACAAGCTAAACACAGTGCTTCAGAGGTAGAGCAATCTGGGGACTGGAATTAAATTATGAAATGTATTATGATTTACAAGCCACTCTGGGGAGAAAGCAAGCTTGATGCTTCCAAAGACTACCCGCAACTGCATCCACAAAACTACAGCCACAAAGCATTTACTTCTGTGTCAAATTCTCCACTGAGTAAGTTCTTCATCATATCAGGGGGACTGTGCTACAGCAGCACCTACAGGCTCCAGTTAAGACTGGGGACCCATTGGGATACTCTTCAAATACATAGTTCTAATTGCTTTTGCAAAGGGAATAAACGGGCTGGAGAGAAGAGGAAGAGAATATCCTTTCTAAAAGATAAAAATGTCATTTATATATACACATATGTATATATAGATACATATTTGTGTGTGTGTGTGTGYGCGCGCGCGCATGCACACGCACGCACACACAGGTATTTTTTCCAGTTTGGATAAAATTCTTGTCTTTCCTAGCAGACTTACTAAACTTAAACTATCATCAAATTCATTAAAACCTAATGTAAAAATTTAACACAATTGTATTTTATGTCATTAGATCTTCTCAGCTTGAAAGAATGCATATTTCTTACCAGTTCAGTGAAAAAGAACTATTAACCTGCATGAATCCCAGCAGGAGACTAACTCTCACTTGGTTTGCCTGAAGCATTGCTATAAACTCTACCATATATGCAGACCTATCAATCTTCAAAGGTATGTCTCTGCTTTTTATATACTGGAAATTATTAGATCTGGCACATTCCCAAATTACATACCACTTTAAAACTTGTCCTCCTAGACTGTGATACATAATTTCATTTCTATTTTTTGAGGTTCTTCCTGATCCTTCTACTTTGGTGGCCCTAGAAGCTAAAGTAGTTTCCTGACATTTTTAAAATACTGTCCATCAGTACTTGCCTCATGGAAAGAGTCTATCAAAAAAGTGAGTTCTGAAGTTGACTGTAGAAGAGCAAAAAAAAGTCATGTTTATATGGTGCATTTCTTTAAATGGCAGTAAGATGGTACATCTCTCTCCCTCCAGTATTCTCTTCAGCATCTAGACTGCTGAAATAAGAAGCTGTGCAAAAGGAACAYGCCTTGAAGACTAAGTATCCTATAAATATAATTTAATTTAAAAAATATATATGTATTGACACTAAAATAGATGTTGGCAATCCAAAGCAGCCGATCAATGGGTTACTATAGTCAGGGATGTGGGAAACTAGTGATTTACACAGTGAGCAAACTTCGGTGACTCACTCGTTTTGTTTTTAACATCATGCAAATGTATTGTTATCATATGCTTCCACTCTGCAATGGAACAAACTTCAGATGTCAAAAAGAAAAATGTCCTATCTAATGAAGAGCTGTTGCACTTAGCTTATTTGACTGATTGCCCCTTCCTGCTTATATGCCAGGGCAGCTTTAAAACCAGAGTAACTGCCAGATATGACTTTCAAATCAAGGACGTTTTCATTTTGGGTACAATCAATTATTTCATATTCACCTCATAATATTGTATCTTCCATTTGAAACAGATACACTGACAAAAAGTAATTTAAAACAGAATATAATAGTTACACTTTATTTTTTTTCTTTTTTGGAAGACTGACTTGGTTTATGTTTTATCGTAAGTAGGAATTACAGGGAATAACTTGCAACATAAAGCATCCTATCTTTCAAAGTGGAAGCTCAACAACTGGTGAAGATAAGTTTTACTTACTTTCCAGAATTACTAGGCAACTTTTTCACAGTAATTTAAATTTTTTAGTCATAGTAATTGCACTGTGTTCGTGGGGGGGTTTTTTGAGAATAGGCTTTCAGCAGTGAAGATTTGCCTAAGGTTCCATATAAAAAATAAAAAGATACAATTAGTAATTCAATATGCTATTTCTGAATGCAAATTATATTTCCATATGCAAATTATATTTATTTTTTATTGTCACAAAGTCTTTTTTTAATGTAGTATCCGTATCAGTATAAAGACAATACAGTTTCTGTTGCATGCCCAGAAAGTCTTCATAAAATGATTTCAGTTCTAGTTGAAATGTAAAAATATCCCATAAAAGACAACTTCTGGGTAAGAAGGCTTTCATAAATGCATTATTTAAAACATTTCATTGTATTCTGGTGCACAGAGTGGACAGAAGGCAAAATAAATCTGTACCACTGGGGAAATCGCTACCACAAAAAATGTTTCACAGGTGTGCAAACTCCACGGAAGTGCAAAATAGTTGTGTTGGAAGATAGTTACCACCATCAGTGGCACATGCTAACCTAGATAAAAAGAATTATATACATGGGACATGTTACCAGAGTCTTACTCAAATACATACCACATGAGGTCAGCAGAACAAGACTGCACACACTTTAGAGATAGATGCACCTAGAACGATTGTTTCAGTGCTCGCCCCTCTCCACATGCACAAATGCTGAAAAAAGTATAGTACAGTCCAAGAATAAATCTCTAGTTTTATAGCTCTGTTTAATAATCAAACGTACAAAGTGACTAAGAAATACTCCTTTGCTGGATGAGACTTAGAAATACTACCCTCCTAAATACCCGGTAGCTATTTGTTCCATGACTGACTCAGCCAAACAGAGAGATGCCTTGCAATTCAACAGACAGCACTTCACTCCCAGCTTCTAAAATAGTGACATTATTCCCTCATCCGTTAAAATATGTGAGTAGCACTGGCAACAAGATATGCAGAGAACCTTCCATAATATACATAGGCATTAAATCTACTGTATCTGCTCATGTAAGGAGCAGTATTTCCAGCTAAAAGCTATTACAATAATAAAAAGTCATGTGAATCCATCTGTGTGTCAGGCAGGTGTAAGTTCTAGTCTACAACATTGCTTTAGTGTAGTTCAGAAATAGGGCGTTAACCAATAGGCCTTCTTTTAATCAGCCTCCTCAGCTATACTCTTCAATTTTTAAATGGTGTTTAATATGTTGTTGCTTTTTGATCCCCTCTCAGTGGAATCCCATTCTCCAGCTAGCTAATGAAAACGGTAAAGTGAGCAATGATACATGCGAATAACCCAGTATACTTGTCTACATAGGTCTGATTCCCTTATTTTTTTTTTCCTTTCTGCTAATTTTAATTTTGCAGTTCTTCCACAGAGCACCACATTCTCCACTACTCTCTGGGACATACCTTAATCTCCAGAGGGCCAGAAAAGCACAATGCAGASAGAGGAGCAATCCTGGAATTAGAGAGGTTTATTTTTGCTCGATGTAATCTATCTGTGTGTACACATACATGTTGTCAACACTGTCTTCATAAATTCTGAGATTTTTTTCAGTAAATATTTAAACCAAACCAAGACAAACAGGTTTTGCACTCTGGTTTTGGAGGCTTTGCATTTTATAGCTGCTCAGAAGATAAAAGGGCTCTCATCTTCCTTTCAGAAAGAGGAAGCTCGTGTTCATACCTTAAAACATGATTCAAGGAGCTGGAGTTTTCAAGGGAAGTGCCTTTCCCACTAAACAGAATGAAGCTTAAAATGAAATCATGAGACTGGAAACATTCTAGGAACTTTGTGGTTTCTTTCTTTTCGGAGATTATCAACATCCCCCAAACTGCAAAACAAGTAAATAGCTACCACCTACTAATGAAAATGCCCTCAATAAATACATGCAGTTCTTCAAAATTTATCCCTATTTTGTAATACCAGTTTGCTATAACAATATGTATCATTAAAAAAAAAAAGAAAGATGTATCCATTATGAGATCATCCTTTAGCCTAAAATTTGGGGTTGTTCTGTAGTAATATACTACTTAAAATACTGAACAACAGAGCTTCACTGTTATTCTTGCAATGGTATTAATTTAAGTACTAATAACCTATTTCTCATCTGTTGAAGGAGTAAGTTATCACAAGTTTATTTAATAGCAAGTGATGTAGTTCTTTTATTCACACCATGACTTAGGCTTGCACCCAATTTTAACACTGCAGTGTAGTAACAGGGAGAGAGGATGGCACAGTTAATGTTGTTGTTGTTCTGAGGAGACTTTAAATGCAAGTTCAGTCTCTCTCTAGCACTCATCCAACATTGGACAGATGAAATTAAGGTCTAGTAATCAAAATTCCATTAAAATATGTAAGAAAGTTAACCCTGCCTTGAGATTTTTTTTTTTTTTTTTTTTTTTTTTTTTTTTTTTTTTTTTTTTTTTTTTTTTTTTTTTTTTTGTGGCTTGGCTTTTCCTTCTCTAAATTATTGCTCTGAATATAGCTTTAAACATTTGCTCCTAAACAGTGCTATTTGCTCCTGAAAAGTATTAAGCCCCTACAATTCTTACTGATATATGCAGGAACAAACAGCACAGAACAGCCCACAAAAATAATAACAACAAACAGTTGATTTATTCAGGATTGTTTTTCAAAAAAGAAAAGATGAAAAAAAAGATTAAAAAAGGTGCAACAGGATATCAAAGATAGAAACAAAAACAACATAGCTACCATGACTCTCATCTGATTTTGACAAGCTGAACTTCTTTTTGAGAGTCTCTGGTGTATAATCCAACATTCTCTGATAAATACATACGCTGGATAGCAGAAATGGAGAGGTAACAGCCCTTTGATAAACCTTTTAAAAGGAGAATTATGATCAAGGTATTCTGACATTCTTGATAAAACACAGTCCACACTGCAAACAAATGTGGGTTAATGTAGCATTGATAGATAATTTTCAACTAAAAAAAGGTTGTATGAAAACGAAGATTTCAATGAGAAATGAATCTTGTAAAAAATTTCACTTCTCAGAAGGCAAAAGAGCATTAAAGACCCACAAAACACAAATCTGAGTGCTCCTCTCCTTTCTCCAGCCGACTTTTTTTTGGCTGGGCTAATTTGATCAAAATTGAACACTTCTGAAATTGATAAGTGAGTTTTCAGTGAAGATAAACCTTCAGACAATACTAATGTCTTTTGTAGTACTGAAATAAAAAATAAAAAGTTATTTTTGTTAGGGATTTCTAAAGATTTATCTACATGTGGGAGAGAGGAAGAAAAAAAAATCTTCAAACCAAAAAAAAAATGCGCAAAAAAAAAATCTTTCCTGAATGTCCTGATGATGCTGCAAATGGCAAAATTAAATTAGTTGCATATATGCATAAGCTGACCTATGTGTATTTTAAATGAGAGGAATTAGTGGTCTGAAGACAGCTTTAAGATCATAATCATAGGAAAAGAGATAAAACAGAATTAATCTTAGGAAATATATACAATTTTGAAGCATCTTCAAGCACTAGTTTTTTCCTCTTTACCTTGAGTTGATTTGGAAGAACTTGAGAATTAAAGTACTGGTATCAATACAGATAATGAGTACTGTGCTATAATTTAAGTCAGTGTAAAAGGCATATAAATACTGTCTGTCAATAGCTGTACTGCACTCAGAATTGTTCCTACCTTTTAAAATTTCACTGTTCAGAAAATGCAGAATTTATACAGACCAAAAATAAATCTTACAGCATTTTTGTGGGTTTTCAGCTTCCCCTACTGGGCAGGTTGAGACTCAAGATACTAAATCAGCGCCCAAAACTGAGGAAGCCTTTCAACCTAATCTTGCAATGGCAAGACTTTGATTCTTCTTCAGAAGTATTATACTGTTCTGTGAAAGCCACACATTGCTCAGGAGGCTGGACATTAAAATTATCCTTTGCACTTGAGAACAAATTCTCTCCTCCAGCTATAGCTGGAGTTAACTGGCTGTGAAATGGGAAGTTGCATGAAGGATAAGGGAGCTGGAATTGCTGAACTAGCATTCTGCGAACTGGGACGTGGAGATTGTGTCACCACTTCTTCAGCTGAATGGCACCAACGCATGCTGGCACTGCTGCCCCCAAGCCCCAGAACCACTAGGACTCCAAGAGCTGTGAGCACTGCCCTCCAATTTCTAAAACTGGAATAGGTTTTAAACCATGACAGCAGCACACTTGTTTAATACGTAGAGACAGTGGACACATTTTAACTTTATGCATTGAAAACAGTGCAATCTAAGTAAAGCGTATCCAGAGTTTGACCAATGAGAATTATATTTTACAACTTCTCCAGCGCATCTGTGACAGACAGAGCACAGCAAAACAAAATTTGTGTCTGACAAACAAATTTCTTGGTGGTTTGAAGCCAGTGGCAGCCTGCAGTCCCAGAAGACTTTATAGAACAGCAGCTTCAAGCCAGGCTACAGCAGATGTGCACAGTAAAGATACCAGCATACCTATCAGCCACATCACGCTTCAGGTGTATAATCAGCTATGAACAGAAGTGCACAGTCCATTATCTTTTTTCATGTGAAAACCAAGCCTGTGATTTCAGTCTATGACACCTGTATGAGGATAGTGTTCACTTACTAACCTAACCTGAATGCAATTTTACAAAAGAGGGTTTTGTATTTGAAATATGAATGCACTAACCAATTCTAACCATGATCATTTTCCTATTTTATTTTCAGTTTTCAAAGACTAAAGACATGTTAGTTTACAGAGCTGCCCTCAGAAGGGTTTCCTTATGCAATTAGTGATGGAATTAGCTGGGGAGGTGGACAGAAGAACTCCCAGTTGAGCTGAAGCTTTAATTCGTAGGAGGACAGAGCAAAACAGTCTCTTCCCTTTAATGCTGAATAAAGATTGTTTAATTAAGAGGGCTTGTATGATTCAGAACGTCCCGATTAAGCGGTTGTATCAGTTAAGCAGAATGGACCTAACCAGTATTAAGCATTATTTATAGCTGCCTGTCTTTTCAACTCAATTCATTCTATGGAAGTGTTTGTTGTGACCTTTAGCCACTACCTGAACACCTCTGACAGTAATTGGCAGAGCAAATTCTTGGTTACTGCTGCATGAGAGAGACGCAGCACTAGCCTAGAGCAATTTCTGACCTTTAGCTGCCATATTAATATCTATAATTGGAATTGAAAGACCAGTCAGACTGAATATCACCCCAGCAAAGCAATCTGAGCAATTATGATTATCCTGTTAAAGTCACAGACTATAAATGCCCCTCGAGAAGGGGGGCAGGGGAAAGGGTTCTGGAGATTAGTCCCATTAAGTTGGTTTTCCCATTTTCACTTTGATAGTTCCAACAAATAAAACAATCCTATTTTCTATTGTTTGAAAATTAAATCAAAGGCCTTATGAACTGAATGTCTGATTCAAGTGATTTCTAACTTCATCCCTCAGAATGCGAAGGGTCAATATCTGTGATAAATTAGATTATTCAGAATCATAAACCACTGAACCTAATTGCCAAACCTGTACCAGTATGTTACAGGAGGATTTATCTTGTACTGACATTTTGTTTTAAGAAGTTTAGTCTGGGATATGTAGCAAACCTACCACCTACTCAGTCAGAACAGGAGGGAACATGGGAAAAGGAAAAAAAAAATCAGAGCTTTCTCAGCTGCCAAATATTTTCTGAGTCTTTGCCAGCCCTTGATACATCCTACACATAGACGCAGCAGGTTTACTTACAATACACCACCATACTACCACTGGCAGCAATGTTTTTACTACCTCACAAGCATGAGTTACAGTACCTCTGCCAAATGAAAATGCCTGCTCTCTCGGGAGGAATAAAAATGGTCAGCTGTTCATCAGTAATTACAGACTATGTTTGCCCCATAGAATTGTGGTATTACTTGCACTTAACCATTCTCCTTATATGAACACATGGATGAAAGAATAAAGCATTACTTTCTCTTACCTTTTTTTTTTTTTTTTAATACAGTTTTTGCCTGTATAACACTTATTTTTGTTTTGCCTATCTAGATGCTCTCACCTAGACTCCCTGCACTTCTCAGGCAGGTAAAACAGATTTTGAATAAACACTCCCATGAACCACATGTTTACATTCCCTGTTTTGGCTTTAAGCGTGTTCACATGCCGCTTGAGCAGGTGAACATGCAAGCATGATTCACCTTGCAGCTCCTGAGGTAAGTGATTTGTACCTCCATCTATTCCATATCCTTCCGGAAAGTGTCCAGTATATCGCACAATTTGTGGCCAGGGAAGTCTTAACAGCCTATACAGCTTCAGGCATTTGCTCTGACAAAGATTTACTACTTCCAAGGAGGTCTGCAATACTGCTGCCGTCAAGGCCACCTGCAGCAGTGTACTTTCCCTTCTCCTACTCATACCCTGCCACTGCTTATGGCAGAGGCAGAGATAGCTATAGAAAGCTGAAATCCAGCTTAATACTGTATCTTACTGTTTAACACATTCATTCCCCCTGAATGGACTATTAAGACATGAAAGGTTTTTTGGGTCTGTGTGCAGTGTGCTTCTTCCAGCATGCTGTCATTCTGGAAATCTGACAGAAATATCAGGAAGAGATTAATATGCAGGAACAGAGCTGACTCCATTTACAACTACAGCTGCCTCAGATCATGTCATATGATGTTCCCTCCAGCACTGCTGACATTTTTAAAGCTTTCTAGAATGGTTCAAATAAAACAGGTCACTGGGGACATCACACAGTATCATCTAACATATCCACTAGTTGCTGTTCCGGCAAGCTGTCAAAGAGATGTGGATATGCACTTGTTCTACCCAGAGGTTATTTCCTTGGTGTTCAAGCTTGGGGCAAGACAGCTCCACTATCTAAAATTAGAGCCAAAAGAATGGGAAGAGAAAACAAGAAAACAATGCGAAGTGGGAAGGAGGGAGGGCAAGAACCAGCGTGGGCACAGGACCTAGCACAGAAGGCAGAACAAACATTAACGCTAGACTGGAAGCATGAACCAAGTCAGGTGGAGAGCCTAATGGAGGCAGTGAGGCCACRAATCAGGCCAGCAACAGGGAAGGCTTGCTCGAGACAGAAGCTTGAGAACCAAGTATGAAAGAAAGAAACCAGCATAAGCCACAGCTATGTTTTTAACAGCTGCATGCTGCAGCCCAGTCTCTGGTTAAATACCCTCAGGAGGTTCCACAAATTCCCCTGTCAGTACCTGCACAGTGTGATTGCCTTAGTAACCACCCTGCTGAGAGTTCAACTGCTGTACATACCCTCTGAGATTTAACTTCAGAAAAATCAGGCACTTCTACACTGCTGCGGGGCAGAGAGGGAAGGAAGCATGTTTCTGGCAAGCATGTTATACCAAGAGCTAAACAAATCTCAAGGGATCTGTTAGTAAATTTGGGCTTCCTCTGCTGGCTTCATCATAGAGCCACCTAGTAGGATTATATTTACCTAAAGCACAGAGGGAATTATATAGGTTGTACAATGAAAAGATGTATAGCTGTTCAATGGTTTGATCAATTCAGCCAGAGAAGGTGCTACCGTATGCTGCAGTTATTTCCAAACTGTAGATCAACAAGTTACAAGTATGTTGAATTCTAATCATATGCTACATGGCTAGAGTTCAGGTTACCAAAGGTTTAAGGCTGAATGGGCAATGGGATTCAAACTGGGCCTGCTGCGAGCTTTACAGTATGGAGAACTGCAGCATTACATACGTGGGTTTGGGCTGCAGCCTGCGAGCTGGCTAACAGGATCTTAGCAAGAGTGGGACGCTTCTGAACGGAGTAACAGCGAGGCAGGCAGGAATTACAGTAATCAGATCTTTCCAGAAGCTATTTGGATTGTTTCCACTTCTGAAGCTAGTTGCGTAATTGCGACCACACTGAATTTTCAACAGAAGAAATCCTTTTGCAGAGCTAAACAGCTCCAACTCGGTCTGTCTCACTGGTACTGAGGCACACCAGACAGAAGTGGAAACTAGCATTGAACACTAAATTGAAGCTTTGCATGGTGATCATTAAGGACCGATCCAGCTCCCAAATCTATGATGACTCTTGAAGGAGGAGGAAAAAAACAAAAATAAAAAARCAACCAACAGGTTGAGGTCAAAGTTTATACAGGCTAATGAAGAGCCTCTGCCTTTGTTTCAAGATGATAGGGCACCAACTTTATCATCAGCTTTTCACCTAACTTTAGATTTCAATAATTTAGATGTTTACACTGGAGCTAATCATCCAAATGATGGCAGTTTATGTGCAGTTAGCTGGGATAACTGAGGCAGGAAAAATAGATGTCTGCTTTAAATCAAGATAAATCATTCCCTAATTCTCTCCATTAACTATGGAAGGAACATAGCAACAGAAGCCTAAAGTGAGATGAATTCCCTCACTGAGAAAGAAGTGTTTGTTTTGTTGAAAATAATGTTGTAGTTTAGAAATTCAGCTGGCATAATGAAACGAAAATGGACTATCAGATTTCTGGCATTAAAGGTTATCGTAATACTACATGGCTGGGCTAAGTAGAAGAAATGGAATAGAGTACAAAATATCCTTTATCTCTTCCTCTAGCAAGAAAGAGGAGAAAACATGAATTTGGCTTTAGATCAAATCTTTCAAGATTTAGGAAAGAAAGGGACACAAACTTATTAAAGGAAAAAGACAAATCAGAGTAAAAGACTTGCCTAATTTTATCCTTGCAAGTAAGATTGTGGAGTTTATGTTGGTACATTATATTGAAAAATAGAGAAGTTCATCCATCTTCACACCATCCTTTGCCCTTGCATTCTTGCATTTGAAACACAAACAGGAACAAAAATCAGCAACTCAGTACACCAGAAAGCTAGCTTTGCTTAACAAACAAACAAAAAAAAAATGGTGGTTTTTAACTGGACAGAGAGATGAAGTATGCAGATGATCATGAATGCAAATGATACTCAAAAAGCCATAATGCATTTAGTTAATTATGCTAAATAACACTTACTCTGAAAACAGTTTCACTCATACCAGCTGAACTGCTTCCAGAATGAAGCATACACCAGGCATACTCGAGGATGTGCRCAAGATGAACCAGCACTACAGTGACCAAGTATACAGCACCTCCCTATGGGTAGTCTCTGG
This sequence comes from Rhea americana, assembly GCF_003343005.1. Lineage (NCBI taxonomy): Eukaryota > Metazoa > Chordata > Aves > Rheiformes > Rheidae > Rhea > Rhea americana. The sequence goes on from NW_028186779.1 coordinate 1,295,591, forward strand.
CTTCTCTTCAGCATGATAACAAAAGCTCTTCACAGAGCCATTGAAATTATACTAAAAAAAAAAAAAAATCAATTCAATTTTTTTCCCCACTTCTACCAAGTATTTATGAAAGGGGAATTTTAATTCTAACAGCTTCCAAAACAAGAAATTAATTTTATAACTGGATATGGTCTTAATAGAAAACATACACATGGAGTTTGCATGCTAGAAAGACTTTCTCCCTCACACAGCTTTACACTTTATCTTGCTGTCCCTAGACTGAAGTCCTCTGATGATCAATTTACATAATGACTATAGCTGTGTTTTAGATAGTAATCAGAACAGTTTTCAGCCAATCAAGCAATTTCTTCCTCTTTCCAGATTTATTAATATCAACTGAGAAATGAGTCAACAATAAAATCAAATATGAAAAAAAACAAGCTTAATTTACCACTCGCTTAACCCTCTTTCCCTTCCAAAGCCAATAGATTTATATCAGAGATGAATTTGGGCTACCTCATATTTAAGAAAGCACTTCATTAAATGAATACATTACATGCATTTAATTATTTTTTTTCCCTCCTCATCCCTTCAAAACTCTTGCTAGGGCTTTCCTCTCAACACAAACATAGGTATTTTTATATGGTTAATTAGATTCTCTTTTCATGAGGCAAAAATTTATCTCAAAAGCAAAACATACTTAACGCTGACAGCATTGAGCTTGTTTTTTTTTTCTCCTTCTTACTAAAATCTCCTGAATGTGTATTTTTTAAAAAAGAAAACCTCAAACACAAGGGCATACTAAATCTTATTTTCATGATATTTAATATTGGTGGGCTGGTATTTCTTTAAACACCATTAAGTAATAGATCAGAGAGAGCAAAAAACATTTTCTATCCCCCTCAAGCTTTTAACCTTTAAGGCTTCCTTGAGGGGAAAACGATTCAAATGCCAAACAATTATGCACTCACTACGCAGACGAGATAGCCAGTATTTACATAGAAAAACTATGAGATACATTAAAGTTACATTAAGGTCCTTAGTTTTTCTATTCACTGATTTTCCTGCTCATAACTCCCTCAAACAGACGCAGAGCCTTTCCCAGGCTCAGCAATCGCGCTCTTCCCCCCAAGGTACGTTCATCAGCAGAGTAAGCTTCCAAGCCATCAGTAACATGGCTGCCGTACGGAGTCAGCTCAGAAAGTTAGGAGAAGACTTATAAGTAACCAACAAGTACAGAACAAAACAGGATTAGCAGACAGCTCCTCACCAAGAGAGAAGTCAGGATATAAGGATATAAGCTACATTATGACATAGAGGGTTTTTTATTGTTTTTCTAAAGGAAGAAGCTACGGAAAGTCTTACTGAAAATGAAAGTAATCTGCTGCATGCAAAAACTAAACAAGGAAGGCATGGGGGCAGGGGGTGAGGTGGCAATCAGATGAAAAAAAAGTTTCAATTTCTCTCCTAAATGCAGGAGAAGAGTTCTTTCCCTCCACTGCTCAGTAATCAGTGCAATGGCACAGGCTCCCCTTCATTTTTGGCTGGTAGAAGAGCTCTTTCCTGTTTCCCTCAACCCCAAACACTGGCTGTATGAGCATGTATATACACCTTGACAGTTAAATGCATGTGCAAAAGACATAAATGGAATAAACACCACTAGCCTAGATAGAATTTTTTACAGTTGCATCAGCAATCTTTATTGAGGCACTGTACAGGGAATGAACATCACTCAAGTCTTCCCATTGAAAATTCCCATTAAAGGATACAAAAGTGTATCTTGGTAAGTATCATTTTCAAGCACCAGAGTAAAGGCAGAATTTCCTTCAGTACTGCTTATGTCAATGAGGACCCTGCTCCTATTCTTACTTGTAACTACTAATTTCCTTTTCTAACAATTATTTTTTTACAATAAATAAACCTTACAGCAATACAGRCACTTATTACCCTAGGTTAATTCCCAGAACCAGAAGTTTATCAAGAAGACTACACTGTCAGGCAGAAAGAACATGAAACCAGTCAAATCACACTGCTCTGTTTTCATAAATACAGTACTGTGCTTCAGTACTGTACAGTACTGTGTCTTCATAGATACATACGGACTTTTTAAAAGCAGCAGGTAAATTAGGATTTCTAATCTGATTAGCATTAGATCATTTTTTCTTAAGCCATTCTGTCTTCCTCCCCCATCCCACTCCTCCTATGAAAAAAAAAAAACAAAAACAAAACAAAACAAAACAAAAAAACCTCTCTATCCGGCTCAAAACATAATGACAGGGCTTTTTCCAAATGGGAAGCTGCCTTCTACAACAAGAACAATCCCTRCTGTTTCAGAAGCCCTTAGTATCACTCACTCTGGAAGTACTTATAATATAGGTCCCATAAGAAATAATATAAATCCTATTGCCTCCAAGCATGTTATGACTTCAGATAAAGAATTCCTAAGCATACTCACGCTTCATAGTGTAAGGGCTTTGAAAGCTTTCAGGCAATTATATAACGGCACAACTAGAAGTAAAACTTAATCTGTGAAAAGATTAACATTTTCCGCTTCCACCAACAAAAAGGGGAAATTCATTTTGTTTTATAAATGACAAAAGATCAAGATGCAATCATTCCCTAAGTAAGATTTATCCTTTCTCCCAAAGGTGATCTTCTGTCTGTAGTAGGTTTTTTTCTGGCAGCGGATACCAGTCGCAGGATCTGGAGCAGGTATGTGCTAACAAAAGCAAAAGCTGTGCCCCAGAAATCAAAAGATAAATACTTACTCAGAGTAGATTCTCTCTCATATTCTATGATACTAAGAAATAGGCAGATTAAAAAATAGATATCTAAGTTATGAAACAAAGTAATATTTTTAGATTAGTTTATTACTGAGAGTGGGAAACTTTACATTAATCTTTACCCAGAAAAGTCATTCACCCACATGCAAATGAGTATCTGTTGATCAACTGTAAATCAAGTATAACTTCCCTGCATCAAGGTTATACTATAAGAGGTTTCCCCTGCATCTGAATTACTAGTGCATCATTTAGCACCTCTCTAGTGTCTAGACCATATGGCTTCAATTGACAGCTGATGAATCCAGTAATTGTCCTCTTGCATTAGTCATTGCTTATAGTGTTACTCAGCTTCTTGACAGCAGAAGGAGAAACAGCCTCCCTGTAATGGCCTTGATAATGCAGGCTAAAAATGAGCAGAAACCAAAAACTTACTCTTAGTTATTATAGCTAGCCTAGAGGTGAGAAAGCATACATCAGCATGTCTGATAAAAACTGAACTGCAATTCAAAATTATTATTCACTTTTTATGAAAAAGGGAATATCACACTTATTCATGCAAATGTCTGGAAAAATCTTGTGTTTGTGTCAGGGGGATTTATACCAGGAATTCTCACTCTCTGTCAGCAGAAAAGATACCTGTGCTAATCAACTAATGGCATACAAGGAACATTGAATTATTAACTGACACCATTAATAACAGAGCTCAGAGACAGCCAGAACTAGGAATTTATAGTATCAAGGATTAAAGAATCTCTGGTTTGAGAACTTTTTCCAAATAAACAGCATCCTCTCCCCTCCCCATCCCATCTGCCCTCATTTTTCAAACAGTAAAATGAGGTACCGAGACACTGCTAATGTTACCGTAACACATAAGTTTTGGGAAGTAGCTCTTTAAAGAGTAAGGCACTGAACCTATGAAGTGTAAAACCACGAGCAAAATAATCCTTCCTGTCAATCTAAAAACCCATTTAATGGATTTATCGTGAAAGTTCCAAAACAGGTAAGCAGACACTGCTCAAGCAATTCCAAATTCTATTCGAAAATCACCCATGAATATCAAAGATAAGATTAGATCTTATACGGTAAACAACATTATTCCAGTATGTCAATCTACAACCAATACAGTTTCACAAGAACTAAGGGATGAAATACTGTATTTTTGCATTTTTGTTAAAAAAAAAGAATTTGAAATAGCTGTTTCTATTTGTTAAAAAAAAAAAAAAGGAGAGTATTCAAATTAATTCATGTCAATCAAACTGCTTTTCTCCATGTGTACTTCCTTACAGCGGCTACAAGACGGGAGCCTAAATTTCCCATTTTTCCCTTAGAGTAAGTTCTTGATTAGACTGCATCTGTTATACTCAAACCATGCTTTATGGTGAGAGAGGTGGCCGAACACATTATGAGAGATGTGGCCTCACAAGGAGGCTACAAGATACGAAGCCACTTTAGAAAATTCACTTTTCTGTTACATTGCTTAACTGAGTCAGCCCAAATTCATCTAGTCTACTTTTTCCAGGGTCTAGAAGTGGAAATATTAAGGATATGAGAATGGAGCAAGTTTCACAGATCACTCTTTTGGATTTCCCTCCTCCTTTCTCTCCCTCCATCAGTTCAGTTTTCTGCACTCAGTAGTCTGGGAATTTGCAGCACCATGATTATCATTCCCTAAAGCTATAACAGAATCTATACTAGTCTATATCAATATGGATTTGTACAAGTACCTTTCTTAGTCTATTAAAATTTCAGGTTGTATAGCTTCACACAGCTGTGAGTTTTGAATTGCACTATGTAACAAAGCCTTCATTTCACGCCAACAGCCAGATAATTCAGAAAGCGGACTTTCTAGATCTTGCATTGTAAAAATTAATAGTGAACTGTTCATTATTGACTGTTTATTAACAGTGATTGTCATCTGCCACAGTACTGCAGGACTGCATTACAAAATCCAGCCAAACCTCTTCACAGTCAGTGTTAGTTTAGATGATCCTGAATTATCATCTCTTGCAAACTTTGTCCCTCATACTTGCCTATTCCACATCATTTTCTATATCATCTGAAAAATCTACAGAACATAACTCCCTATTGGTAAAGAAGCACCTCAGGTAAGTTAAGCAAAATAAAATACTGATAGATTGAACACTCCCAACTCAAAATACTCTGGTATTTTCCCTGATAGGAAAAGTGCTGAATAAGTTTTACAGATTTCTCACAGAAAGATAAATATGTATGTTACAGAAACTATGGCAGAGTCTTARAAAACATTTTAAAGAAAATTTCACAGCTATTTCAACATGGAAGTTACTTTCCAAAAAAAGAAAATTTAAATATTTGAAAGGATTTCACGGCCTCACTTGCAGGTATCATTGAACCTTGCCTTCAGGTATGGACACCTTGTCTTGCTCCTTGCATGAGGCTCCAACGAAAACCATTCAAGCTTTCCACGAATCCTCTCTACTTACAGCAGACAATGTTAGAGCTCATCTTAAGAAAGATCTCACATCACTACTGCTGTATGATGTTGCTACCACAGAGACAAATAGGGTAACTCGAAGCTACTTGGCCTTTTAGTGAAGTGAGCCTTAAAGGGTGGATGGACTCATGATTACCTCCAAGAATTGCCACCTGAAGCGCTCAAAGCTGGTCACAAATATGTATCAGAAAACAAATAAAAACATTGGGTAGCTAGTTTGGCCTGACTATTTTGGCCCTGAAGCTGTCTTGAGGTCTTTATTGCCTATAAAGTAACATATACACAACTTCTGTCAGTAAGAGAGCTTTTAAGATAGGTATTCAAAAAGTAATGCATGTGTAAACTGTAGGCCTTTTTATGCCAATTTCTCCGCAAGCCAGAGGAAACATTCTCGGAGTTAAAAAAGTAGCTCAGTCTTCATAGACCTTTCAAATCGTGGTGTTTGGCCAAAATTTCTAGTAATTTTTTCCTCATTAGGGGCAACCTACCATCATCAATTCACTTAAACTAGTGTGAGACCATCTACTAATTCCACGTATGTTACAATTCAGACTAGTCAAAAATACTTTGGAAGTATTTATCAAGAAACACATTTCAAGAAAGGTCTTCTTTCTATGCCGTGAGTACTTAAGCATTCAGGAGTGAAATAAAAGAAATATTAAGTAACTAGATCAACTGTCAGATTAAAAGCTTACTCATATTCTGCCCATCATGTATTGTGTGATACATGTACCCTGTTTGTATTCTGATTTTAGCAAGCTACAGCTGAACCTTTCCACAGCTGAAGCAAATTGCCCTGCAGTCTCTTCCTTATATACTTTGACAAGATCATCCTCTTGGTTTCTATTAGTTTGGAATATTAGTTATTCTTCCTCTGCTCCTTTTCTTTCTACTCTTCTCAGGTGTTTTTCTAAAACACTCTTCTGAATGTCTCAGGTGGTAGAAGAATATTAGGTGCTGCAGACAATCAGCATTTCTGTCATCTGTCAGATTGTATTTCATAATACGAGGTCATTAGACATCTCTCTGGGGGCTCAGTGGTGCTGCAACCAGTCAAAACCAATGTACTTCCCCCATTCGAACATACATATTGTGCATATCTACACCAGTCTGATGGGACATGATGCCTATTGAGCACTATCACTTCATTTTTTACTTTCTAAACGGAGGTCCTTCTTCTCCTCAACCTCAATAGCAGTTACCAGAAATCAGCTGGTCTTGGGTTTTTTTTTTTTGTTTTGTTTTGTTTTGTTTTTTTGATTAATCTTTTCATTGATTTGCATTAACTATAAGATCTACAACACACTTTTTAGGTTTATATGAAGTTATCTCCTCTCTCTCTAACGCTTTGTCCAGTTTGTTGACAAAAAATCTAGCAGTGTAACAACAATCGAATAGTAACCAAAACAGAAAGCTTCTTGCAGAGCTCCAATAATGTTCCTTGAGTACTTTCAGACTCATAATTATTGCATGATCTTCTCTTCAATAAGTTCACACTGCTTTTCACTTTTGGTTTTTGGCACAACAGGCAGCAGTCTGGAAGCTAGAYTACCATCTTGGATACCATCAGTAAAATTCCTAAATAAATTCTAAGTCTGTGTCACACAGATGTCTGAGCAAGGACACTTCATCAAAAGTTGCCTGAATTTTGGAAACTTTCAAATGAGACCTCAAACATGGTAGCTAAGGTACATCCAATCCTTTGTACTCATTTGCAGCTCATTATGTCCTATATCCACCTTCTATACCGTACATTTATATTATACTATATGTGTAAATGTAGTAAGACTTTCCAACAAATTGTGGGAACTAGCTGGAGAGACAGGATTCACTTCATTAAGCAAGACATGGATTGTGATCTCTGCTGGGATAGTGTAACCTGGTTAGCAACAGTACTACATAATTGCATTTTTTAATTACATTATCAGGTACCTTTCTTCTTAGCACAGCTCTGCTGAATGCAATTTGTCTGGGTTTGTTTGTCTTCCTCTACCATAACACCACAACCTCTTGTTTTCCTATTGTGTTTTTGTTTTTATAGACAAGCCATTCACTCCAAGGACCTGTGAAGGTCAAATTTACAACAAATGTAACTTCTCCTACCTCTGATGTCTTCTATGTAAAAATCAGAAGAATTGTTTGAAATTCATAAATGCCCATATTAGATTACTTTATACTTCTCTTTTAAGCAAAAATATACTTCTTTTCCAAGGTTCATTTTTCTAGAGAGAATATAATCTCTGAGAAAGAAAAAGCCACAATAAGTAGAATGAGCAGGCTGGATTTATGAACAAGTCAGAACTGCACTGTTGAGGCTGAGCGGACAGAGATAGGAAACTTGTAATATTTCAGTATTTTCCACTCCCTCTGATTAAGCTAGTGTGTTACCTCAGACTGTGTGTTTTTCCTCTGTAAAGAATTAATTTACCTTTGTTGACTGTGCTCTGTAGGAAACATTTTGTAGAAGGAGTACAAGAAGTGACAAAACTAATCAGTTTCTGAAATTATGAATTATGAAGTATAGTGTCTTTTATTTGTTCTAAGGATATTTCAAAAATAAGTGAGAGGCCAAGAACACTGAATTCTTATGTTTCTAGTACTTTTTGTTTGTTCTAGGTGCTTTTCGTTTTCTGTTCGAGTACTTGAAACTTGGCAAAATGATTCTCATTTTATTTATAGTAGGTTGCTAGGAAAGCAGAGCAGCTGGAAAAAACACCATTCCTAGCAGTATCCCATATCATTAGCGCTTCTCAGCAAGAAAGCTCATAAGGAATTTTCTCTCCTTTATAGACAGCGACAGAAGTTTTCACATTTTGTGTCAACTTTCACATATTTATTCTCTCATAATTGACTGATAATTTGCACAGGGAARGAGGAAAGACAAACAGATAGACCCAATAAATGATTTCACTCAGAGATTCAGCCCTTCATTCAGTTTTCCATGTAATCATTCAGCTTTTTGAGTAGAATCTAAAATCTAATGTTTAGTAACATTCTCTAGATAGTATATAAAAAAAACTTCAGGTGTCCTAGGACTGGATCTAAAAAAATCCTGTGCCTGAGGAAAGAGCCACTAGACTGCTAATCTAATTGCTAGAGCCAGCCATAGGGGAGGCAGCATGGGAGATCCTGCTCCTATCTAGAGCCTATGAAGTCCTGAGTCAGAAGGGCAAAAGTCCTTTTAYACACTGTAAGGTAAAGGTCATTAAATTCATTTCTTTAAAAGCATCTGAACCTGTCTCAGTTTTAATTTAAAACCACAATGAAAGTAAAAGTAGAAGATCTGAATCATTTGTCTGAAAAGCTGCCTAAACACTAAGAAAATCAGTTAGTCTATGAAGTTTTCTGAATGAATAGGATTCATAACTAATTATTTTGAATATGTACACTGTGCAAAAATTGAAACACTCACCAAATAGCAAGAGAGGACATGAAAAGGAGTATCACTCCAGGCAGCAAAGTCATGCTTCCAGGCAGAAAAAAAAGTCCTACGTTGCAATCTCTTTTTAAAAGATTTCTGATTTACCACAAATACCAATGAAATAACTACATAAGGAGTCTAGAATTTCTCCCCCAAATAACGTCCACAACCGTTAGGTTAGGCACCATTCCTCCTTTTGAATGAACTCAGCAGTGCAGAGAACCTTGCTTCCTTCCCTAGATGAACACTTTCAACAGGACAAGAAGAAAAAACTTTTTTTCAATACCTRGGTGATTTCCTCGTTCAGGAGATGGATTTAAGTCTTCTCTTGTTGAGGGCAACTAGATCCTCTACTTGCTGGGCAAAAATACCTCAAAGGCTTGTAGGACATTTTTAAGAGAAACAGGGAACTTAAGAGTGTTCAGGCACATCTAGATTCAGGCAGTTCTAAAAAAAAAGGCATTCTGGATTGTAGTTTTTATTTTCAGTACCTTACTCTGCTAAAGTCATATTTTAACCATCTAGTTTAACTGGATCAAGCTGTGGATCTAAACATTTTTCCTCYCAAAGAAAGATCAATTTGCAACTGCAAAAAAAATATTTGTTCAAATTCTACAGTTGTTTCCCTTAGGTTTTCTTTAGTGCAAAGACGTCATGTAGGGATGACCAAAATTCATATTATGGTACTTTTCAGAAAGAAAATGTGAGATTTTATATTTAAATAGCATTTTTAAACTTGATTTTAAAAGAATAAAAGTTCTTAAAAGGGTTAAATAACTTGAAAATTAAACTGAAGTTTCATTTCAGTTTAAATAAAACACTTCGAATTGACTCAAATAAATGTGTTCATTTCATTGACAAATTCTGATTTGGCTTGACCTGAACTAATTTTTCCAATTTTTTGGTTCACTGACCAAACTGAAAAAAAACCACCTTATTCTCCTAGCTCTAGTGAAGATTTTCTACAGTTTTTGTTCTCTAAGATGTGGTAGAAGATAATACTTATTAGTTCTCAGACTCCAAGCTCACCGTTAGTGGCTTTTTTTTGACACCTCCCTTTCAAGCCCCCCAATCTCTCCAAGTGCAATCCTGAGAAAATTGAATCCCTCAGTGGTTAATGAAAACAACACAATTGGAGTCTGGCAGCACTTTTAAAGACTAAGTCTTTTATCTAAAAGATTAGTAACATTTAAAAGAATATTAAGATATTTTTATATATATATATATATATATATGAAAAAAACACACACATATATGTATATATATACATATGTATGTATATATATGTATATGTGTGTATGTATACACACACACATATAGCACTGTGTTTCAAGGGGAACTTAAAAAAAATGGAAATAATTGCTATTGTCTCAGATGCCATAAATCCTTGTTCTTATAAGGAAAGGTTCCAATATTCCAATAAACCCAACTTTAATTTTCAGTAGAACAAATAGCAAATTTTTTTTCATTTGGTAGAACAGTTCTCACAAAACAGATACTGAGTCTCTCGAACTTTAAAGTGTGCAGTTACCACCTTAACGTGATTATACATGTACAATGCAAAATCATCATAGTTCCTTGCATCTTTCTAATGGTATGCTATTTTGTAAAGAAAAGATCAGCATTAGAGACCATTTCTCAGTTCTATGAGGTAAGATACGCTTTATCTGAAGATGCTAAGTAGATCGGGGTTTTACTGTACAGGTAAATATTTCTAGTATTCTGATATTTGCTCATTATTTGTTTCCCAGTCATAACTGATTAACATTAAAAACTCATTTTACTGACCACAAAGTATGTGCCTCTAGAAATATTATTCTTTTCACTTTTTGTATAATTATCTTTTTACTTCCAATTTCTTTTAGTCATTCCCACTGTTTAAAACCACCTACACGCTGCTGTGGCATTCAGTAGCTCCACATGTCCCTCCCATGAAATGAACTTTCAATGTAATCTCTTTTGGCATAAATAATATTAAATCTTCTAGTGGCAATTTGTTTTGTTTAGAGTTTTTCATGAAGGTCTAATTTATTCTTGTTTCACCAGAGAGGACATCTGCTTCTGAGCATASGAAGTAGAGATTCATAATACGTAAGAAATGCACTTTGTTACATTGTTAGATTTTCCTTTTGAGTACGGCACAATTCCAAGGATAGTTATGTTCTCTGGTCTTTAATCAGCTAACTGCCACAGAGAACATAGCAAGCAGTGATTTCTCAGCAGTTCCTTGAGATTTTGCCTTTCTTCCTAGATGATCCCAAGAAGCATCTCCTCTTCACACTTACAGGCATTCTTTTATTATACTAAAATATTCAAAAGCTAACTTGGATAGTACTTCTCTACCTGTTAGATCATATTTCTGATGTTACCATTATATCATCGCTACCATCAGAAGTGATACTAATCTAATCCACAATCAGAGTAGCAAACCCAGCAGACACTATGCAGGCTCTGATAAATCTGATGATCAATTCGGCTTCTATCTGGAGCTGGCATCTTATATCACATCACCCTTCATCTCCATTCATCTGTGGTGAGTAATGGCTCTAACACAAAGGAACAGAATGTTACGTTCTGTCAACTAGCAAAAGGCAAAATGATGAGGATACGACAAAAGGTTAACCTTAGCTTTGCTTGATAGAGAATGTCTATGTCCAGAGTCATGCAGTTGGTGCTCTGTATATGAACATGCAGGCACCCACCCACATTTATTTTTCACTACCTGTGGACCTTAACATGTGTGCTTAACAGAGACAYGTTGAGGACAAAGATCATTCCATTATTCCCTTCTGTCTGGAAATTGGCCCTGGATGAAACTAAAAAGGGATGATACCGTGAACTTCTACGTCTCAGTGCACATCCCACAGGAGACAAATGAAATACTTCCATTGAACAGTCTTTGGTTCCAAACCATAATCCCAACTGAACTGCTGTTTCTATGAACCATCAGTTTCACTATTTGAGATTTCAAGTTTTCCTGATTTCTCAGTTCTTGTTTTTACAAGTTGAAAATAATTCAAAAGTAAATGAACAAAATGCAGCAATGATGTTTTGAAGTGATGCCAAATATGAGGTAGCATAAATTTAACAGTTTTCATTAGCACAAGAATATTCACTAAACTACATTCTTCTATACTAGAAGAAACATTTTCTGCAATAAAATTAAATCCATCCTGACAGTGACCCACAAACAACCTGTTTCTACAGTCCCTTTGCTATTCAGCTAGGCCTCCTGGTGGTGCAAAGCTGTCGTTCATTAATTTTACTGATTGCATAATGAAAAAAACTCATGCAGCTCTAAATATTAAAAGCAGTAGGTCAATTAATCACCATTTGAAAATAAAGAGAGATAAGAAAACACAAAGCAAYGTAACAGCCAACAAGAAATTTGTACCTAAGGGGGAAGAGAAAGAATTTCACTTATGGATTCACAGAGTATCATGTACTTGGTTCAGTAATCAGGTTCAGTAAGTTATKTACTTGGTTCAGTAAGTAGAAAGGATACAGAATAATTTCCCTCTATTTTTCATAGGTAACATTTCCAAATGAAGATTTGTATTAATTTTGGAGCCAATGTCAAGAAGTAATGCAGAGCAACCCATACATAACTATGTGTAGACAGACTGAAACCTGGATATTTACTGTCCTGTGTTTGTGAAAATTTTACGGTCTATATTAGCACACAATCTTTGCCCAACTTTGAACGTTCTTCTTCCTCTTGATATTAGTACATTCATACTAAATGGTATTTGAACAGGGAAATCCTATGCATGTTGATCATTTGCTTTGAATTCTCTAGCTTGTTCTATTTTTACAACTCACGTGATTCACTGAATAAAAATCAGTATGAGTAAAAGTCTAACAGGGAATGACTAATAACACTAATGCTGGTCCCTGTCAACATACTTGACTATTTCTACAGTACAAATGAAGGTTCAAGTCATGGATTGCCAGAGAGAGATCTTAATGGATTATGTTTCTTGAGCAATTGCCCTTAGTTTGTGATTCTTTATTTGGTAAGAGTTTTAACTTTATTTCTCACACCAAATTTATAGAACCAGTGAGAAGGTTCTGTTCCATTATCACTATAGTTAAATACAACAAAAATATTYCTCTGCAGTAGCCATTCAGGAGTGTACCAAAGTATCTTAACAAAGACATTTGTACATGCCTTTGGCACAAAGGCACAAAAATAATCGACTTCATCTGCTGCATTAAAGTTCACTGTTCATGCAGCATAATTTTATAGCCAACACCACATGGCAATTACATACCACTGTAAACAAACAGACTGAAGAGAAGCACTTTATCTGACATTTCTTCTGTTTACCAATTCCACTTGCTTCCTTCTCCCTCTTTACTCTTGTGGGAAATTTTCTCTTAATCTAATTCAAATAGGATTAAATATCATTGGCTGTAAGTTTACAGCGACATATGTTTATATTTCTGCCCAACTCATTTGTTTTTCCTCTGCTAAACAACACTGCCAAAATTTTATTTTTCAAAGAATAAATTAATTCAGAGAATGATTGTTTACAGTGAGATACTCTGTTAATTCTGACATTTTAAATCAATATGCCAAAAGGTCACACATTATGACTAAAAGTGTATCAATATCAAAGCTTTAATTAGGTCTATACTACTTCAATATTACCAAACAGAAGCAGGACTAAAAATTAAATAGGAAAGCAGGTCAAATACAAAGTGCAATGCTTTGCAATCCAAAGAGGGTCCTGCCAATGTTTGGGGTTTTGGTATGTATATCTTCAGCTGCATCCTCAGCTGGTGTACAGTGAAGTGAATCGAGTCATTTCAATCTGTGGGGTTTTGAAGGGAATTGCAGCTTCAGAATCAAACCAGGTTTATCTGAAACTGAGYCCACATTGCTAGGGAGATGGACAGACCTTCATTAAATCCAAACTAAAGTTCTTCAGTTGCTTTTTTTTAAAAAAAAAAAAARAAAAAAAAAAAAAAAAAGAAAAAGACCAGCTTGATCATGGATAACCTTTTTGTTTAGATTAACTTCAACTCGCATCGATTTCCTGAGCTGCATCATATCAGTCCCTAGGAATATCTACGGCTTTCTGAAACTCAAYTCTTGCTTTAAAGAGTTTGTAACTAATAAAGGTAACTCTAAAATGGCCCATCAGCATTGTGAAGGGTGCTAAAGTAGCCAAGTGCTTTCAAAGCAAACATCAAAAGGGCCAAATCTAAAACAAAAGGGAATTAATTCACTATGTCTAAGGCCACTCTGTCTTGAAATTACCTTATCCTGCCTAAGTACTATTTCTTTTAAGGGGCAATTATCCACAATCACCATTAATTTTTATAAAAATACTTTTGCTCTGACTGAGGGGAAGGAAGAAAGATAAAGATAGAAATGTCTTTATAAACATTTTAAATATTTAAGATCACATTTAAAATTTGGAATAAAATGGACATGTGTTACCTTGTTTCAACTGATTCAATTAATGTGTTAAGATTAGAATTTCCATGATTAAAAAAGATGCTTTGGGTTGGTCCATAGAACAAAATGTACTGTTTTTAACTAAGTTAGTTTAATTAAATTATTTGAGWTAGCTCAGTGCAAGGTGTCTAAGTCAGTTCCTTACAATTTATTTCTATGGAGTCAGAAAGTCAGAACCACTATGACCCAGTCCATCCTCTGCTTAACACAAGCTCTTTAGTCAACTTACATTTGATTGAAGAGGTTTTTTCTGGGGGGGGGGGGGGGGGGAAGCTATTTTTATGAGTAGGAAAATTATTAGTACCTTGAAATTCAAACAGTGAGTCTGAAGCACAGTTGTTATGCTACCAGTTAGAAATATTGAAAAATTTTGCTAATTGCTGAATCCAAGCAATATATTATATGGCCTGGCTATTGACCTTTGTCTTAACTGAATGTATTAGTCACTGGCTGCTGACAGTAACATTACAACAACACATCTATGATGATTTACACAAAGATACTGAAGATGCATCTTACCTTCTGAAAACTATTTTTGTTTTGTTTTTTCCTTTTTTCTCCTTGCAGTAAGAGTATTTRTTCTTTCAATCAAGGTTTAAAGGAAAGTATTTATTGTGCTACAACTGCTGCTATAACTGAATAAATCTCACATGGGAGTACTGAGCCTTTAGGACTGTTATACTATGCATTCCCACTTGGTTTTAAATGACAGTATTTGAGAATCCCAGGTATCACTTGGTTGCCACAGTACTGGGCTAATCTCTTTTCCTCCTTTGCAACCTTCTATTGAAGGACTGATTTGAGTAAATGTATAGGTGTATACATTAATTTGACTGTCCATCTTTTTAGTAGAAAGTAGCTTATTTTATTAATAATTACAGTAGTACTAGAACTAAGAATAACACCTCAAGGGACTAAGTACTTTCCTCTTCTGTCTAATAAAGATGTTAAATGTTACCTTTATAGAAGTAATGCTTGTAAATGCAATTCCTCTTCTCTCAAACAACTGTCAATCTTAAATGAGCAAAAGGAATGCTGAACCTACTTCCAGCAGGATTGCATTAAGCTTTAAACAACTAAACTACTTTCTATATGAATAATATAGTGAAGCTGGTCAACTAAGTTTACATTCAAAGGATGACCTGGAGTGCTGGCAGACAGCAATACTTACTTTGAAAACTTCTCATTGTTTTATTCTGCTTTTTAAGTAATCACTTGTCCTGCAGTGATTGCTTCCTGTTTAGCTTCTTCAGGCAGTTTAACAGAAATGTGTGAAGCAATACATGCATTTGTTTCTTTGTATCACACCCCCACTATGCTTTCTAAGGGAGAACTTTTTCCATTTCTTGGAGTAGTCTATTGGTGTCTCTGCAGCCAGGGTTGCTAGCGTTCCTATGTTTTTCAGTGGCCTTTCTTCAGCTGATGGCAATGTCTCAACATCGCTCAAAAAGTCACTTTACCTTTTTCCGATCCTTCCACTTAACCATCTCATTTCCCATTTACCCATCATTCAAAGAAAAGTGTTCAGAAAAAAAGAAACCCTCAGGCTGTTTTAACTAAAGCCCTTTAACAACATGAGCTTATTCTTTGTTACTTAACTGAAGMGTAAGTGCAAAACAAAAAGTAGAACAATCACAACAAGATTAAGTTACTGAGATTAAGATGTAGAATACAGCTCAAGTTCCACCACATTTCCTGAACTTCTGCTAACCAGTCAAGTCACTTGAATTTTCTGCACGTCAGCCTGCTTCACAGTGAGAAATAATATTCTTTTCCTTCAGCACTGTTAGTCTAAGCTCTTCAATGACTCTATCCCCTCTGTACAATGCCTAGCACCRTAAAGCCCAAGTTTTTGTGTTCACTATTCAGTGGAAAATTCAAAAATCCATTCTTACGAATKTAGATCTAACAGTTTTTTTCATTTTTCAAATTCTGGATTGTAAATCAAAATCTAATGGTGGTTCACCGACTTTAAAACTTTCTCATCCTCTCTAGATTGCTCATAGGAAGATTTGATTGCCTGTCTGTCCAAAACTGAATATCCAAATAAAATAATACTATGTCTTGTCCTGTAAAGTGAATTCCCAAATAAAATTCCACAGTGCAATCCCATTCAAAATGGTAGTAATATCATTTGAAGTACATTCATTTGACTTGGTTACCTGTTTTGCTAATTAAACTGATGAGGCACTTTATTTGCTCATTCCAGCCCTGACATTAAATGACATTTCATGTGACATCCGATATTTTTATGTTAATTGAATAACTTTTGATTTGTATATACCACGTTGATTCGTGTCGTACTTAAGTGCCAGGAAAAAAWAATCTCTCATATCTGCAAATAATAAGTAATCTAAGTGATTCACAAGTAGAGATACTAACATTTTGAACACCAGTGGCTGTTCATTTTTAGATTTACTAAGGGCTGTAGATGAACTGTCACTCTGAACTGCTATTTTTAATAGCATTTTGGAAATCAGAAATGCAGAATGCAGAGTTGGGTCTTTCTATKTTAATGAATCACTTCTAAAAATAATGGGATTTTTCCATTATTTGCTCTTGCAGAACTAGGCCAGTAGAACCGGCCTTGAAATTAAGTTATAGATGTTAAATTTTTGTGTCCCTGAATATTTGATTTTTTAAGTGAGAAAGACTTAAAGAGCTTACTTCTTTGAAGTAAATATTTTAAACTTTTTTTAAAGCCAAGCCACACAACAAAGCAGTAATTCCAGTAGTTCCCTGTATTTTAAACATGACCTCTGCTTAGGAAAGAAAAAAAAAATGATACATATAGCTGACATTTTCTTCAGCACAAATTGATATTATGCTTATCCACTATGCTTATAGCAGTATCAGCTATGCTTAGCTTTTGAGGGTTTGTTTATTTTTAAATAAGTTTAAAATAAGCAGCAAGAAGTACGCCAACAAATGATACTTTTGAGTGCCACTCTATTTAGATACATTCTTCTTCTCAAAGGCTTTGAATGTAAACATCTCTGTCCATCTTTTGAACCAACGTAGGTTCTCCTCAGGTTACTTCAAGTTTTACATTACTAAAAATGCTTCCTAAAGAAACTTTCTGGCACATCAGCCAAAAGACTTAACTCCTATAGCACCTCTCAAATCAAAGATTTCAAATAATTTGCAAAAACAAAAACCATCATTATTTTGTTTACAGACAATAATGGAGACAAAGAGGCAACTGAATTGCTGATGGCCACAAAATGACAGTACTGTGAATAATTGGAAATAACTTTGAAACCAAGATGGTAYAGTATCCACTAAACGAAGCCAAAAGCTTTTCCATCAGTACTGTTTCTCCATAGAAGTCTTGGAATTTAATGTTATCTGTATCTAAGGGAATTTATTACCACACACCTCATCCTCTTTCTAYGCTATGAGACAAAGACCAAAGTTAATAAAGAAAGATAGCATAAGCAGGTTATTTTGGCACCTGAAGGGGTCTGGTTCTTATAAATAACAACTTTCATGTGACTCTAGCAAAGCAAATTGAGAATGAGACTAATGTCAATGAAATAAACATTTTAGCATCTTGGATCATACACATTTACCAAAGCTGTTAGGACATTTGTTGTATTAGAGTCTACATTAAGTTTAAAAAAAAAAAAAAAAAAAAAAAAAAAAAAGAAAAAAAAGAAAAGAAAAAAGTTGTTTCAATGTGTTTGGTTCAGTTTATGCAGGTTGTTCTATTAAACTTGTCAGTGTAGACTTCTTCAGATTGGTACTCGTGGGACAGTTAACTTTGTATACATACACTTGAGAATAGCACTAATTCTTCATGCGATATATGAATGAGAACAGTTTTCCTGAAAAATAGACTATATCAGAGTTCTGTTTATTTTTATTTTTGAAGTCTTTATTGTTATACTTGCCAGCATTATCAGGGCAATCCAAAACTAAGGTCTTATACCTACACAGCTACTATTTCTAGGATTTCTCACCGCTTATTAATTTCAAGAGACCAGGAAACATTCAAAAAGCTCTATTTTTCTCTCCATGACAGAGCAGAGGCAACTTGAAAAAAAGAAAAAAACAAAAAAACAAAAAAACAAAAAAACAAACCTCAAACTTTCAAGAATGTGCTTTTCAGTAAGAAATGGTCTGTAATGCAGCATTAAAAGAATGGGCCTTTCTCATCTGGGCCACTCTTGGAATTGCCTCATGTTAACTTGTTTCAGGATTTTTGGTGTCAGGCAAAAGCTTCCTGTACCCAGATTTTCCTCCTAGGAAATTAGGTGCAACTGTGTGGTCATTAATAAGAACATACAGGAATCTCTGGCCTGATTCCCACTCTCCATAAAAGATGCCACATAAAACTTAAACAAAAACAAACGAAAAATGCAGCCCCCCCATCTTTGACCATAGCAGTTACTAAGACGGAAAACAAACAACCAAAAAAGACTTGCACACACACACATATATATATATATATATATATATACACATACATATACATATATATATATATGTAGATATACTCTGACATGATCATAATACAGCTTTGATATCCACTGGGAAGCTAAAGTAGGTAAATTAGTAATAATTTAGTATACACTTTAGCGTATATTCATCACATGCTATAGTTCATTGGAGCCTGAGATTTCAGTTTGTAGATACACATAGGTTTTGAAGCGAGTGCCTTAAAATGAGTCAAGTAAACTATCTTTATATTTTAATCTTTAAATGGATGCACCGAGGAAAGTCACAAAAGGTGGCCTCTGTTCAAGTGAAGAGTGATAAAAAAGAGGTGATAGACTTATCTCCAAAGGACTTAATATGTTGGAACTCAGACCTACCTTTCAACCACATACACAGAGTCCCAGGTCAATGCTTCTAGGGAATCTAGCTCATTGATTTCAGGCTTTTAAATAAGGAAATAGTCTACTAATGACTAATTACACTTACACACACACAGCAAAAAGGGATTACTATAATACGATACTTGATTTATCAAATTTCTGAACCTACCAACCGACCGCTCAATACTCCAAATTTCAAAAAGTGCTTAGGGCCAAAATTGCAAAGCTGTATAAGCACCTAGTATGAGGAYATACTTATCTGAGCAATTCCTGGATTTCCATATTCCTGGAAATGTTAAAATGTGGCGCACATTTGCGCAAAGGCACACTGGGAATTCTGACAGTGTCAGATCTGAGCTGTCTTGGATTGCAGGTATGATGCTGCAAGGGTGGAAAACAGCACAAGGAGTAAAGATGGCATGGGATGGGAACAGCTGACCAAGTTTTCCCTTTTTTCTGTCACACTATGCTGTATCACTAGCCACTTAARAACCTATTACATTGCAGCCTCTCAGAGCATCTGAATGGGATCTTTTTGCATTTCCTGGCAGTTGCTACTACTCAGAGATGACATGACTTCTTTCTACACTAGCAGCATGTTCTGCACATGGTAACTAACCATATGCAGAATATGCATGTTAAAGAAGAATATTAAAATGGTATTCATGCCGTCTAGCATTATGGTGCCTTTTTGTATATACATACATAATGTTTCTTATCTTCTCTTCCCTTTCTTTCTACTGATACAGCTTTTGCTTCTCTTCATTTTCTACTAATTTTCCATACTTGTCTTTTAACTCCTTTCCTCCCACTACTTTTGCACATTTCCCCCCCCCGCCAAAGGCCAATTTATCCTGACCATCTCCAGTTTTAAGTCATCACTGCATCACTACATCATCTGCTTCTACTGCTCTTGCTCTTTTATTCTGTTTCCTGTGACCTGAAATCTGACTTATTTTTGTCCATTGCAATTCGCTATATCCTACAGTTTTTTCCATTTTCCTAGCTGTTAGCGCTACTTTCAGCTTGAACCTTATTTCAAAAATTTCAATACCCTTTCACCTTTTTCTGCCACTTTGGTTTCCCATACAGAAGCATGCTTATTCCTTGCAAGACAAGTACCAAGAAAATAAGAGGAGTTCTTTGATTTTCAGCTGCCCTCCTTTTCTCCCTCTCCTCAAACTTTTTCCACTTCATCACAGAAGTTTTCCACTATCACCCCACATTCTRTCCTCAACCTTTCTAATACCTTTTATTTCCATTTTTATTTTTGTTCTTGCCCTTCTCCTTAACCTCTTTTCTTGCTCCTTCTCTACACAGCAGATATGAACGTTAGTCTCCCCAATATATCAAAATTCTCCCCTGAAACTTTTGCCTTAACTTATATAGAGTACTTTGGCATGCTATGGATGGTATACTTATAGACCGGTACATAGGTAAAAAGTCTTCTTAAATGTTCTCTGTTTCTTTTTGACTTCACGAATTTACATCCAACTCAGGAGAGTCTCAAATTATGACAATTTCTCTGAATCTCTACATTGTTACTAAAAATACTATAATTTTTAAATCCCTACACAGGTCATATAATCCTCCTCCACCCAAACACATCACACACACACACACACAGTCTTTTGTGACAGGTAAACACAGGATAAAGATTATTCAAGTAAAGTTAAAAAAATCTGAGTTAGTTTTGCAAGTCATTAYTGACTGCTGGGATTGAAAGAGAATGGGAAACAAGGTTTTCCAGAAGAAACTGCAAGCAGCTACCTAACTATAACAGTTTCCTTCTTTATTCACAGATTTTATGTTATTTTTAAAATTTTGTCTAAAAGCAATGAGAACAAACCAGAAAGATGCAAATATTGAGTGTTTTAGGTTGCATTTCCATCCTTAGTAAATTTATGCATTCAGGACATTTAGTTGTGCCTACTCTTCTTGACAAGTTTTTCTGCACTGCATACATGACAGAGATTAATACCAGCATAGTGTCCCCTTTACAAACATCAACTTTTGGTCCAATATCATATTTTTAACTGGTATTTTCATAAGCATCTACATAATTCAAGCACACAAGGCCCATTGAAAAACAACAGGAGGCATTGTGCTTAAATCACAAAGTATTATGGAAAAATATTATCTATTATATATAGAAAAATGAACAGCTGCAACTGCTGTGACTAAAGTCTCACTTTGTGTGTTCTGTGAACAGCCAGCAAATGCAATATTCTGCCTCTTAAAGAAAAAAAGAGGATGTCTCTATCAATAACATCAACCAAGACCAATCATACAGCGATCAGGGATTTCTTCCGCATGCACACGCAGCTTTGCCAGCATAGTCTTGATTTATCATACTCCCTTGTTACTGAACCTCTCATCTTCTTGTAAATAGACTGCCATACGCAATTTAGAATATCATTGTTCAGTAATGGAGACAAGAGCTCACTAGAGACTAGACTGAGGAAACTCAACTCATTGCTTTTGTTCATCAGTGCAAAGTGGAAGGCGAACAAAATTGTTACAGTTGAATATTGAATATGGAGTGAATTTTTCAAAAACTATTGAAAGACCTACATTTCCCTTCAATTTTCAAATGAGAATGGTCTTTTCTATAGTCTTCTTTTATCCCACTTTCATTAGTCACAATCACAAGCTTGTCTTGCTTCTGCTGTAGCTTCCTACAGTTAGGCAAAGGAGAAACATTTCCACTATGCTTGAAAAGACTGAACTAGATAGCAAACATGCAACTGCTTTGTGGACTGTCTTACGAGGTGCATTTATAAAGACCATCATCTACCTGAAGGTCAAAGTGCTGCGCCAAACCATTATACASAACTCTCTCCTTGTAAACTTGATATTATTTTCCTTACTGCTCAATTTAAGGTGAGATTTACGTACAGCGCGGAACATAAATGACTCAAATCTACAAAAAGTGAAAGACTATCCTTTATTGACATATGCATACARTAACATCCTTCTCTGATTCAATTTATACGTGTATAAAGCACGTGAAACTATTACAGTTCTTTGAGATGTTCAATGATGTCTTTAGCAGAAAAGTTTGAAAATACTCAATACTCAGACAAGGCCCTGAGCAAACTAATGTAACTTTGAAGATAGCCCTGCTTTAGCCACGGAGTTGGGCCAGATAAGCACTAAAGATACTCACAATGTAATTTTTAAAAAAACAATTCTTATTTTATAGCACACTATGTATGTTTTGCATGAGAAAACACTGAGTATGAAAAGAAACAGGTGGAGATCAAGATAAAAGACAGTGTTCACAGATTCAGGAAAAAAGAATTCCCAACAACAATTCCGTGTTTTCTTTACCACTAATATTCTATTAATCTTCACATTTTTGCTGTCATAATGTACTGGTTGCCTACAATCAACAGGCAGGTTACTATTATTATTGTATTACCTGTTAAATAAGAAATAGATCTTTCATGTGGGGCAAATAAATTCAACTAGTAAAGTCAATGTAACTTTAGTGCTTAACAGAAAAGAAATTCACAACTCATAACTGCATGATACAAGTTTGCAAGTCTTCTCTCCTGAGTAGTATTTGTACCACACAGGCAATTTGCATGTTGGAGCATCTTCACCAAAATAAGCTGCTGATAGGACATTCTCCATTGGGATCCCTTTTTTTTTTTTTAAAGCTTGCTTTACTGTACTGGTCGATACAAACGCATCACAAAAATCCATCTTTGTATTACACTCAGAGGCCTACCGTGAGAATAATTTCAATACGGTTCAATAAGATTAAGAAATTTTAATTGAAAATTGATTGATGCCAGGGAATAACTTATTAATCACCTACTTATTCACTTCATAAAACTAGAAAAAAATGTTATATTCACAAAAAATGATGATTCTAAGTAGTTGTTCTTGGCCCATACAAAAGCAGCTTGTCTTGAACCTTCATGCAAGACCTGATAGTTATATCACTTTCTGTACTGCACAAAAACAATTTTCAGTTCTTCATTGAGAAGCACTTCAGTTCTTCATCTGGTCCAGCCATTTCTCATTCACAGGACACTAAAATAATGCTCACATGGAGCTCATCCAAATTTAGTCACTGATAATGTTTTTTCATAAGGCACACCCCTAACATAAGTACACTTGATAGCATCCTTTATTTCCACTATAGTTCAAACTACTGCAGGTTTTTCAGTAACATTTTTTGTAAGAAGACGAAAAAGGCATCTAAGGATTTAATGAGAAYGAATACTCCGCAATATTTCTGGAGCTCTAAATCACTGAACAGATTTTCACTTAAGTACTACCACTGAATTTCAACATTTTTTCCTATTCTTAAATATAAAGAATTCTGACGGAATGAAAATAGTAGCAAACAATTTAAATTCAGTGGCAACCTATTATATTTAAGGGAACAAAAATATCCACAGGGGTCTTCCCTTTACAGAGACAAATATTTCAATAACATACTGGGCTTAACACTCAAGGCCATATTCTTCCACATCCACAAGAAGTCCTCTTGGGCAAAGTTATCAATCATCCATTTCTCCACGCTTTCCAAAAGTGATATTTATGAAATAACACAATTATGAAGTAACACAAGTGACAAATAGCACGCTGTCCCCATTCACTTTTGTTGTTGTTGTTGTTTTTTAAAGTGGCTTCATTGCTCATGAAAGGTGGCAGACTGACAGCCTTGCAGAATGAAGCCTTTGTTTTCTGTTGTAAAGCATAAGCGCAGCTGGGGCAATGTAAATTCAGCTGATGTTGCTTTTGAAGTGCTTGCTTTAGAGAGCATATTCAGGCTCCTTCTGTATCACCTTAAAGGAAATTATTCTGCGATTAAGTCATACAGGATATAATCATGATGTAGAAAACCTCAGAATCAGATTCAAGAAATGACAAAATAGGTCACAGCTTTGCTCAGTCACTGAGCTCTCTTGTCAATCACAAAGGTTTCAGAGAGCCATCAGTGCATGTTGTCATAAGCATACTCTGTCCTTATTTTGTTCTAGAAACCATAATCTCAGACATTTGCTTGGTTTATCTAAACTCTTCTTTGTTACTGAAGCGGTGGCGGGTACAGCTAATCCAAATTAAACAAGAAAGAGTTCAGATTTTGTCCCCACTGTCAGTTATGTACATGAAGATAAGTTTCCCCATGCTGTCTATTCCACTAACTTGCCTATTCCTTGTCTTCAAAGCATTCTATTAGTTCCTACCATTTCAAAGGAAATCAGGCATGCCTCAAGTAGCAAGAATTCCAGTGAGATTTATTTATACAGTAACTCAGTAGGTCCAAGCCAACTCTGACCTGTCCCTTGTAATACTCTCTTGTAATAACCCCTCCTTTCTTGACAACGTGGCTCCCATCAAATTACTAAGCAGCATGTTATTTTTTGAGTGCACAGAAACACCTCACACAGGACAAAGTTTTGATTTGTTCTTTCAATCTATTGCCATAAAAAAAATAATAAAGCTCATTGTTCTGCCTGCTTCCTCCACAGTAAGTGGTGCCAGACTACAGAAAGGCATGTAGCAGTCGCACAGTTTCCACATAAATGGTAGACCTATTTTTCTGAGAGGAACAACAAGATCTGCAAGCAGGTGCTGACAACACAGACATAAAAGTAAACATGACTCCCTTAATATGAAGTTACTCCAGCATAGACTTTCATTAACCTTATCTCACAAAGTTTTCAACAACCTGATTATGACAGATTTGGTAYTCCATAGAGAATACATTGTGAATATGTCGTATTACCCAAGTATTTGTATACTGCATCATCATATTGGACTAAATTAGCATTTTCAGGAAACAAAGGGAAACAACGACTCAAGATAAAATTCTTCACTGAAAATTCATTGAGTTTTGTCACAAGACCACAGAGAGCTCTGGTCTCTGAGGAGACTGAATCACACTCTCATCCAGCTTGAGCTTCCTCAGCTTTTATCAGGAGATGCATCTTGGCAGGGTAACTTTGCTTAAGCCACATTTCAGAATCCTACAGGTGAACAACTTCCACTTTTTGAGTTAGCACAGATCTCTCCCAGGAACAGACAATAATAGTTAGTTGAAATGAGCAATTTCCTGGCTCCTGTCTGGAGAAATTATTTATTAATCATCCTAACAAAGAGAAGGAAAATTGAGGAAAATATAAATAAAGATACTTACCTTTCCCACATATTTCTCCAGGTTTTCTAAGGCACTGAATCAATCCACAGCAGTGTATAAATTTTCTATAATGATCAATAATGCTTTAAAAAAAAAGGTCAGCACTTTTTAGTACTTAAGTAACTCAGAAATAGTTATAAAAAAGTGAACTTGGCAATTATGCCATCTTAAGGAAAGATTCACATTTTGTTAATTTTAAAGCCTAAGAATGTAACTGAAAGCAATTGGAAGATTATATACTGTATTTCATTATGATTATTGTGCAAGCAAAGCTTTCATTGAGCAGGGCATTTTGGATAGATGTACAGCAAGTTTGTATTCAGTACATCAGGAAGTCCATGACACATCTTTGCTATTTACTAGGACTCCAAGTAGATGCAAGTGATGCTCACATTGGAGTGTCCAAGGTACAGGCCTCAGAAATTTGCCTCCAGAATATTTAATTATAAATGCACACTAGGCCAATCCTTATGGCCTCTGAAAGACCAAAAGAACTGGCATGAACTCTCAGGGTTAATCAGCAGCTGTCAAGGGCTACTTTTCTCCTTCAGTTGAGTTGTTCACTTGGGTTTTGACCACTGTTCAAACACTGGACCATACAATATCTATTTCAACCTGCTCAGTAAGCACTCTTAATTAACCACTGTACTGCAGAAGTTAATCTTCCTTCAGTACAAATAGTATGGCCAAATTAATATCAAAACAAATCTCTCATTCTAAAGCTTTAAGACATGCACACAACTTCTCAGCTCCAACCAAGTGAGATTTACTTCTTGACAGCACATAAGCAGATGTCCTCTACCATTCCCTTATAGGTCACAGGAAGGCACACAGTCTGGAGCTTGAAGATCTGCTACAGAGCCCTAGCTATGATAACAGCTGCACTTCTGCATTTGACGTGAGTTACCAAGGTTCAGTTAAAACATATTTTAGGAACAGAAAGTCCAGAGTCAACAGTCTCTCACTGAACAGAACTTTCAATCTTCTATAAAAATAATTTGTCTATGAACTTCAGTTTCAAGCCAATGGACAGCAGAATATTCTAAAAACTTCCTTCAAAAGGACTCTTCCACATACACTCATTAGGTAACCAAAGAACACATGTAATTTAAAAGTTTGCATAAGAACTCTTAGCACTTATTCTTAAGGATAAAGTTAGCACAACAGAATGCTACGGGGAAAGGAAACAAGTACATTAAAGTGAAACAGTCAAAAGCAGGTTCTGCAACCAAACAGGAGAGAAGGTAGAAAAGTCTGTTTCATGTAAGAATTGAGGAAGACAGTCCTGGTCTATGGACTTTCTCTTCTAGGCACCACTGAATATTATTCTGATATATGTAAGAGACTGATTATTTTAGCGAAGTGAATTAATCATGTAATGACTACACTTGTGTGTTCAATTATAGTCTTTACAGTTGATTAATCTTTATAATAAATGTCATTACTGGCTCTATTTTTTCCACCCAGGGCAAAGAAGGCGAATGTACAAAATAAGGAGATAGCTATAACAAACTTGTACACGCAGAAGGCATCGTAAGAGTTGGTGTTTAGGATATTATTTTTCAGTGTCAGAAATATCGCTTTGTTTACTGAAGCTGAAAAACACAATGAACAATCACTAAACACATGGATCCTTTGCCATTGCACCAGCTTGTCAGTTCTATGCTTTCTAAACACCAGAAAGCAGGCTTTAATAGTCAAAAATGCCCTTAAGTTTTCCTGAAATAGTAGAGAAGGAAGGAAGAAGAGCAAAGCTTTATGTTTATAGTCCAATTTTAGATTATCCATTTTCTTTTCAAAGGCTCTGATTAAGGTAAGCAGGGCAATCTTATGTCACATCACCTCTACCACGTGTATTCTCAGTTCTCATTAGCTAAACAACTCCCGGTTGAATCCGCACTTCCTGAAACTGTAGACATGCTACAAAAAAATGCTAGCGAGTCAACAGGCAAGTTTCATGAATCTATTGCTTGAACTGAARAAAACATGATCTTTCATGAAGAGACAATGTGCTGCATGCTATCAGAATGATATTTTTTTCAGAAGGAATGCTAAATCTCCATTCTTTCTGCTCTCCTGGGAGTAATGTTACACCAATTTTGACAGTTTTGAAAAGCAACAACCACTTTTCAAAGAGACTAATTCAACTTCATGGTCAGGTAAAACAGCCTACAATTATTCTCTCCCCTAAAAATACTGTACCAAAAGACAAAAACCATATTAAATGACTGTACAAAATGCTCCAAGGGATCAGAAAAGACCTATAGGGGCAACTTCTGAGTGGGCCTATGTCACCACCTTTCCATTGTAGCTAATTTCCACAAACTGAAAGAGCAACAGATAACTTTAATCTTTGCAGGACTTTTATTATCTAAACTAGCTATACGTCATTGATTTTACAGTCCATGTCAAATGCTACCTAAATTTCTATTTGTATTGCTTAATCCCTACATATTAATTGGTTAAAATATGCTTAGTTTTCTCCTAATTACATATTAATTTCTGTATTTAAAAGGTAGCTAGAGGCATACGTATACACAAATAAATTTAAAGTCAATCGGAAAAAAAGTTACGCGGATACTTTTAAAAAGGAAAGTCTATAATGTTTTTAGGGTTTTTTTGGTGACACTGACAAGTCAGATAAAGTGCTTTAAGCCTATTTTGCATTGTCATTTGCTTTTCAGTATGTATTTACTTTTCATACAGTTCACTGATGAAAAGCTGAGCATGATGCGAGTACACAGTGTTTACATTAAAATGACTCATTCATCTGTTGGTTTCCTGAATGTAAGCCCCAGAAAATACCTCTAGAAAGATATGCAGTGAAATTTGTCTTCTGAGGCAATTCAAATAACTGAGTGCTTAACAACAACAAACCCAAGACCAGTATTTTTTACTTGAAATTCTAGTGAGACTGTTTAGGGGGCAATAAGGTCATCTAAGACAAAGAAGTGCTGAAAATACAGTGGAACTTGGATATTATAGCAGCATGCTTCCTAATGAGTCAGTGTTTCTGATATCAGAATAATAATGTATGCATAAACCGGCTTTTACTAAGCATCTCTTTGCATAGATTTGGTGGAGATCCTCTTTATTAAAATAAGAATTTTTAAGACACAAAAGTTAGTGTAAGAATTAATTTGGGCTAAACCCATTAAGAGTACACTAAGTAAACAAGTCTGTATTCAAAAGACAGACCAAATCAACACAAGCAGAGTATGAAAAAAATATCAATAGTATCTCCAGGGGCACGCTGCACACAAATCTTCGCAAGGATTCATTATTATGGGAATATAGAGTTTTAGTCATGCTGGGACTGATTTCTTCAGTTCTGTAAATATTTATGCAGGCCTTCAGCATTATGCACATGTACAGCTCCATTTATTTTAAGGTTTCTGTGGATGTTCAGCCTCATTCTTATGAAATATTTACAAAACAAGCACTAAATGAAAATTCACTTCCAGGCACAAAACCAGAATTTTGCATTTAATTCTGGTTCTTATAAGCCACATATTGAAATCTCAGTTGAAATTTTGAAATCAGCTCTGGTGATTTCAGGTCAGCAGCATCCCATTTAGTGTGACATTTGGGTCAGCAGCACGCTATGTAGTACAACATTTTACATCATATCAGATGGCTACAGAAATTATGTGAACCTGGAGCCAGTCTGCAGTGAAAGATCTCTGAAACACTATAGTTTCAGTGATTTCACATGTACCAGCYACAGACAGAGTAAACTCCCCCAGCTGGCTACCACCCAGTTTCTCGCCTTGTGTGAGAGATGAACCAGCCAATGCTGCCACAGGAGTTAATCTAACTTCTTCAACATTTCTTTATCAAACAGTGAATCTGGGGGAGGGGAGGAAAAACAGCATGCAATTCCACCATTTTCATGAGCCCAGAGGAGTAGAAAAAGTAAAAGAGAAGATTCTTCTACCCATGTATCCAAGAGGGAAAAAAGGAAGGTAAGCACAAGAAATTCTGGTGTTACTGTGTTCTGCCACTCTCTTCTCCTATCTGCCACTGCAAAAGTAGGGTGCCAGCTGATAGAACTTTGTTCTAGTTTGGCTACCTCTACCTTCCACTCATATACACCTTTCCCAGCTGACATGGAGTCAGCTTTTAGTAAGTAAACTCAAGTTATAATTTGTCTTATTTCAAACTTATTTCATACATATATATGATAACTCAGATTGGCTAACCCTCTAGAGGATATGGTATTAAGTTTAAGTGACTATCCATCAGTCATTCAGATTGTGGACATATGTCTCACTGCCTTCTCAATGCTAGCCTTTCCTTCCCCTTAAGCCCCCGATCAGTAATATGTCTATGTAAGTTTTAGGTCCAACAGCTATTTTAGGAAGTGGCTGATAATTGAAAAGCTTCAGATTTTTCTAGCAGAAATAAAGCAACAAATAATTAGACGTTCAGAGAAAAGTTTTATTTCTGCTATACAAATTTAGCAAGTATTCTGCCTTCTCACTACCAATTAGGTGAGAAGAAATCAGTCACACAGTACTAAAATCACAATTAATAATTAATATTTGCAAATGTTACATGTAGTTTAGTTTGCTATGACTCACCAGTTCCCATTATTCACAGGCACTCAAAATTTTCTAATGATTATACAAAGACAATTACGATTCTTTAAAAGTTTTACAGACAATGTTTCAAGAATTCTATGCAATCATCGATAGTCTATTCTTCAGAACATATTTGTTATCTGGTAAAATATAATCACTGGTATAGTTCATAGATGCTATTCAATGAAACAAATCATTAGAATGTATAGGTATAATGAATCAGTTGAAATATCCAAATTTGTACCTAAAAATCTTGACCAATATGAGCTGTCTTAATATCCTATAAGTTGTCACTTGATTCATTATTCTAAATGAAGCCAGTATGACTAGCAAAACAAGAAAAAAAGACTAATTCCCCTCCAATAATTCAAATAGCTCTGAGCACTCCCTTCTCCTCACCTTCTTTTTGGAACAATTATACTAAAGATACTACTAATTGCTCCATGATCAAAATCAGCATTTGTCAATGGATAAGGAAAAGTTAATCAGTCTCATTTAGAATTCTCCAGTTTTATAAGGACAAGTTTATCTACTGATAAATGAAATTTTGGATGTACTGTTTGTGAATTGTGCTGAAACTGATAAAGAGCTTCAGAAAGGGGGGAAAAAATGAAAGTGTGTTTTGACATTTTCAGAGAAAAATAGTTTAACTTCTGTGTTAAAACAATTCCAAGAAATAAAACTTGTCTAATTAAATAAAAATGATAAAGAACATTCCAAAATTAACTCATTTAATGTTAAATGAAAGAATCCATCACTTCACAATTCTCTTTTTTCAGTTCTGCTCCAAATTAAATATGAGTATATAGATCTATTCTTAAGGTCTTTTTAAGATATTTAGACCTTGAATATAGGTAATCAAAATGCAGTTACTGAAAAGAGTTAACTCGATTCATGCTTGCTTCTTTGTTTTTCTCTACATTGTTAGCAACTGTAGCAAGTTCCAAGCAAACAAATTCCTTTTATCAACTCCAGTTGAGTCATATTTTTTTTTTCTTCCAATAAAACAAGCTTCTTTAGCTTGGCTGTTTCAAAGTGATCCTGCTTGTGGATAACTTGAGTAACATTTTACAGAAAAGTGAGTAGAAAATCTAATGCTTCCATCAGCTTCTTCAGACTATCTACCAGAAATAAAAAAGTTATGGGAAGAATGCACAACTGGCATAAAGCATTGTGCAAAAAGCGATACATAAACATCATATCATTCCTTCAGAGGCAGCAATGAGGTCTTCTGCAGAAAAGTTTGTATTATCAGCATTGATATTTATAGTGAAAACAACACTTTGAGTAGACAGACATAGCCAAATGTTAAAACCATTCTTTCTGTAATACAATCTAAAAGAAATTGCTATCCAGAAGCTACAAAAATGTAATGGTTTACCTTAACCCTTAAGAAAGGGTCAGATTATGAAGAATTCTTTAACTTCTTGTGCATTTGAAAGTCAAATTCTTAAAAGGGGGTAGAGCGGGCGGGGAGGAAAGGGGAAAAAGTCATTTACAATTCTTTGCAAAGGACCCTGAAGTAATACTGGCAGAGCTAAATCTCTGCAGTACTTTTCAATTAAAAAAAAAAAAATCAGTATCTAAAAACTACATCTTCATAGTCAGAGGTCTCAATTTTTTGCTACAAGTGCATCCAGTCACTTCTGTATTTTAGGTAAATAGTCGTGGCTCTGCCTAAGATAAAGGCTTCTTTGCAGCTAACCCACATAGAGATGCTGTCCACTCCATGACAGCATTCTCTGAAGCACCACTGTTGCCTTCTTAAGTGGTACAGGCACTCACACCTTCACTGCACTTCTACATTTCACACTGGTCCGAGATCAATCAGCTCCCGCATCTCTTTAGACCCCTCATGTAGTTATATTCAGCAGGGAGCTCTGCCCAGGGGAATAAGACTCAATTGAGAGGTCACAAGGCTTTAGCATAGATCCTAGTGAGAGATTAGTGAACTTACAACCTATCTGTGCCCTTATTGGTAGGTGCATTCAGATCCTGCTCCACTCTGCAGTAAGGAGCACAAGAAGACTGAAGTAAATATTTTCTTCTAGTGGCAAAGGTGAGCAGTATCTCACAGCTCATCCCCACTCGCAGAATTCATTACGTGAATGAATCCTCTGCAGACACGCAGAACAGTTGACTGACCTCTGTATACTCCTCAAGTCTAATGTTTCACTGAAGCACAAGCACAGATCAACTGTAGTGTACAATACACAACAGGTCCAATGTTTCCTGAAGCCACAGAGGCAATATTGGCAGGGTGAATTGCCATTGTGCTTGCACCTCATCTTTTCCTGGGTTTTCCTCTGTCACACTCCATTTTCCTTTCCCAGGGGTGAGGAGCCTATGCCAATACACTTATGGCAAGGTGTGGTAAGGATATCCACCTGAACACTAAAAAGAGCCACTCAGGTATGTGGGTTATTAGTAAGGGATTTAAGTGATCCTCTAAGGGATGCAAGGAGCTTCAGACTTCTGGCCAAAGACTTGCAACCTGCTCCCAAGTTACAGAGTCCCAGTCAAAGATAATGAACAAGCATTTTACAGCTCCTTGCAAAATACTGTGATTCCCCTCCTAGAAGCTATGCTTTGGCACCTGCCAGCTTAGAGGCCAGGGGATTCTGTCTTTCCCAAAATTGCATCTCCTGTGGAAACATGTTGCTGTTCTGTCTGACAAGTCCATAGAAAGCCTGACAATGGACATTTCAGGTGATAATTATTTTAAGCTCAGGAAGCTGCTAGTAAGCCAAACAGTGGGCTTACAAGCKGAAAAATATATCAAAAAATGAGCAGGTAATCACCAAAGCAGAATTATAGGCCCCAAAATTGAGGATCGTTCCTGTCATAACCTGTAAACACTAATGGCTGAATTCACCCTGGGATTTACAATAGTTTTTGTTTACTATTAAAAAAAAATCTTTAAAAGTACTAGCTCAAAAAAGTTACTACTTTGAAGTGACACCCTACTGTTCATAAGTGTTCTGCATCTACAGCTATAAAATTGTGTTTATTCAGCTTATCAATCAAAAATGAGTATTGTTCTTAAACCTATAGGATCAGTGAAGCTTATGGGGGCTAGGGGGGAAAGAAAAGAAAAAGCACCTACACATCAAAGAGTACCTCATCTGTTTCATAAATTACAAACAACAGCCTAATAACGGAAAATAGAGTATGATTATGGAATGCTTTGCATTGACAATTTCAAAAAGGTAGTAGATAGAGCAAAAAAGATAGGCTAATTTATGAAAATCAAACTTTTCTAACCCACCAGGGTGAAGAATAGCCATAAAAAGAAAAAAAAACAACAACAACAACAAATGAAAAATTGTTTGTAGCTGATAAACTAAGCATGACAAGGAAACAGTATGGGACGAATGGTGCAACCTCAAAATGTTACATCTATCTATACATCCATTTAAATGCATCATTTTCTCATATAAAAATACAGTTGCTGTCTGAGAGACTAGATATCAAAATACTCCAATTTTGTATAATGTCTTCCTCTGGCTCACAATTTTCCCCACAATACATTTGGTTTTAATTACAGGTTATGTCATTTTATAGACAAACAGTACTAACGATTTGCCAATATTTAAATTGCTGAGGTTTGCTTTCAGCATTAACAAGGCCACATTCTTTTACACAATCAGGATTCATTAACTTTTGCCAAAGATGCCAGGAAATCACAGTTGTTTCATTTTTCAAATACTAACATCTTGTGAAAAAGAAAACAAACAAAAACCAAACAAAGCAATGGACAATGTATGACTATTTATACTAACCACAAATAAAGTTGCATTCACTAGTCAGAGGAGGCTGATCTCTTTGCTGGTGAAGATGCCTTAAAATACGATCTCAATCACTCTTGCACTGTACAAATTAAGATTATGTCTATATTGCTACTTCAGGTCAACTGTGAGGTCGTCCTCAAGCAGTATTCTTCGCCTTTCCCTCCATCTGTACTGTACTTCAGAGCCTATATCTATATCTTTCGCATGATCCTTTCTTATTTCCCCAGCGTGACACTAAGCTGTGCCTCAGATTCCTTGCACACTSCAATCAACCGGCCCTTCTCAGAAAAGCCATTTCTCCTTTTGCATTTGCCTATCCCTATGGATAACAAGAAGAATAAAACGGGTGCAGCAGAGTGGAAAGTGAAAGCTGAGGGTTGGCGCGCTGGTGGCAGATGGTTGATGCTCAACATTACAGAGTAAGAGCACATTTCAGATACTATAAATGGTGTAAGAGAGTGCTGTGCAAGGAATTGGGGTTGAGCTCATGTCCAGAAGCTCACACAAACTTCCAGGCTCCAGGTAGATAGCATGCACCATTTTGCTTGCTTCTGGGGGAGGGGTAAGCATATATGTTTGAAACAGAGAGACATTAGTAGCTTTACTCTTGAGGATGAATTCTTGATCCCATCTGAACAATATTTAATARCTAATGACTTCACTAGCATGAATGAGAACATGAGAAGCATTTGTAATAGGAGCTGCAATTTACATCATATATTCCTAACTTCTGCGATTTTTATAGCTGATGGTTACTCAAGTAATCAGTACTGGCATCAAGTACCTATCTGAATTTGTTACCTTTTTTATTGTTATTTTTAAATGTTTCTAAGAATTCTGGATACAGAGAAAACTCTGAAAATATCACTCTTCAAACATTCCAGCACTCCTTAAATACCCTAGCAAATAAAAGAACCACCTCAGTTTTACAAGATACACTGTTCTTATTTCCCTTCCTCCACCCTATTGTTTTTGAAATGAAGCCAAGTAAACTGATAAGATACTGATACATACACAAGGGACTAAATGGGTGTTTAATCTGTTGAGCATTACTGTTGCCATGTACATGCTGAATTAACTGCACACGCTGACATTTTATCTGAAAGTCTAAGAACAGTAAAAAAAAAAAAAAAAATAGGTGCACTTCCCAAAGATTTGCAAATGTGTGAATATCTTCAGTCCCTAGTGAACACGCATAGGACGAATCCAAAGCCTGTCCACAGTTACTGCTTCCTACAATCATTCCCCATGTGTTCGCTCCTTTCCTTCTCACACYGCTAAACTAACTTGAGCGCCTCCTTTTACTTCTCTGCATAATGTCATCTTCCACAACCTCATAATAGCAAGCCCTGGCACTGCAGCTAAAGTTATGTTACTGATTAGTCCCTCTATTCCATTTATTTACCAAAGTGCGCACACACACATGCAAACATACATATATACACACATACACACACTGCTCCCACAAGCTATATGAATCTCTAGAATACTCTTTACCAAGTTTATGTAGTTTCGCACCTTTGCCATAAAGAACAGCAAAAATAATCATTATAGTCAAAGTTCCAGAAACTAAAATTTAACCAAACTAGAATGAGTAGTCACATCATGCTGCAGTACACTTACCCATGTCTCATAAAATTGACAGGAGTTTGAGCATCTCAGTGTCAGTAGCATTCCTTGATAGTCCTTTACACTTACTATCAGAAATACCATAAATAATGCAAATAATGAGGCCATTTCACTGAAAATGCTSAGTTATTTAAGGCCTACCACTGTCATTCTGTTCTTCCAGAAAGAGAATTTGTCATTGCTAGTGTCAACCATAGGTCACTTGAATATAAGACTTTATCAATGTCAATTACTCTATGACCTTCAGTAAAACAGTAGAATCAAAGTTAACTCAAATGCTAACAAATGTAATTCTATTCATCATTTAAACCCTAATTGTATCCAAAATTAATTATTTTTCAGATAATAGAAATAATGGTCAATCTCATCAGAAAATTTCTTGTTGTACTAAACTATCAGACTTAAAATCACTGCAAATTATTTGTTGTATTTTCCAAATTAGCAAAGATTAACCACAGGTGTCCATTCAATTAACCTCTAATTTGAGCACATTATAGTAAAATATTTGATAAAACTGTAATTCTTTTTTGCAATAATTAAAGGTATTTTCATAACTTAAGACCATTTATGATTTTACAAATGGTCTTACTTAAGTCATACCAAATCTCAAGATGGTTTACAAAAGATTTTACTATATATTCAAGTATAAAACACAAACTCATGAAGCAAACTAACATTCTCAGTTTTCAAGACCTCAGTACTTCCAGCAAAACATATAAGGATGGCTGTATTAACAGAAACACTTAGTTAAAGGCCTATTTTCTTACTTGTAATTACATGGAATATTTGGTGCTAAAAACTAAATTGTAGTTATAAATCTGAAGGAATAAGACTTTGAGTTTCTTACCCTACACTCCATCAATGGTCATATTTGCAGTACAAGCTACATTTTTCTAAAGGAGTTGCTAGCTATGGAATTTTAATTTAGCACAGTATAGAAGCTACAAGTTAATGTTAAAGATTTCTTCTGCTGCATTACATGACATGGGATTAAACATTTATTGACATTTTAATAGACAAGTAATTTAATTTCTGTCATAATATTCAGTTCTTAATAAGTACTTTTGCTTTCTAATTTGCAAAGTGCCAGCAATGTCACAGAACCAATATTTTGAAATGTAAGTGCCTAGAAGAAACACTAAAGCTCCCCAAATATCTAAAACCTTAAATAAGGCTTAACTGAGGCAATAAGCATTTATTTTGCATTCAAGTTCCTCCTTTTAAAATAGCCTACTTATGTTCTAAAACTTACTAAACAATTTCTTTCTACACTACCCTGCAGAACTAAGTACTACTACTTAAACATGAAAAACTGTTTCCTTCTGTCCACTTAAAATACAGTTTTTAAAGAGTCTATACAAGTTATTTGAGCCCACAGCCTCTCCTCCCTTTGTTTTCCCATCATTTTTTTCTTCTAATTCAACTTCCTACAATTCTCCTCTGCATACATGCATGTTGTAAAAAGGCAGGGATTACTTGAGTTTAGGAAAAATGAGAGATATATTTCTAGATCACCTGGAATGGRATGCCCTCTGAACTCAGTAGTAGACACAAACCAAAAGCAGAGATCTAGAACACCATCATCCAGCAGTCCCAATAAGGTAAAAATACTGCTAGCCAGGAATATCCATTTCCCACATACACAAAACATTCCCTAGGGCAAGCCAAGGCCTCAGCAGGAAGCCTGTAGCTGTGGCAGTGGAAAGAAGGTGCCAATCAGTAGTACCCTCCAGCTGTGAAAAACAGAAGTTGTGGGATGGCAACAGCTACTAATAAAGCCTGAGTTCAGCTGGGGCATATTTGATGCAGGCATTGCTGACACTGAGAAAGGAAAGAGTAGGCAGAGAAGATCCCAAATTTTACCTTTTATGAGCAGGTTTAAAACAGGATTATAGCAACCTCCACTGAGCCTGGATCTTGGTAGGGTCCATAGCATGGTTCAGAAGAGAGGAAAGACCAGTCAGCAGAATCCTGCCTCTCTGCTCATCAGTGTTCTCCATTTTCTGCTGAGCTTAGGACTCAGTGGGAGCTTCTATCTATGAGCTGTGAGCTGAAGAAAAAAGATACAACCAGCTCAGTAGCAGCATCTTGCTATTGTTAGAGATGCTGGTTCCTAATCATAGGATGGTAAAGGTTGGAAGGGACCTGTGGAGATCATTTAGCTAACCATCAGCACAGCCCTGTACGGGAACTGAACCCACAACTTTGGCATTAGCAGCACCATGCTCTAACCAACTGGGCTAAACCTGCCCCTAATGCTSACAAGTACTTTCTGATAGTACTCTGCAGGCAACACTCTTCTGTTCAATGTAAGCAATAGATCTTGTTTAGAATAAAAGTTCAGCAGAGATGGACAAACCTTCCCTTTCTATTTCTCCACTTTACAAATGGTGAGAATAAATAAAAGCAAGCTTATTAGTGGATCTCTCTTGAACTGCAAATTTTAGAGTCATAATGTTGAAATAGTAGTTAAAATATGTATTATAGTTTGCCAAATATGCATCACCTACAAGTTCATAGATTTTCAGGTTTTTATAATGCTTTATTTGACCATCTAGTCTGATCTGAAGCATAATTAATGCCACAGAATTCACCTGGCAACGCAAGCCTAAGAGGCCGTGTCTGACAATCATGTACCTTCCAGAAGAGCATCCAGTCTTGAATTACACATTTCAGAGGATGAAAATACAGGTCTATATTTGGAAGCCAGTTCTTATGATCAGATACTCTCTCTGCTAAAATCCGTATCATCTTTGATTTGAAGGTGTCTGCTAAGGTTTTTTTTCAAAATCTGGAATGATTTTTGTACTCCTTTTGGAACTGTCTTCAGAAAAAGATAATTTYTCTTAGTCCCTTCTAACTGGTTTAGATACCTCTCTTCAACATAAAATTCTTCCACCTGCTATATAAGTCAAAGCCAAATTTTAGCTACTTTCAGAGGAACAGGAAGATGATGTTATTCTTGAAATGCCAAAGCTAKGACAAAAGACATGATCTGAGAAAGAAGTTGTTTCCAGTTATACTGACATCTAAAATGTTGATTCCAACAATAACAACAAAAAAACCTCCGTACCATTTTTTGTTCTCAGTACTTTTCCTCAAGATAAGATATGGATGTTATTTCCAACATGAAAAAATTCTTCACTGCTACTCTTTCAGTGTACTCCCTGCTCATCTACTGACATTTTCTCTTCACATCTCTCCATTTCTGTTTCTAAACAAAACTTTACATGACAGCTAAAGACGTATCACAGATAACAGCTGCAGCTGCAACTTACAGTAGTAAAGCAAAGGCACCACACAAAAGGCACAGACTCTTTTCATAAAGCAATCTGGAGCACAAATCTAATGACCAGAAGCAAGACAAAACATGCCATCTTTACCTCAAAGAAAGGGTAGAAGAAACCCTAAAACAAAAACAGATGCTGAATGACTGAAGCAAGGAAGCTGTTGAAATGTGATCAGTAGGGGATTTAATGATAGTGTAGACCAATAGTCTAGTGAAAAGTTAGGATTAACATGTACATGTATGGACTATGAATCTCTGTTTAACTGTGTTTTGAGAATAAACTTTTCCAAGCCCTGTGTGAAAGAATGTAAAGCTCTATATAGCTATAACAACTTGCTGAAGGTTTTGCCAACCATCAGAAAAGCCATTAAGACAAGGATTTATTGACCAATAATGTGATGCCTGTATTTGAGCCAGGCACCCGAAGCTTCCTTTATATTCACTGGAAAGAAATAAGCACTCCTGCACAGTACTTCATCCGAATGCAGATGTCTAAAATAAAGCAGATGAATCATTCCCTAAAAATGCCTATTTTATCCCTTGATCACAAAGGGACTCAAAAGTAACTAAGAGACATAGGTTCCTGCACTGTAAATGTCTAAACTAGGTAAGATGAATTTGACTCTGTCTGCCTGGCCAAATAAGAATTGTCCTTTGATTGTGACTCAGATATTAGTGTTTGCAAAGTTGGAATTGACAACTAATGACCAGATTGATGAAAGTATATACAAGGAGGAGGGTTTTGAGTTTAAATGGTACCATACTCCAAAGATGGATCTGGACTGTAAAGAAAGTGTAGGATCTTCTGGGTTTAGGATCTGATACAGCCTTAGGGCATAAGGGTTGGGTGAGAGCCATGATCCTCAGCAGGGATGACAGATGCTGTGAAGCATCTATCACCTTGTTGGCCTAATCATACAGAAGCTTGTTAGTAGAATCATCACAACAGAAAAATTTAGAGATAACCTATGTGCTAGAGAGAGATAAGGAAGGTTTTCATTTTTCTTTGGTTTTCACCTTTTCCTTGCATTTTTGTGGCCTCTTTTGGATTTTCCAAATATATATTTTTATTTGCCTTTAGGTTAGTTTGCATTAAGAGATATTTTGGAATACCTGGCTGCATCCTAAGGTTATCTTTTTCTTCGAACTGCCAATCACTGATTTTCAAAGTGACTAGCCCTCCAACAGCTGTTTCCCAGGCTACCTGAAGATTTGTAAGCATGTCTTCAACTACTTGCATGTGCTAACTTGAAAGTTGATCTGTTTTTTTTTTTGTAGCAAACTCTTGGAGAACTAACAGGTCCACTGAAGTGGCATGAAAACAAAGGATTTGTTTTGAAGTGACATTTGTTTGGGTTTGGTATCATGGAACAAAACGAGATACCATGCAGAAGCTAGCTAGCTATTGCTGTGCCCTATGCTACAACAACATCACATGCATAGTATCATAGAACTGGTAAGGTTGGAAGGGACCTCTAGAAATCGTCTAGTCCAACCCTCAAACGAGTGGCCCATAYGGGGATTGAACCCACAGCCTTGGCATTATGAGTACCACACTCTAACCAACCGAGCTAAACCTAACACCCATACATCTGACATGTTTCCATCAGATGGATTTTACAGATTTGGCTGAAGTTTTTTGCAATAGCAGTTTAAGCCAAACAGCTGACTCTAAAAGAGATTAGAAAGGCAGAAGAGAACTAGACAGTGGACAAGTTTGGGAAGAGGAGTCTTTGACTTGGAAAAGTTCTGTGCTATGCAACACCATTACTCAGCTTAAGAAACAGTGGAGAAAGTGTAGCCAGCTGGAAAGAAACMTGCTACCTCCCTACAGCAATGACTGCAGAATTACAAGTAAGCAAAGTGATTCATTCCAGAGCTAAGACAAAACTATATTCAAAGTTTGAAATAGAAAGTCTTGGAGTTGCCATGGCTGGACTCTTTTTTTCTTAGAAACTGACTGGGAAGTTCAATGGCTGGAGAAGTGCAGCATCAATAGTAGAATACCGCATTTCGACATGATGGGGTCAAAGGAGCCTAATTTCCATGCTCTTCCATGATTTTGATGTAAGGCTGATAGAAGTTGAAATATAAAGCTCTACTGACAAACAGCTGCTCCCAGGACAGTGTAGTTCCAAACAGAAGCACAGTGAAAAATGGTTGGTATAGCGGAGATGTATCAACTCATGGAACAGTGAAGACAAACACAACCTAGCTGGCTGCATTTATCCATTGGGTGACATCCTATCATCACTGTTAGACAGGCTCAAGTGGTAAACAGTCCAAGCAGGCCAAATGGCTTTGCTCTTGACAGAAGTATTTTAAATCCATAACAAACATAAAACAAAAGGTCTATTAAAGGTGTGGCGGACAGCTAACACGAACACAAGAGGCAAGATATTTGTTAGCCAAACTATAAATTTCTATTTACACTACAAGAATATACAGGAAAAATGAAAAAAAATCTTTAAAAATACAATTAGTTTCAATACTTCTCTACATAGACAAATATTGTGTGGTTGGCAGTCTTGCCAGAAACATTTTATTTATTTCATTGCTTTTGAGGTTCAATAAAGACCAAAGACAATATACTTGACAAAACACAGAAATCTTCTGTATAAACCTTAAAGCATAGCAGTTGAGCTAAGTTGGAGATCACATTTTCTCACCGCCCCTTTTCTATCTTCTTTTCTTTCCTCTATTTTCACTACTAGAATATATCATTTTATTTGCCTTTAGTACAGARTGTGTGAGATATATGCAAGAGTCATGTAATCAAGAGACTAAGAGTGAATCAACAGACCACCAGAAGTGATCACTTCTTTGAAAGAGGAGGATTAAACCGCCTCAGTCATAGGCCATTTTATTACTAACACAAATATTTGTTGGGGTTTAGCAGACTTTAACCGAAACGTATTGACTTTGCATTTCTAGTTTTAATTTCCTGAATGTTCTCTTGTAATGAGATTACTGCTTATATTTCTAGGCAGATTTTTATCTGTTACCTAGCAAAACCATTATATTTCTTGCTTTTCATCGAAGACATATTACTGTGCTTCTTGCCTTTTCAAGAAAATGGCAATTCAGATTCTGAAATTGATAGGTGTGCACACAGRTAATATTGCAGGCCTTGCCCTCTGCACTCTGTCACAGTGAGTTTACTTTTTGTAGGAGATGGGAAGGAAATGGCTGTAAACATGGTTTTCTCCCCCTTGTTTAAACATCACGGTTAGGCTTCTCAAATAAATGTTAGATTGCAGTATGGAAAGAATGGTTAAAAAATAGAACTACCTTTTTGCAATTTTCTTTGAGAGTGACTTTGAAAAACACTCATGTAATTCTACTGAGATCATAGAAGTTTTATGTGCAGTTGGGGGGGATGTTTATTTTATTTTGTTGTTGTTGTTGTTGTTGTTTTTCTTTTTTGCCAAAAGAGAGTCCCTTATAGGCTATGGGTCCCACACTCGCTGATATTTGATCTACGCACTACTTGATCATTTAGAGATACTCATCTGATCTAGTTCAGACATGGGCTTGTAATTGCACTTCTGCTGAATTAGCCAACATACATGATAAATACTTAATTCTGTCATTAGGCAGAATATATATATATACACACATATATATACACGTATATGTACTGGTTTCATGCTAACTGTGAGAGTAAATGATGTGAGTTCCAGCAACAAATCAGAACAAAGCTGCCAGACAATATCT
This sequence comes from Rhea americana, assembly GCF_003343005.1. Lineage (NCBI taxonomy): Eukaryota > Metazoa > Chordata > Aves > Rheiformes > Rheidae > Rhea > Rhea americana. The sequence continues at coordinate 1,337,703 of NW_028186779.1, forward strand.
GATCCTGGCTATGGGTTGAACTAAATCCAATCATCACTTTTTTTTTCCTTTTAAACACAACTGAAGCAACAGGGTTAGTTTATACTGGATCAACTTGTAGCATCCCACGACTTCAGTATATTTGAACTGGAGCAGTGATCTAAAACTGGATTGATTTCATCACAGATAACTGGTCACAAGACCAGTCCCAAATGTGGCAAGAAAAGAAGGGACTGGTTCCTTCTTTCACTTATAGAATGGCAATACATATATATATTTTAATTATTTATCAGAGGAATGCAATTCTTTATCCAAGAAACTTTAATTAATATTTTTAAGATAAATAAAATATTAAGAAAAAATCCAATTTAAGCAATATCCAATAAAACCCAAAATAAACATGTGGGTACCTCTTCTTCCTCTGGCTCCCAAATTTGAATCCCACTCTTCTGTAGAGAAACATTTTTTCCCAGGCAAATTTACTTGGTTGGAAAAAAATGTAGAAGTCTATTCAACTTGCAATGAAAGCATGAGAAGGATACAGAGACCACAGAAAGCAGMATAGATAGCATGAGAATTAATTGATTCATCCTGAGTACTTCTTCTGGAACAAAAGTTCCCTATTTACTTCTTCAACAGTCAATTCAAGTATGAAAAACCTGTAAAAAAACTTCTCTCATCCGCATTTGTGGCAAAGTATAACAGAAACTGGTATCTGCTAGAAAAGGCAGTAACGTTAATATGTTGTATATAGTAATTTAATTAGATACACGTATGTGTCTATTACTGTGTGTGTATATATATATATATATATATATATATATATATGAATGATACAGAGATGATAGATTTGATGTATTTCATTTGCCTGTATGCCCTAGGCCGTATATAGGTCTCACATTTATTACAAAAATTAAGATTTGTAACTGAGCAAGTTCTTGCTTTTTATTCTTACCAAATAGGTAAGTTAACATACTGTAAGTTAACATACAGTACTATGTTTATATACTTACCTCTATCTGAGGGCAGGAAATCAAATGAAAAAGTCTGTGTTAAGTATTGCTCTCTATTTTCTAGATAGGAAAATCATGATCAAATAGAGTAAATGCTCTGGTCTCAACCTATATTCTTTATTCTTGAAATGCTCAATGGCATAAGCCCAGCATATCTGACAGATGACCTGATGTTCTAAGATGAAGATTGCAGTAATAAACTTTCTCCTCCACTGCAGTAGAACAATCCACCATAAAGATAAAGGCTTACCTATACAAGACAAGGCATTTCCTGGGGAGRTGGTTCAAGACTGTGAAATAGCTTCTCATAAGAAATAAGGGTCACCATAAACTCCACCATCTTCCACAATAAATGTAAGGAGCCCTTTTCTTTAGTCTTGTACATATTTTAAACAGTGTTCCCATTGAAAAAAAATGCCCTCAGTCAAAATATCTCCTAAAATACTAAACACACACTTCTCAAATAAATGTTATTAAAGAGAAAAATAATGGACTACATATGACAGCCACAGATCACATGGCTAAGGGGCTTTTAAGAAACTCAGATACTTTGATGATTAGAGTAAAATAGAACTTGCCCAAAAATAAAGAGCAAATGAGGCAAAGCCAGGCACAAATGCCATTTTTTAATTTCTCATTTCACTACAATAACCATTTCAGGATGMTTACATATTGCTAGGCTGCCCACAGGGATTCAGCAGGAATTACATGTACCTACTAAGCCCCTCCAAAGGAACTGGCTCTGGGACTACCACCTTCTCCAGGAGCAAAGTACTGCAAATGAGCTGACTGCGGACATCTTGCCTTTGTAAGTCAGGGGCTCCTCAGTGAGATCAGGGCTCTTTACTCCCACCGAATCTGAAACTATGCTCCTATGTAGGGCACAGTTATAACAGTAATATTTAATAGTAATTTTCCGTTCCTCTCCTTTTTGTTTTTTGACTAAGTAGAGCATGCATTTCACGTGCTTTGGCCCACAATCACCAATGAGCAGGCATGGTTTTTATTATAACATTGAAGTTGTGATTTACTCCACCTGCAGATGTTCATTATTAAATTGCCCGTACCAGCTTTAGTGCGAAACCAGAACACCTTTGTTTTCCCTACATATACAGAAACATAGAAAGCAAATATCACTGTTGCTAACATTTTTTCTATTCTCAAAAAACAGTGTGTCAACATATCAGATTCTGATGTTATCTAGAGAATAAATGGTAAAATAATTATACTTTCCTTGTAAACCTCTACTACACAGTAGAAGGAACATAAGGTAAACCGAACAGTAAACCAAGGGGAGTATAATTTGCAACCCAATTCACACTGGTACTCTGACTCCTAATTTACTTAGGCACATTTTTAAATTGGACTTGTGGTTACTGAGTGACAGAAATGAAACTGAGAAGTGCTCACTTAACTGCAGCAGTCTTTGATTCTGAGACAATGAACACATAAATTCAATAAAATATTTAACCTCCCAGTTCCCATCTGGATTCCTATCCCAGTSACATGCAAAGTTAGAAGCCAAGTAAGTTTTAGTCTAACTATATCTAATCCTTAGGCACAGTCAGTGAAAGCTACTATATTTCAGTGGTTCATTACTATGCCTTAACTGATAAATGGTAAGTGCACACGTAGGTGCTCCTGCTCCCCTTCAGTACAAAGTCAAATTGATTTATCTGCTGCTGAAATTAACTTCTGACTACATTCTTATATGCATGCTTCACTTTATACACTGAGTAGTCCCACTGATCTGAATCAGCACTTCTGAGACGTGCAATGGCTTGAGAAACAAAACTGCCCTCAAATACATCACCTTTTCCTCCTTTTAGTGAATACTATAAAGCCTTTCTTGAACAATTCAAGTGACACAGCTTCTTAGATTAGGCACAATTTCACTGATAGACACACACATTTTCACAGCTATTTTCCAACAGGAAGGAGAAGAAGTACAAGGCAAGACACAGTCCCAGTATGAATACGTCATGCCTTTTATTAACAACTGTTGTGTCAGAGGAACACGTATACATCAGGTCACTAAGACTACAGTCCTGATAGTCTCCTCCAACAAATCCATGTCTCAGCTATACCAGGGTAAAGGTTGTTTTCTTTTTTTCCTTTTCTTTTTTTTTCAGTAAGTATAATTGTATCCTTATTACAGCTTGCTTATTATGGAAAAATAAACATGTTCCAATTTAAAAAGAAAACCACGCCCAAAACAGAGGTAATCACCCCACTACATGTGGCCCCACCTGAAACTGATACAGTCTCCTTAAAATTTAAAAAACAGAACAAAACACTGCAAAATATATGATACACAGAGTTGGAGAAATTAAATACTAATTGCTTAATCAATTAAAATATTTTCATGCCTTAAGCATTGCTTATTTCAATGTTGACCTAAGTTTGTAAGCTCTGTATGTCAGCATTGATGTCATCTTAAATATTCCTTCTGCATAGAAAAATGGATGCAATGACAAAAAACATTGCTTGTTCTACAGAGAAAATAAAACTATATAATCATGAATGCAATTTTTGTTTATACTTGTAGCACTCTTGGTGACCATAACACACAGTTCTTTGTGCACCTACCAAAGAGAAGTCATTTGTCTATTGAAAAAGAGATTATAAGATTAACAACTAAGCTTATTTTTCCATTTCTGGGTTTATCTGACACTTGTCATTAAACCAGCTAATTGCTGCTACCTTTCAGTGTGTATCAATTGTAGTCTCTAAAGCCTTTTTATTATTTAACAAGTAATTACTTGTTACATGAGGCCAACTACAAGATTGTTTATCAGAACAAAGGTACTTCAGATCATTTACTTGGGGGTATGCTGAGAGATCTAGATAGATACTATTTGCTTGGGAATTCAACCTGTTTGCTTACTAATTGTTCTTCTCACCCATGCAAATCCATGAATCACTATTTGCTAATGCAGTGCTTCTATTCCAGACTGTGTAAATTTGGACTGGACCAGAGGTTGCCTTTTACTTCTGCCAATACAGACAGCTAGGTTATCAATACCTAGCTTTGATTTTTCTTTTTTCTTTCAGATGAGACACCTATTACAATTTGTTGAATTTGCAATTTTTAAGTCTCTCTACTGTAAATAATGGAAAATGAATTCAAAGTGTGGCCATGGTTATCTCTGCTCTGTTACAAGTTTGCAACATTAATTGGTGCAGTTAGCTGTTGTTTTTTTCTGGTCCTATCTCTGACAGTATTTCCAGTTAAAAAAAAATAACTACTCTAAAGAAACAGCTGTTTTCTTGGCTTACTGCAGCACATGCTTTGGGCCATCTTTCCCAGTTTTGTTTTCACTCTTCCTGCTGTTGTTTCTGATAATCCTAAATTCTGGCTCTGTTCAAGTCTCATCTCCATCTCATTAACAAATGCTTAAACTTTATCCTACTGAATTCAAATTTACTGAATACAAATTTACAGTCTTCTACTATGCTCCTGCTTTTTGGAGTGTTCTTCCAATCACCCAAGATCTTTCAAGAAAATGTCCTCATTTGCCTTTCTGTGACACAATATGACAGAATGTTTCTGTATGTGTATTGTTCTAATGATCTAACCATAAATAATAGCAAAGTTAAAGAATGTCTCCTCTCTCCCCCCCGCCAAGGGAGGGAATTCATCTTGACTGCTCCTTTTACTTTTTCAACAACAGTAAGGTCAACTAACATCACCTATCTCTATTGGTTTAGATGTAAACATCATCTACTTTCAAAAAAGAGAGAAGGAAACAGTAAAACAAAGTCTAGTACAGCTCAGAGTGGCTCTTCTAATATTACCTTTGAACAGAGGTAATAGAGAATTTCAGTAGAGCCTTTTATTTGTTTAAAATGTCCTTATTGGATTCATCCTAGGTTCAGACAAGTTTTTTTTTTGAAGTGAAAAAATATTTTTCATTATCATTAAGCTGAAATTTACATGAAGATATAATTTCATGCTCTAATTTCCCATTAAGAAATATTTAGAACTAGTTCAGTATATTTATTTAAGATCCTCATTTAAATTCAGATTCTGTTTTTCTTATTTCTTAATGAAAAGAAAGTTCATAATTATTTTTGATGTGTCACTGGCATGTAGCACTTGAATTGAAATAAGCTTTTGCTTTAAATTTCCATGAAGAAAATAATATTCCTCAAGGATCCAGACCTGCAAACATCATCAGAGCTGAAAGGATTAAATCCAAATGTTGGCAGGTTATTTGACCTTAAATTTTAATAAAATTTTCAGAATTTAAAAATGTGCTCAATGCATTCATATTCACTGAAGCATGTAAGGTCTATGATTAACAAGGAGAAAGTCGGGAATGGCAGAATCCAGAGTTCTGTCATTGGCTTAATTTGGCATCTTTTAAGTGACAGCTTAAGGTCACAGATGCTGACTTAGCTACTGTGCCTTTGGGTTACTCCAGGTCAGCTGAGCATCAATAATTGCCTGTATGCACTTTTACTGGCCTTCACAAAAGCAAGGTAAGGCCTGAGATGGCTGACCAATTTACCACTTCCATTTTTCCCTCCCGCAAATGCTGCAAAGATGTCTTTTTTGCTTATTGTTCAGCTTCTGAACTGCTCAAATATACATCAAACCATTTCAGGGTAAACATTCAGTGGGTTTAATCACATGAAATGCAGGTGTGCAAAGTATAGCAATTCTTTTGTGAGACGCCTGGAACCACATGCAGTCAGATTGGAAAAGGAAACCATCTCAAACCCAACAATCTCTACCTCAGAGTGAGAGGCTGCATTCAGTGATCTCTGCTGTCAGAACTATTTGTCCTAGTTCTTTCTGATCTCAAGCTTTTATTTAGCCCAGTCTGGCATAGGTTGGTCCTGGTGCAGGGAATGGAAATTGGTCAGGTTTCACATTCACAATTGATTTACTAGAGCTTAACAACCTGCTGCATGTCAGCAAACCCACAGAAAACCGATCACATCCACAATCTCAGTTCTCAGCAAACATAATACATAGATTGTAGGCTTAATCTGATTGTATGAGCAAGCCCTACATATCTCCACGACTGCTTCTAAGATTCAGGTTAATCCTTTCCTTTGTGGTGTTCCCAGTACCTTCCTGAATCTCATTATGGATGTTCTACTACATCTTAGGCCCAGTTAGGCTCAAATGACTTTTCACTTTTCTTTCTATATATGTGTACAGTTCAGAATAATACATACTCCAGGAATGAAGTTGTAAAAGCTCTGAATTTCAGAAAAAGGTCAGGAATCAACAAAAWGCAGACAACTCAAAGTGAGTAACAGCCTAAACAAACAATGTCACAAGTAAGCAAGACACAAAAAGACAGGCATATAGGCCAAAATGAAACGCATATATCATAGAATTGGTAAGGTTGGAAGGGACCTCTGGAGATTATCTAGTCCAGCCCTCAAATGAGTGGCCCATACAGTGATCGGACCTGTGACCTTGGCATTTTTAGCACCACGCTCTAACCAACTGAGCTAAACCTCTACGGGGAAATGCTTCTACATGAGTGCTCTAAGTCTGTAACATAAGATCGGAGAAAATAGAATACTTGATATTAATAACTGAGGTTACTGAGATGAAGACACAATTCTCACCCTGGAGGAAGACGATAAATGAAATATTGTAGCACCAGGGTACAAACTCTACRGGAATGTCAAGATAGTTACACCAGTGGACTAGAAGCATTATAGGTTAAATAACATCTCCAAGCAAGTTAACTTTACCAAATATATCACACTATCTCTGTTAATTCAACCATCAAGCAGGACTGTTGCAATGACCATGCCATGTGGTTGTCATGGCAGAAAATACAACATTAATGGGAGATTACAGTAATAAAGCCTTGATACATGTTGTAAGGACTTCAACACAGAGATTTGTGTGTTGAAGTTACAACAAAAACCTCTCTTTTCTTTAACAATAATGGAACTAAAGGAACAATTGGCAGAGCCATGAACAGATCCTCCTCTCCTGGGGTTTGGCTGCCTAGGCAAGTGGGCAACTTAGATGACAGTGCAGGTGTCCTGCCTTGAAGAGATCACCAGAGAAAGCTCTGCCAGGTAGCCTCTGTGGAGGCTCCCCAAAGCTCCTTTCAGTCAGAAGCACCCTGTAAGTTGAGGCTTTCACTCACCTGCCTTATCATTACAGACTTTTCTGGCAAATTAGACTCTTGGCTGAAGCTAGTTACTGTCAGGGGACCTGCTCACTTTGTTTGCATACTGTGAGACTGCACCCTTTTCAGTGAGGCCATTGCCTCTGTCTCACCCATCATGCTTGGCTCCCAGCTCTGCTTTTCCTTTGGAGCACTGCCTGCCTCCCTTGCTGCCAGGAAAYTGTAAAATTTAGACTAATACTCCTTTTTTTACTTAAAAGACTCCTCCAAAAGAGTCTCACCTAAAGATAGGTTACCAAAAATGTTCATTTGTATCATGAATACATGTAGAAGAATTCAGCTTCAGAATGAGTATTTCATACTTAAAAACAGACAAAAAATACATCTGTTTTATAATGCAGAAAAGACAAAAGTGTTCTTAAACTATTCTAATATCTATCAGTCTTTGGTATAGCCACAGCACACAGATAAGCAAGTAATGAAACCTCATTTTTGTCCCAACTCTTTATTAAAGTGAAGCGATTCTACACATAGCTTTGCTTTCACTTTGAAAATGTTCCCTGTTTTGATGAGTGTACAGAAAACCCTAAAAGTATAAACAGAGTATATGCTAAAAGCTCAAAACTACAACAGAAATAAATTAACAAAGATGACAAGAAAAGGAAGGCAAGACAGATGGAGTCAGTAGTCCATAATGGCATAAGGCCAAGTAATACACAATTAGTATCAGAAATACTGTAATTGTCTCTGTACTTAGTATTCACAACCTGTCTGGTAACATATACCTGCAGACTTCTGGTACTACTATGAGTACTGCTGTCAGCATCAGGGTTTAACTGTGGACTATTAGAGGTTTCTCCCACTTCTTTCCAAACTCATCCCCAAAGTATCTCATCCTCATTCCACTTGTCATTTTTTCCTACTCTGTCCCTCTCATCATATTCTCCTTTGACTTTCTTTTTATCAAAAAAAAAATAAGTAAGGAAAAAATATAATTTTCCAGCATTTACATCTTTTCTCTTTCCAACTGGCTTAAAGCTAAGTATGTTCTTATGTACTTTATTGAGTAGTAGGATATTTTCTTCTTGTTTTCTTTTTAAAGGGGGATTAAGTAGCATATTTATTGGCACTGCACTGTTCATTCAGCTTGTTGACTTCTTCAATTGTCTTTGAAATATTGTTTTATTGCTCAGGGTATGCCATCTAAAAGAGGGCMAGGTGATATGAATTTTTCAAAGCATGAATGGAACTATATTGTTAATGTTTGATTTCTTCTTGTTTAATTATAGCAATAGAATAAAATCTTGTTTACCATTTTTGCAGAGCCTGAGATTCCACTAGGTGAAGTGGCATTTTTAGTGCTGTAAAGACAGTTTTCAGAAAAAGGGTTTTTTAAGTCTTCATTTAACCTGAACTTGAATTCTCTTTCAACCTTTCAGAAAACCCATCATATCATTTTTATAGTCACTCTTCTATTGAGAACTGCAGTCTAGGTCAAACTCATAATATTATATTAGGCATAGTGTGTAGCAGCTGAGTTTCCTTTGAGAAGGTTTTGTTATATTTGAAAGAAGTACAGAATGCAGAGTTTATGGAACTATAAAGAATGAACCCGGGCATGTTCAATACAAAATGTAAAAATATCTCTTCAAAATACAAAGAGTATGCCAACAGACAAATCGTTTACGGCAACAGAATTGGAGTGCTTTTCTAATTTAGAAATACTTTTATTATGACTTAATTAGATCAATTTGCTTTGATAAGTTATGGAGTAGAGCTCTTTGGAAAATTGCAACTACTGTTTAATTATTTCTCTCCCTCCCTTTCTCYGCATGAGACTTTTTCATTTTCATCAACATTTTGACATAGGTCATCTAAAGTCCATTGCTAAAATTGATTTTTTCTGTATTTTCATTTAGAGATACGTTGAAGACATCCATATACTCCTTTTCAACCTTTCAATTCTTCTTTTATCTTTCAGACTGGTTTAAAGTGAATTATGTGTTTATAAATTTTGAGTCAAATCTCCTATTGCTTTTGCAATAGCAGGTAKATAGACAGCAAAGGGTTTTTCAGTGTGGTACTTCCAGCCAATGCAGCTGCATTAATAGTTTTTCATAAAAAAATTACAGAATGRCAGAGAAGTTCCCTAAGTGGCAAATTAAGGTATCATGGCAAATTTTGGAGGTGTACTCCACTGTGATACTGAAAAATGGACACATCTATCTAAATGATATGTAGCAAACACAAAGCAACACTTCACTTCCTACAAATTATAAATTTCAGCCTGAATTACTACAATTTATCTATAAATCCTTTAAAAACTGTATGTTTATTACTATTTATAGCATGGTAATGCCTAGAATGTCAAATCAGAGTCCCCTTACAAGTCCTACAAGAAAATTGAGTCACAGCAAAAAAGACAGTCTCTGCCACAAAGAACTCTCAATTTTAATAAAAATGCTGAGGTTGCTGACAGCTCTTGAGCCAGAACATCACAAATATTCTGCTTTAAGAAAATGGAAAAAATTATTTGCCCCAGATACATTTTAAATATAATTTTTCAGATCTTGATATTAGTCAGAAGCTGCAGAAAACCCTGGTGCCTAATTTGTCATCTATAAGCGAGTGGTTTATGACAATCAAAGGCAGTTTCTGAAAATAAGGAAGAGAAAAAATCCTTGTAGAATCCATGCACATCATAGTCTCTGGAAAATGAAGTGCATTACGGCAGACATAAAAGAGCACACTGTAGTAAGACAAGCTGTAATGAGTTCAGCACGTTAGTACCCAAGTTATGAAAGATTTCTCTTCTTTAATACAACATTTTTCATTATCATTAGTCCTTGAGGTGTATGTCAACCTTTTGCTGGTGAATGTAAATGATGGAAAGCCTCTAAGATAGAAGGAATCACAGTTTTTTTTCCTCATTTTGAATTGTTGCATTACAGTTTTGCATGGGGAGAAGTCATTTGTATAACACTGACATCAAAGGCAGAGCTATACAGTTTCTTATGATACCACAAACAGCAGTCTCTATCAATTTTTGATTGAAAATGAAAATAATGSAAAAATGAAGTTCTCTTATGACAGCCACACTAACATCTTCATAGATAATTGAAATTTATAAAAAAGAAGAAGAAGATTTAATGTAATTAAAGAATGTGATACAGGATCTAATGCAATAGAAATGATTCTTTGGGGACCTAAGTAAAAATGTAAATCAGATAACAGGCTGTATTTTTCTCAAGAGCAGACATTTCAATTAATATATTCTACTAAAGCTAATATTTGCACTAGAATAGAAAAAAATTGACAGAGGATTTCTAAATCACCAGTGGCTCTAGAATGTTTGTCAATACTGTATTGGCATTTTTGAAAAATCAGCTCATGGGGTAAAACTACAACCTTAACAAAATACTGTGTCCAGATATGAATCTAGTAGCCAAACATTCAGCTCCATTCAAAAATATATATCTGATGCAGGAAGATTATTTTTGCCAAACAAACTTTCATTTATGTAATACCTGAAGATAATCTCAAGCTTCTTAAGTCAGGATTTTCTTTAAATGTATTGGAAGGATATTACAGCTGGGAAACATATTTTGATGGTATAAACTTGAATTTAAGTTGGAAGAAAAAGAAATGACTTTTTGAGAGAAAAAATAGTATACTTCTATGAAAATACTTCTATTTTATTTTCTCTTTTATTTTGAGGGAAGGACTAGGAAAAACTTCAACACAAATTCCACCAGAATTTAGAGAAAAAATAAATAGTTCTAATCTTGAAACTATGCTATGCTCTAGGGAAAATATAATTTAGGAAATGATGTTCAAATTAGCTAGAATCTGCTCTGAGTCAAAACCAACCTTGAGTACTAGATAAAACATCGCTGTGAGCAACATGAGCCATTAATTTTAGCAATGAATTCTCATGCCAAACTCCATACAATTTTCCTTGAGAAATGGAAACTATTAAATTTTATCTACCCTAGGAATATTTTCTTCCAATCTTACCACTGCTTCACTAATTCACATCCATCTATGGGAACATTAGTAAACTTTTTTCAGTAAATCCAAATTTGCAACTTCTGTGGCTCCAAATGCCTATTTAAAGCACTTGGAATAGCACAGATTTTTAAAAAATGTACTTCTATAGACATAAATAGTTCCATTCAAGATAAGTGGCTTGGTTAAAACTAATTGTGGGCTAGACTGGATTTATGAGACAATTTTGTTCTAACGTAAAGCATACGCATTTCATCTAACCATTTCCAAGGAAATAATGACACGGAACTTAATCATTTTGTCTCTATTTCTGTCTTCAAGGTTCTGGTGTTTTAGGTAGGGTTTTTTTATTTTATTTATTTATTTTTTAATTAGCTTTCCAAGCCTTTTTCCTTCAACCATTTCTTCTCCCAGTAAAAAAAAATAAAATAAATAAAAGTAAAGATCTAATGGACAAAACAGAGCCAGTTGCCACTTTATTCCTCTTAGTTGTATGTTTCATCTTTATACATTCCCCAGTCAGAATGACTTTTACCCAAAGTTTATCCAAGTCCCAAGATGCAATTGCACTTCTGCTGAAGTGTTGGGTGCTGCTAAGGAAAGTCAAGAGAACTAATAAAAATCAGAATTGGAGAAACCATGAATATTTTCTTGTTTTCTTTCATTATCTATCACTTCTATAATTTAAAACATCAACTGATACTTTTAGTGAGATGCTAAAACTAGATGTCTGGCCAGTCAAAAGTTATTAAAATCAACATTCCCAAAAGAGTGAAAGTTATTAAACCACTCTAAGGCAGGAGTCTGTGACCTGCCTTGGTTGTTGGTGCTGAAAGAATGTTCTGGGAAGTATCAGTTTAGACTTGTCCTCTTCTTATACTTTTTTCTCAGACTTCTTTCTTGCCACTGTCAGGGAAATGATCCTGGGCTAGAGCAATCTCAGCCAGTTTGGAAGTTCTACGCACAAGCCGTGCAGCAACTCATCACTGTCCCACGTTTGTGTAATGGCTTGGGCTTTCAAAAGGTCACTAACTAGCCAGCCTGATGGTAAGCTTGCTATTACTTCTTCCTCTCCGGGAAAGACCTCTCCTTTTCATGAAATGTTCTGTAGACAAACTGGAGTATTTTGGACAGAGGCTTCCCACTGATGCCAGCCTTGCTTTTATCAACATCCCCACTGCAGCTCAGCCTGTGAAAAACTTTGGCAGCAGGGGCAGGACTCAGGAACCACAGGTAAGACAAGAGGGACAGTTTGCATTTACATGGACTCTTAAGACACTGAGAGATTAACAGTGATTACACTTTGATCACATTGAAAAATTTTTTGCAACTGTAAGACTGATTAACTTTTCTCTCTTAAATGATAGCTGAGATTCTGACCTCATGACATTAGCTAGCACTTACAAGGAAGAGAGAGAGAAAAAAAAAACAAAAAACAAAAAACATTGAGGTAGCAACAAGATATTTAGAAATAGAAAATTTAGACTGAATACTTGCTAGGATTATGAGCCTTGAAATTCAAAAAAAGAAATGACTTTTCATACTGGTCTGACACAGTGAAAATTAAACAACAAAAAAGATATATATGTATAAAAGAGGAAACTGCTTTTCAGACAAGCAGTGGACTAGATGAGCTGACAGACCTTTACGACCTTTTGATTATGCTATTCTAATCAGACTACCTGATTGAAATGTCAGTTGAAAGATGCCACAATATTTTCATTTTGTGAACTGGAGTAAAACATTAAAGCATGCCCATACATATACTATATTTACATACATGCATCTTTTTTGTCCTTTTAGAAAAAGGGTGATTATACTTAACCAGTTTTATCTAGAACTCCTCAAACAACAACTTATTCACTAATCATCTTCCTTAATGTACCCACACTTAATAGTATATTATTTACAGGAAGTTTTAKAACATCTCCAATTAATTTCTATAGAAACCTTAACTTGTGAGGCTGATGATAAAAGTTATTCTTTTTTTTTGAAATCGGTTCAGGTGAATTCAGAATAAAATATAGCTTGACAGTTTTTAAGTATTTCTGAAATGTACACAGCCCATTTGCCAGTAAGTACACTAGAGTGAATCCCCAAGAGAATGTACTATGAGTATATCCCACTACAACAAAGATACAGAAACCAGAGGAGAAAAAACTGCAATTTTCATCCATTAACCATACCAACACTGGAGTCAGAGTTCACTAACAATTGTCTATCAAGAGACTTATTTAAATATGGTGATATTATACTGGAAAACTGTTAATGACTAGAATGAAGCAGGACTCTCACTGATGATCACTGCAGTCTTGAAACAGATGKGTCTGTTCAGCACAACTATTTCAGGCTATTGCTCCTACTTAAAAGCTCCTTTATTTGCTAGAACAGCTGGCCACAGTAGAAGCTATTGACCAATGCACGAGTCAGCACAGCTAAAACAGTCAAAAAATCTGACTCAGGGGAAGTCAAGTTTCCTGGCATTACCTGAAGCACTAGGTGTGCTACAGAGTAATTATAAAAGCTTAGATTTGAGTGAAAAAAAAAAATGTTTGCAAAGGGGTTCTCTACCAGAGGTAGACAATCAACTTTTTGTACCCAGATAACATTAGAGCATCAGGCTGGGGTATTTCTGAGGAGGAGTACCACCAGTTGTTTGTTCTCTGAATGCAGGAGACACAAGGTTGTCTCTGCGTGTGCTTGGCCAAGGACCAGGATTGCACTAAACACTGTATCTGATTTGTAACATCGATTCCCCCACCTAAGAAACAATAGCTACAAGAACTCAGATACAAAGTTGCTGTTTGGACTACGAAGGAAAGAATAACATAGAAGGATGGCAGAGAATACAGATGAAAACAGGGAAACAAATTGAAAGCAAGTAAAAGTGAATGTAATGGGAGAAGTAATGCATTTTGGATAATTTGTCATTTAGTAGAATGTGTCCCAAACCTAAAAGGGTATGAGAAAAGAGGAAAATAAGAGAGTGATAAAGGGAGAGCTAAAAACAAGGCTACTCTAGTCAAGTCACTGATACTGTGAACTACTTGATCACCTCTAACACAGGCAACATTTCTTTTTCCAATAAATCAGAATTCACTATAGTATATTTGAAACTCAACACTACATGGACAAAAGGATGAGAAGAAGGAATGAAAAATATCTGTTTTGCTGTGAGTAAAAACCATTGTTTTAGTAAAGGACAGCACCAAATCCTGCCTTGAGATTTTACAAAGCTATAGTATTTGAGTCTTTGCCACTTTTTAGGATTTTAGGAACCCTGACTAAACTGTATGGAAATAATAGCAGGGAAAATAATACACACTTGGGATATAATCTTTCCTTTGTAACTGGTACAGGTGCACAGTAAAAGGATGTAGCCTGAGTCCCCTTCAAAAGCATACACACACATACTCACACACACACAAAATCCATTTCAAGTTATCCTGCTTAGTAGGAGGATGAAAATACTGAGAGAAATCAGTCTGTCTGACACAGGTGTAGGCCTCATTATTAAACCCGCCATATTGTTACAGCCAGAAACAAACTATACAGCAAAATTATTCTGCTCTCTTCATCAATTTAGTTTCTTTCTACCTTCCCGTGTCTCCATGGTGCATGCAATTTCCTTTCTTGTTATTGGTATGCAAATTCACTAGTTCCCAAAATAGTTTGTTGTTATTATGTTTGAAATGCAAGGTATGTACACCCACTTGTCAACTGCATGAGCTAGCTGAGGCARTTATAAATTCTTTTGAAGGGCAACAAACATTTGCCATAAATGGAGACTGATTTAATTCAGGCATTTGCAAGATATGGATTGTGGTTAATCTACCAGAGAAATTCACCTGACAGATACCACAAGCTTCCCATTCCCTTTTTCAAATATACTTCAAAGGCCCTTCAAATATGAACTCTTTTGGCACACGCAATCTGCCATACTCTTGTGCAAGATCCCATAGTTCCTTCCTTGTTGTGTGTCCATCATCTCTCATATTTCATCCATCATATGACCAAAATGGGGGTTAGGACCTCCAGTCAGGAGATAAGAATATGCCAGCACCTCGAGTCATACAACATCTGCAACACAGTCTGCCCTAGGCATTCCTCAGATGAGGGAAACGGAAGTTAGAATGTGAACTTCGGTCACACGCTGCACATCTATGGCTTATATAAAAAAGAGGGAGGGCTGTGGTGCTTATGTAGTCCATCCCAAACCACACACATGCACCACTACATTGGTTTTCAGATGTTCAGATGCTTGCAGTTTACGGGACACATGGCTTCAAAAAAATGAAATGTGAAAAAGTTCTGACTAGAAAATTGTTGTGCAAGGGATGTGAAGCAAATTCAGCTTCCATTAACATCCAAAAGGGGTCTGTCCATGCAAGGTGTTGAGCTGTTGCTAAGTACATTCAGTTTCCAGTCATTTCAGAAAGACCTGAGGATGGTCAGCACCATGCAAAAAATCAGAAACCTTATTATAACACCTTGGGCAAAGTATCCCATGGAGGAGCTAGCACAGGGGAAATAATTGTACTGAACTCACAAGAACGTGTGTGTTGACTTGTTCATGGAAAAAAACAAAGTCATACTTGATTTGTAACACCTCCTACGGTAAACTTTGGCTACAAACTCTACTGTTACTGTGATGTAAGAAATCAGCTCTTGAGTCAGTGTAGGCTGTGATGCTCTCCTCCTACGGAAAGGTCATATGTGGCTTCCCTACTGACCTGGACAAAGCCTATGGGCTTCTAAATGTCAATACTGAAAAAGCCAAGAAAGAAGATAGATTGAATAAAACATATACAAACCAGACTGTGTGTAGGAATCCTTTGCTGTGCATGCAACAAGAGTGATAATGGAATGGATCAGAGATTCCAAAAAAAATGCACAGTTGTGGAGAACCTGTAATCGTCCTCCCTCTCTTTCAATATGGATGCAGGAGCAAACTGACCCCTTTTTTAGAGCCAGCAAGCTGCACAAACCTCAGTAGAGAGCTGAGGGCTTGTAACACTGCCTTTCTTTCAATGTTCCCCTATATAGCTCATCCGATACTCTAGCCAGTAATTCACTACAAAATGAAAATACCCACTAATGCCTTTCCCTCACATTAATCACTTAAAAAGTCACTATTTTTGCTATACAGAAATAACCACTCCTTCCTCCACCTCTAGCAGCAGTTTGAGAATAACCAGCAAGCCTATAGCAAAAATAGTCAAACAAAGCCCTGAAGATCACTACTTGTTCCTCTTTTTCTAAAGGTATGCTCAAGTTGTGGACATCCAACTACTCACAGTGGTACTTTCACCTGTGATTAGCAGTTACCTAACCTGGCAGGCACTAGCTCCCAAAGTGCTATTACATTCTTTATGATTGTCATCTGCACTTCTAGATGTGAACAACAACAATTAAAGGCTGATGCCTGAACAGAATTGGGGGAGGAGGTGCAAGTACATGAAAAATTAATTAGGTACACAGCCCTTATTCAGATTAGCACAAAGACAGGAACTGCCCATCTGCTTAGTGTTATAGTCTAAGGTATGTGCCTGGGAACTCAAACAAGCCTGCAGAGCAAGGCTGAT
Organism: Rhea americana; assembly: GCF_003343005.1. Lineage (NCBI taxonomy): Eukaryota > Metazoa > Chordata > Aves > Rheiformes > Rheidae > Rhea > Rhea americana. Next base: position 1,354,398 of record NW_028186779.1, read on the forward strand.
TAAAAATAAAATTATGGTCAGTAAGTACAGCTACATTGTTAAATAGTATAGTACTGTGTAATAAGTCAGCAATCTCGCCACTTACTTGAACATCTAGCAAGAAGTACCAGTATGCCATAGGTTTGTGCACAATYGATCTGCTACTCTTTTCTGATCCATAAATAGCTCTGTCCAAACTTCTAATTAGTAATGTTCTTTTATGCAACACGCATGCATAAAACCTACGTTATGTAGGTTTTATCCTACATTAAAGTTTAAAAACACATGTAAAGTTCATCAATTTCTTAAATTACCCAAATAACATCTCTTACATTGATATGCAACATCTACCAAAATTAAGTAGTTGTGCTAACAAAAAAATCTTTCATTTTCTTATTTGAGATAGACTTAATCCAACTATGCAATCAAAGAGTAATTTCTATACTCCTAATTTTGGCTCAACAAATGGAATTTGACCTCATTAATTTGTTTTTGAGTAGGATTTATACAGTAAACACAGTAAGAAAAATCTTGCGTGCTGTCATGAATATATCCACTTCATACGCCAATCTCTGCTTTGGTTTCAGTGCTGTCTCCAGAATCTGGTTCCTTCCCCAAAACATTTAATCTTCTGTTTAATACCCTGCCCAGTTTTTAACTTAGTACATATTATTCACTGTGATAGTTCAAATTTACCATCAATTGTAATTGTCAATTCAATGTCAATTGTGCAGATCAACCCAGGTGACACTCTGATGTATTAGAGACAAAATTTGAGCACTATCTTGCACTCCACAAAATTTCACCACTGATTCTGTTACATCAATGGTATAGGACTGGGCTGTTCCATAGAGGCTGAACTGAGACTACAAAACTTCAAAGTAAGATAGCTGCTACCAAGTTTTGCAAGTTTAAATAATCTTTTAAATACTAGTAGAAATGAAAGAGATTGAATGAGATTATTGCTGCATCTTCATCTGAAATGGAATCAGGTCATTGGCAACATCTGCTGTTCTAAAAACTAAGATAGAAGAAGCCTATGTTGATATTTTGCTTTACAAAATATTAATTTACTTTGAACAATGCTATAGATTCATTACACAACTATGTGTATATAGACTTATTAATTTAAAATATTCATTTATATATATATAAATAAAATATTGAGCAGATGTAAAAATTATTTTGGTGTTTTTTACTTTCAAAGTGGAATTGTAGGCTACATTTGTGGTATTAGCAGGGTAAAATTTTTCTTTTCTAAAAAGTGATTTTAAAATGAATATTTGATAAAATCTAAATGCTTTACAATAATTGTTAATTTTGCAATCTCTTAGTTTTCTTTTTTTTACAGTTGAAAACAGACAGATTTGACTCTGCATTTTTATCCTTTGGTTAGGAACTTTTTTGCTTTATACAATCTTTTAAGTACACTTCCTTTAAGTGCTTGTTAATTATTTAAGTTTCAATATACGTTTGTGATTTTGCTTGACTTGGGTGCCACACAGCTTCCCTGGCTAATAATTTTGCTGAAATTCTTTCTTCTATGTAGTGGAATAACATCTGTGCTTTGCTAGACACATACACTATTCAACAGCCACCACAGCTCAGTTGAGATGTAGGTGTCACCTTTTGGACACCCTGAAAAAATTTAGTAAGCTGTTAGGCCCATTTTTAAAGTTTGCACGACTTTACATTAGCCAAGTCCCTGTGAATCCTCTCTTGGAGCAAAGTTCCAGTAAAAGACTGTGYGTACAGACTTACTAAAAGAAACAAACACAGCTACAAAAGACARATGTACAAGATGAATTAGAAAGTAAAGAAGTTGTACCTTTATCTATCATTTGCATTAGCCCTGAAAAAGTTCTCTCACTCTCTAGATCATTTTTTCTGGCTAAGGACAATGGTTATTAAATTACATTTATGGAAAAAGGCTGACACTAGTGAACTCTTTCTTTTATAGAAAAACTATTTTTGCTTCAAATCAGTTGTCATCCTCCCTTCCACACATCCTCCTGTCTGCCTGTTTTTTCAGGGACTGTTTAGCCTCTACCTCTGTCAGAAAAAAAATCCAGGCTATTTTTCATCAGGACATGTTCTCCCCCTTTCAAATCTGGTAACATTAATGTGCTTTACAAAAAAAGAGTTGGTGCAGCTTTCCACTATCCCATGAAATAAAAAGACATAATTAGTAATCCCACTGCAAGGCAATGCTCAAACCTCAAGGTAGGARGTAGAAGGCTATAAATACCTTTTTTTTCAGATGCAAAGTTGACTTCTGCTGTTTCCATCCCGCCCACCTTATTCTTATCTGCACATTATCACCTCAGTTGCATCAGGGCTGAACCATAAACAGGATCACTGGCACCAAAGAGGGAGTAGTTCTGGGATGGAAATTAATGGCTGGAGAGAGAAGAGGACAGGAGATTGTTAAGAACAACTTTAAGAAAGATGGCAAAGAAAATCCTTCCTTCCTATAATACATCTTTTGGTTCAGACTGCAGCTGGCAATAACGAGTTTGAAGGGGACCCTGACCCCTTGACTCTGTTTTGTGAGAATAATATGACATTACAAAGAAGGATTCACTCTGATCTGTATATTACTAGAGAGTTAACTGCATCCAAGACTGTACAATCTCATTTACCTCTTTAAAGTGGTACAAGTATTTTCTGAATGATAGCTTGTAAGAAGAAGAAGGGGGGTACTTCATTTTGATAGTAACAGTATTTTCACAGTTCAGAACCAGTTTCAGCAAGACTCCTTTTTTTCCTCTGCACATTACATTTTACCTAGTTATTCAACTTTATCACTAAAATGGGGAGGGGGGAGAAACATGTTTTATCTTTCCCGTTGTATCTTTCCTGTTGTTGGTTTTCTGGATATTTAAAATTACTCTGCTTGGGTTATGAATTTTCATTTTCCCTTAAAAAATCTTTAGAGATTTTCCTTTAGGAGTTGCTATAGGAATACAAAGTAACACTACTAACAGTAAGACTACTTCAGAGATCTCCTTTTAAAAGAAGTATGAAAGAATAGAAAAAACAGAAGTGAGTGGGGGAAAAAAGAAAAAAAAAATCACATACAAATAAATCTTGAGTTTTACATCAGGTAAAAGTTCATAATAGCTATCTATTATCCCAGTACCACATACAGAAATACATCTCTGATGTTTTGTTGTTTAGATAAAATATTTTGACAAGAATTTCTTACACTTAACAGCAGACTTTATCTTTACCAAATGTAAAGCAAGGGAGTGCTACTTCATTACCTGAATAGTGGCAAGAAACTTTATAGCAGCTACAAACTCAGTTATGTTTTATATTCCAGCAGTAACAATTGCATTTTGTGCTGTCCTCTCCATGAATTGTAAGAGACTACTTTATCAGTTTTTTTTCCATCCTATATAATCACTTTTTAAACTAAGCTCTTGATGTAAATGTGATGCTGGGAGTGGGGTTTTGGATCAAGGAGTATCCTACTTATACTTAAACATCTGCATTATTAATGTAAGCAATTTCATCACAGAAATTTTGTCAGGGCTTTGCATACAAAATTTATATAAAATTTTCACTGATTTTCATGCAGAGTGGTCCAATCATAGCACAAGCTTAAGGTTCTTCTTCTTTTGCAGTGCTGGTGGCTGCAGAAAACCCTCAGCATTCAAATAGTCCTTATTTTACCTCATGATTTATACAAGAAAAAGGGATGAGAAGTTATTCTAACCTTATACCATGTTCCATCATTTTATTTCAGGCATCTTCAAAGAAAGCAGGTTTTTCCCCTATGGTAATAGGTAATAGGTAATTTGTTGTATTAAAGAATACAACAAATGATAACATGATACATTACATGTGTGATCTTTTTTCACAGTAGTAATTGCTACAATCTATCACAAACCTGACTGGGGGTGATAGATGTGTTTTCAGATGAAAAGAAGTGATTAGCAACATAAGTAGCTACCAAATTAAGTCACACAATGGCTGAAGAGTTTCCCTGTAATTGCTTGCAAAGATAAGGGACTGAAACAACAAGTGAGAGCACTTGTGTGTATGTACAAGTATGTGTGTGTTGGAGTGCACATATACCAAGAATCAGAAAGGAAATGGAAAAAAAGCCACGAGAAAGTGAGAAACGTAATAACCTGGGAAGTCAGGCCTGGAACTAGTCTACATTTGTTCTGGCTATGTTGGTGGAAATGATCAAACAGGATTGCACAAACACTGCATGATACACCTAGCAAGATCAACTTCAACAGGGCTGCAAAGATTATTTAGCATAAACCTGTGAAGTGTATTGCATTATGCACTAGACTCACAACTAYGACCTTAAGGACATTTTGCGCATCTGTAGCATGTTGCAACAGCCTCCCTCTCTCTATATATCTAGGGGGCTGAGACTGCTGGTGACCCTCTCTGTGATGGGTGGAGTCAGTATCTGACTGGTTCCCATCATGCAAGGGGCCAAGGGCCACAGCACTTCAGCTGTGATACCTAGCAGGGGCTGCAAGTTCAAAGATGCCCGACTATCACGCGTGTTTCCAAGCTGTGGCTTAGCATTACAGCCCCTTTTTTCCCACCTCATCTCATGAGCTAAACATGTGCTGCCATCACCTGTCCTGACATGTGGATTCTCACCTGTCTAGAAGTGAGACACTTAAGAAGTCTGGTAGCTACAAAGGTCAGAAAGGCARCAACCAAATATAAAATAATTTCACAGAATCCTAGAAAAGTTTAAATGTAATTCAGTCAAAACTGCTACTGGAACTCTAGGTTTAAAGTTGCTCTGTGTCTGTAATGTCAGCTCTGCCTATGATATATCAGACAAAAGGCTGCATGAAAAATGTTTTTTTTTTTTTCCTTATTGCTGTACATACTTAAAAAGTAAAATATCATAAGCGTTTGCTCCTTGAGCCCATCTGCAAGCTATGGAGAGTATGCTAACTAAAAACTGAAATATGCAACACTACTAGCCTCCAAATTAAAAGCTAAAAAACAGGCCATCAAGAATCAATGATGATAAATGATATGATTATATCTTTTTTATGAAATGATTGTATCTTTTTTTTTTCAAATAAACATGATTGCTTTTTAACAGTGTAACCTGTTTGCCAGGCACTGATTTCCAATAATCTGTATTCAGATCTGGATGAAGTTTAGCCACAGTTGCTATGGYTCCCTGCTTTAAACTCTCCTTCCACCTTCACGTCTCTCTCACATAGCCTTTTACGATGAGTTTACTGTTAAAGAAGCTAAATACTGGTTTTCTAGAAGCTGAAGAACACACCGTACTTCCTTCATCCGCTAAAGCTCGAGCAAGCAAGGCTGCATGCAGATAGGACATAGACATTTGCCGAAGTGAGGTGAGACATGCCGGCCTCACCCCTCTGACTCTCCTCGCCCTCAGGGCCGCGCCTCAAGGGGCACCTCCTCCCCTCAGCGCTCCCGCCCTTTCGGCAAGCGCCGCCACCGCCCCTCCCCCCTGAGGCGTTTTTTAAGAACTGCGCACCTCATTCGTCTTGACGCTGACGGAGCTTGGTGAGGAAAAGCTGGGCGCTGCTGCGATAGCGCGGCAACCGCCAGGCCCGCCGCGCAGCGCCTACTTTCTGCCGGCCTCGGCGCCGCCATCTCACGCGGCAGGGCACGAGCCGCTGCCGCCCCGCGGCCTTCACCTCGGAGCAAAATGGCGGAACAGCTGCTTCTGGGGGCGTCTGGCGGACGCTTCGCGTTAAGGGCTGTGCCTTGGCCTACTCCGTTATTCCAAAGGTAATAACAGGCTTCTTAATYAGAGCTTACAATGCTTACTGTTTCTTAGTGCTTTTAAGCAAGATATGAATATTTTTAATCTCTTTAAAAAATCAAAATGGATGAGAAAAGGCCAAAGAGCTGTGTTTTTTTCCCCCATAATCCATTATACCTCCCTCAGATGGATACAACCGTATACACAGATGCACCTTTCTCCATTGTGAGTTGCCAACAAGCCATCAAAGCCCTACAACATCTGTGCATGAGGCAGTGTGTGAGATACAAACAGTTTTCCTGTGTGCCTGTATATTTTGCAGCATTTTACAGAAGTGATCTACCAGAGGGCAGGATTCAGATGGCTCTGCTTCTCTTTTAACACTTGATAAAGAATGAGAAGGTGTTTGTTATGTGTTTTTTCCTTTGATTTGTGTACCTCAAGCTGTTGATGCTTCATGTGGGACTGGCTGGAATAACACTGGAATTCATTCCTGGCTCTGGCACACATCATACATCATATTTTCCTCTGCACTCTGTCTTGTAGTTTTGTAAAGGTCGTTAAACTCTTGCTTAAGTGACACCTCAGCGTGTGCCCCGTTTATAACCTTTCGAGTCAAGGTGCCCTGTTCGTACATGGAGAACATGCAGACAAGACTATGGTTTTCAGCAGAATGTTCTCAGTGTCTAGAAATATTACAGCGTTTAAGTTTTTTTTTTTTTTTAAGGCTGCAGAGTGATTCATTTGGGTATATTTCTTCATATTCTGTAATAAAAGTGTTCAAATGATGTCTTTTTTTTTGTGGGGGGGAGTACTTCTGTGTATTGCACAGTGTTTTCCATTTTAGAAATCTTGCCATTCAGCTGCAGCTTATAAGAAACAAAAGGAAACCACTGGTCATGATTTGGAATGAACCTGCATCCTTTTGTAGTTACTCAATTTAGTCCAACTCTTTTTCAGTTTTGGTTTATACACCTGTTAATGTCTAAAACTTCCTCCATCATCCCAGGGCAAGAATCAGAAATTCCATGTATGTGTGTGAACGCCTGATATCACGTAAACTTGTGGGAGTTGAGCCACTAGCTTTAGAGAGCAGAAAAACACACGTAATGGTGCATATTTCATGTGAGAGTTCTTGCAGACCTGTGAGAAGCAATGAGCTCAGCTGGTGTTTAAACAAATACTGACACAACTATTTGCCTGTTGCTACCATTGTGGAATATATTTAATAAATTTATTAATTAATAGGTGAGCAGAGAACTGCATCCTTTGTACAAAATGTCAAAAGTTATCCACAAAGCATAGCAGGAAATAATTCTCTCATGTCTGCTATGGAAATCTATTTGTTGTTATAAAATCTATAAAAGAAACAGCAATAGATAATATATATGATTCTTTACCCATTGCCCTACTTCTTTACCATAGAAATAGAAGGATAATATAACATAAGTCACAGATAACATAAAAGCAAGAATGTAATGGTAGAGTGATGTWGCAATCTATGCTTACTATAATTTAGGATCCCCTACACATCTTTGGGAAGATTTATGGTAAAATAGTACTTTTTTTTCATCTTACTGGTAGTATTACAGCAAATGGTAAATTTATTCTGCTTTTCTGCTTGTTATCAGACATAGCAATGAAGCATATTTGTAGCTATTTCCATTTTAACTTCAGTTATATGAGCCTGGGGTGCAATTCCTGAGTGATGCTTTCCAAACTTCCTTAACAATATTATCATTACATCTACACTCTTGTTTTCTTAAGCCAACATTAATATACATAGTAGGTAATGTATATGTTTCTACTACAACTGTACCTTATTTGTGGGAGGAAGAATATTGCAGCTGCCACTTCTTTCCAGCTAAGAGTGAAGGAAGCAGGAGAAAAAGAAATTAAATTGACCATGAATGTGCATGCTTATCTACCTATCTTCCTTGATAAAAATTTCTTCACAAGTGCAATTTCTTCTAGGACAACTTATCACCAGATGAGCACTTCAGACATTTTTTTGCTCATGCTATCTTCAAAGATTTTTCACAACATTGAATCTTATCAACACAATATATTGTAATAACTTTCTCTAAATAAGAATAATTTATTTTCTTTTATGAAGCTACAATTTCATTTTTAATGTATTTTAAAGTTACTTTTACCTGTAAAAGAGAGTCTCACATCCAGTCTATCTCAGGACTGAACTAAGATTCTTTGTAATGCTATGGTTTAATTTAGCTTCTGGTTACAAATCAACCCCCACTAATATGTGGCTGCATCATCATAAAGAGAAAACTACTCTTGTCATCTGTAGCAACTGGCATAAATGTTGCTAGCTAGTAGGTGGAACTGCATTGTTCATCTTGCAGCAATTTCTCTATTCCAAAATTTAGACATCTGACTATAACAGACTTGGAATTGCATTATTTGTAATTTTTTTTCGAATTATTTGTAGTATAGTGCCTTCTGATACCTTAGAATGAGATGTTTGCTCTTTAGGAATATTTATATAAGCTATCTGATTTTATAAAGTTCAGTGTTCACTAATTAGTACTATATTGCAGCACCTAAAAGGTTATGTATGACATATATCAAAAATAGGAAATGTAGTTTAATGGCTTAATAATGAACATTCAAACTGAAGTGGCCTATGGCTAGTAGGCACTGCAAAACCAGCCAGGATTATATAAAGTAGATATACAAATAAAATTTTACTGATTTCTTGTACAAAAATACTAATACATCTTGAAYTCCTAAAGGAAATATCTAATCTTAGATATATGAGAATCAACACTTCTTTTTTGCAGTACCTAAAATGAAGTGTTTGGTATCTTTATGCTTCATGTTGTTTTAGTACTCTGAAATAGGTCATAATATCTTTTGATATTTATTTTATTTTTTTTTCTCATCCTTGGCATTCAACATAGATAACTTGGATCACAAAGAGTTTAATGATTGACCTTTTGAAAGAAGCTGTGATATTCCTTGTGTTGACTGGATTTTAGCCAACAGCCCTTCTCTGACACTGCTGCTTAGATCAGCAGCATCAAGATTTATATGGACGTGGACAAAAGTTATATAATAGAGCTTTTTGGGGCATCTCAATCGTGATATCTTGCAAGCAAATTTTCAGCAATACAGACCTGCCTTTGATAGCAGTCTACTCAGCTTTATCTATCGCTTGTTTTGTGATTTCAGCGTCCRTCAAGGCCAAGTGACCCTTAGCCTCCCTAATATGCAGCATTCTCACCTCTAGGGTACAAGATGATTTTTCTTCAGAGGAAAAAAAGCACAGGTCAAAATCAAACTTCAAACATCGGATTTCAGCAACTGAGTTCCAAGTATATTTCATTATTACTTTATTTCATGCTGTACTAAAGAGTAAAACTTTCACCTTAATGTAGCTATTTGCAAAGAAACAAGATTTTCTTCACTAATTTCAAAYGTAAGCTGATAATAGAAAAGTGTTTATGAAAAAATAGTTAGCACTATTTAATGTTTTATGTCATCAAAACTTAGAGAAGATGTTATGTAGCTAGCTAGCACGTAGAATAAGGCTGATATTGTTACTTATCATTTTAAACATAGTGTCTGCACGAGGGAATTAAAAAAAAGTAATAGTGGGAGATTGGAACTGAAAGCACATTTGTCAGTTTTCTCTTTGGAAATGAAAACAAACTTAATCAAATTAAGGTTACTCTGAATAAATAGTCCATGTACTGTAATAGTTTAATTTAAATTATCTACTTTGAAGGGTATTTAGAATTCCTTGCAGAGCCCACCTTTTACTTCCCATAACAATCAATGTGCTTTTAATAGCTATTTGTAGCTTAGTGATCACTTTCAAGATCTTTTTTATTATACAAATGACAGTGTGGAATTCTTAAGTGGTCCTTATTGAGTTCTGAAATTAACATTGAGAATTAAGATGTGCACAAAGTAATGTGCTTTTACTTAAAATGCATATGGTCTTGTGAGAGGAGAAATTAAAACCGCTTTTTTTAAAAAAAACACAATATATATATGTGTGTGTGTGTGTGTATATGTGTATACACACACACACACACACACACACACACACACACACACACACACACAAATTGAAGTCCTCATATTCTTCCAGCTGCCTTCCTTTACCTTTTTCTCAGATGTGAGTCAGGCTGTGCTACTTTTTTTTCCATCAGTTCCCACAAGAATGACATTCTAGGCTAATCTGTTGCACATATCTGAACATTTGAAGTCTGCTGTTAAAACATAGTTATTTTTTCACTGATAATTTGTCTGCTTGATTAGAATCCAGCTCAAACATTCATAATATTATTCAATAAGCAGAGTAAATGAGAGTTAGAGTAATGAATCTCTTACTTCAATGAAGATGCGATTCTGAACAGACACAGAGACAAATTTCCCGTTATAATATAGTACAGTTTTTATTCTCTCTTGACCGAAATCATGATTTCAAAGGTGGAATCGCAAATCTCGCTCATTTAAAAGCATACTGAATATTTTTGGCTCTTATGGTTTATTAAGTGGTAATTAAAACAAATTGATCCTACAACTAAGACCAAAAAAACTAATGCCTAAAATTTAAAAAATTAGGAATCTCAGTGAATCAGTGAGGACAGCTAAATACAATATTAGTTTGGAAAGTTGAATTAAATTACTCCTTCTGCAGAACAGAGATATGACTTGAAGAATAGAAAGGAACCTTACATTTCAAAGTTGAACTAGTTTATTGTGATTTAGTCTGTTCCTTCCAACATAAGCAGTAATTTGGTGTAGAACAATCTCTTAAAATGTCGTTGAAGGAAGGCTGAAGTCCATACATTCCCAGCTTCTCCCCTCCTCCCCTCCCAAACTCCTGAAACAGTGTATTTCAATCTATTTCTAGAAATAGCCTAAAGTTAAGAAAGTACTCTTCTTCTGTTACTTAACAACCATCGCTGAGCATTTCAGCTTTTGATGTATTTCCTGTGTTAAATTACTTTTCTTAATCTTCCAACAAGAATATTGTAAAGAATAAAGAATATCAGTAACAGAAATTCTCACCTTGCAGAAGACATTCCAACACCTTTCTGAATTGCTAGAGCATTTCATCACACAGAATGCACTTGGAGTCTGCCCACTTTTGACTTACAGAATAAGGGCTGTAAGCCCCCGAAAGGCAAACTAATACTGTATATTTTTGTATTCTGAGGACACTGGAACAAATTCATGTTCATGTACTTCATATTTTTCCTGAATACATTATAATTACAATAAGAGTTACTTAAACAATCGTTGATTATTGAATCAGATATCATAATATTCCTAATAATCATTTTAATACTCTTTGATTCCTTTTTTAATAATACCTTTAGTTAAAACATGTCATGGTTGGCCAGTTTCTCACAAAAATCATGATGTCGTATTTTTTTATGGGGACTTTAGATTGCTAAAATTTTTGCAAGAGGGGGAAAGAGTTTCCAATCTGAAAATCTTCAGCATTTATAGAAGTAAATATGTTTATTTCTTTGTCAACAGTTTCCTGGTATGTTTCAATCCTTTGGTCTTTTTTTCATCATGTTTTCAAATATAGCTGTTTAACAAACAGACAGTTTCTTTGGACAGAATGATAGTGGTTTAAGATACTGCTTTTCCTCAAGCGAGCCACAAAATAACAGCACCATCTCACTTTGAAGTGAAGTGGATGAGAAGCACTCAAATGATTTCAATTTTGCATACAGCAACTTCCAGAAAAGAAGAGGTAATTGATACCTGGAGAAGCCACTTCTAATTCATAAAAGCTACATCCAGAATAATTCATCTTTCTACACTTGGAGAGTAATACACTGGGGAGAATTTTCCCCCAAAACAACCTGCCTGTTTTCAAAAATGATGTTATCTCATTGTCTTAGCTCAGATGTATGCTTTTCATATCTCTTAGGTTAGATTTTTTTCTATCCATTCATGGAAATAAAGAAGAACACAAGAGAATAGCCATGCTATTTCATATTTCATTTTTATGTATCATCCTTTGGCATTAATCTAAAACAAAWTTAAAGAATTATTAAGTGTATATCAATAAAGAATGGAAGAGTTAGGCTTTTCCTAGATTTTAAAGGAGAGGGAAGATAAAGCAATAGCTTTCCAGAATGGATGCTCACTTCTTTTGACATTTTTCCAGTGTGTGAAGGTCAGAATTTCAATAGCTTACCATTGTTAAACATAAAGTCTAAGGTAGATTGAGCCTCAATTCAAAAATATTTGAGCAAAACAACGTAGTATAGTTTGACCTTGTTACATCTCCTTTTTTTTTTTTTTTTTTTTTTTTTTTTTTTTTTTTTTTTTTTTTTTTTTTTTTTTTTTTTTTTTCTTTTTTAGAGCAGATGCTTGCTCTTAAATGAGACAGATGATCGGGGGGTTTTCTCCCTATTTCCAGAGCTGCCAGAGCAGCACAATATTACCTTTAACCTAGAACAAAAGTAAAAGAGATTATGCATGCATAATGGTGTACTCATTGGTGCTTAGAATGCTGTCTCCAGCTATCCCATAAAATTTTATCAAGCATACTGGGTGACAAAGTTGAATGGCCRCTGTGGGATGAACACCTTATGTTTCAGCTGTGTTCTGGAACTGTTCAGTTTAATCTGGAAGTGGCATCTCAGGATGTCAGTTAATCTCAGTGAGCATTTCCAAACTGAATTGTTTAAAAAAAGATGAAGTACCATACCACACGAGAACTATTGAAATTGCTGCTGTCTGGTAAGCCTGCAAAGTGACCAAAACTTTTTATTGAGGGGAGAGGAAAACAGTTAAGCATCATTTACAAAATACACACTGAAGAGGAGAAAATAAAAAGTTGGACAAACCTTATGCAGATAAAACTAAAACAGGAGCATGCACAATGCTTCATTTAATATCATTTTATCCTTTAATAGAATAATTTGACTAGATGCATAGTTACAAACCATCAGTAAAAACTCTATTGTGCAATGCATCAAGATCGTCCTGCCTTCCAAGCTGTTGATGTCCTGAAAATAGTTTTTCAACTTAATGAAATTTCAAATATGTCTATTGATTTCACATTTCTCTGTTAAAGTGTTATTTTGATTAGAAGTGTTCCAAAAGAGGGGGTTGGGAGTAGTATGTGTGCGCGTGTATTTGTTGAAAATACACATTTGTTGGAAATACAATATTTAATTCAATATTTAATTATTATTCAGGAAATACAGACTCAAATTATTGATTATTGAGAATTCAGAGTTGTTTTAAAACTTAAATCTTCAAAGCACTCATCAGATTTTACATAGGGTTTATTCAACAAACCTCATATGCAAAATGCCGCTTTACTCATGCAATTGGGTAAGCGCTTGAGCTTTCTCTGCAAAGAATTTAACAAAAAGTCTACCTTAGTTAATATTCAAAAGACTTTTAAGACAGCTACATTTGAGAATTTCTTTCTTATCARACAGTAGCCTGGAGAGGATGGTTAGCTGTCTGTGTAGATGGGAACCTGGTAGTATCATTCTATGAATTTAGTCCTTGGTGTCATTAGGGTACACCTAGACTCTTGTTTCTTTAACCTTTCTTGGCCACAACATACAAATTTTATTTGCTTCATGAAACTTACCTTCTACATCTTGTCGGATCACACAGCAACTGGAACTTCTAATGTTTTATCTGATAGTTATTTAACCCTTAGTAAAATCAGTGATCTACAGGAATGACTTGTTATGCAGTGATGCTCCATATCAGCACAAGTAAGTGAGAAGGAATGACCTTGTGTAAAATGCAATGCATTTCATGATAACATCATCAAACCGTACTCATATCTGAAACTGTAGCCCAAATTGTTTTATAAAAACACTAACATACACATGAAATAAATTAAAATGCATTAAGCATACTAAAGTAGCTGGAGTTTGATTTGTCTCAGGAGGTCATGTAACTGAGCTTAAACCTGGCTTTAGGGTAAATATGAAGGAATATTTATGACTTTTTACTGGGCATTCCAAATTATTTCATCCTKCTGGGAATTGTGAACAAGTCTTGCGTAGTCACAAACCTGCTGAAATAAGGATATGGCACACTGTACAAAGTATGGTACTGATTTGTAATCCCTCAGTATCAGAATATGGAAATCTATATAATTCATTCAATGTCTGTGAGGAGAGGCAATACCTTTTATTAGACCATTTGAGAGAGCTGGAAAAAAATAAACTATAATTGATCTGCTTCATCAAAAATCAAATAATTGAATTCATGTGAGAAAAGAATAAATCCTTTACTTTACACTGTGGATGGAAGAACAGAACTTGTCTGCACAACTCTGTTCTGCACTGAACTAAGCAGAGGCATTAGAGGTCATAAAAATGTTCTTTGTCTAAYGTTTGAGTCTACTCTGTATAGACTGAAGATACAATGAAGGCTGCTTATACATTATTTTCAGTTATTATTCAGGACAACAAATTTAATGGTATGAGAATGTCACTAAAGAATGTCAGAAACTGACACTCTTTCCCCATATGCTCTGTTAATAGAATATAATTCAAGATGTGCTTGAAAAAAAGGACATACCAGATTTATTGTTCCCTGTGGAACCTTAATTCTACTGTTTTGTGTATCTGTTCTGTCCACTGAATGAAGCTGAAGCTAAAGTCCCATGAACAAAATAGGAAGTGAACATACAACCAGGGACTGTTATAATTCAGACATTCTCCCWCGTAACAAGGTGATTGACTTATGCCTAAATGAATCATGAGTAAGGACACGATCATAAAATTATTATGCATACCCTAAACTTTGCTTTGAGACTCGTAGATTAATACTTTTGTGTGTGAACTAGGTTGTACAAGTATAATCGTTCAAATATGCATCTCAGTTGTATGGGTAACTTAATAATTATGCCAAGGCTTCTTACGCTTGGATCAAGTAACTCTTCTGCTTTCTGTAGCTGAATCTTAATATTACCAATTCACAGATATAAATAATTTTTAAAACTGAAGGTTTTTATTATTTTACATTCCTATGCGGTGTTACAGCAGAATTCAGGGATGAAGTAGCTATAAGAACGAAACCACACTACTCAGTGACCTAAAATARTAAGATTTGTTTACTAACAGAGTGGGTACAACTGGTGGACTTGTAGACACGCACGTGCATGCACATGCACGTGTGCACACACATGTTCGACATAGAAGTCACTCAAACCAGCTAAGGCCTCCGGTGTAGCTGTGACCAGCTCCTGGCCACAGGACAGTTGTGCCAGGTGGTTGAAGCGTCTGTATCCTGGCTGTCAGTCTTGATTTATTTTCAGTGTTTATTGCTTTCTATTTTATGTGATCAGCTTAAGCCACCTTGCTGATTGTGTCACCTTAGGCCGATCTGTTTGACTTTTTCTAAATCTAATACAAATTAGCAGTTGTTCTTTGGGTTGCTATCACCTTGTGATTTCCCATTTTAYATGTGTTACAAGGATAAAGAACAGTTGATCTTGTTTCTTTCCTGTGCATGCCTAAATCCTCAGAATAGGGCAGATTTAGTCCGGGGTTTTTAGGCAAGCCTTAGTTGTGACCATTATCTGTGTCTACCTTGTTTTTCCAGAGCATATCAGAATCATCTAATGAATTAGAGCTGGGCAGATGTCATCAAGGTCTGACTTACCTGAGCAGTGCTTTTTAGTAGGCTTCATCTGGTGACATGTGGCTTTGCTCAATTCCATTTTTACAGGTCGTCAAAATCTCTGAATGTATTTGCATAAAGAAAAGAAAGAGACTGGTCAAGATATACAGAGAGGTAACAGTTTCCCTTGGGGAAAATTTTAGTAATCTAGCTGTACTTGGATCTTTGGACTTTTGGCCAAAGTGAGATTTAATCAAACCTACAATGGAAGAAAAAAGGGTACTAACTGTTACTGTACTGGCTGATTGCTGTAATCTGCTCGTAGAAGGTTAGGAGAGTCTTCTGAAATGTTTTCTGTAAGTGAAGAGGCAGAAGAAGGAATCCCCAATTGAAGCTGGAGAGATGACTGTCATCAACTGCAGTCCTGAATGGCAGGAACTCAAAGCAGGAACAACAACAGAAAGCAGGAACAACAAAGCAAGAACAATTCCTCAAAACAGGATCAACAGTATCGCTCTCACACACACACACAAAAAAAGTTTTATATTTAGCGAACAAACAAATATACGCAATTATAGAAGAAAGAAAAGGGAGGAGGGGCTCTGCACCTGCCTATGAGTTTAAAAAATACCATTATATATTTTAAGAATGATTTTAAATTATGATTGCTGATCTGCTGAAGCCTGCTAGATTCTGCAGACTTAGTCATCAAGTTTTTCTCAGTTTGATTTATAAACATTATAATTGTATATTTTGAACCTCGAAGAGCAAATTTAGATGGAACTAAGTCATTACCTGAAGGATATGACTGATTTTTCTAAACATCTATTAAAAAACATTATGAGCACTTGTTTATCTGCACTTCTATAAGCTCTCAGTATTGATTCTATTTACTTTTCTGCATCTAATTACTTTGCATAATGATATGTTTATACTACTGGCAATCTCCTCTTTTAGAGTGGAATTATGCATACAGTATCCATATAGATCTGATCAAAACAGAAGAGGATAATACGCTTATTACTACAGCTAAAACTTGCTAAAGGAAAAAAGCTTCATAAAGCATTTAAAAACCAGCACTAGCATTTAAGGAATAATGGCCACATCTTTTACAGGTTGGAAGTTCTTGCTAAATAATCATTAAAAATTGTGATAAAATTCTAGCTGGCTTGTGGAAGTGTCAATGTTTGCTTCCGTAGTGCTGAAAGTTCCTCTTAAATTCTTTAGCTGAATTTATATTGTCCTCTGTGTTCTAGAGACAACACTGGAAATCCTAGGCAGACAAGATTCAAGTGAACTTTTCAGTATTTTCTGATTCCATCCAGATCCTACATATAGTAAGGACAACCTTCTCTCTCTCTCTCTTTTTTTTTTTTTTTTTTTTTGTTATTTCAGTTAATGATATTAAATTCAAACATTATAGTGGAAGTGAAAATAACAGGAAGAATTAATAGGGGAATTAATTACACTCTTCAGAAGGGAGTGTGAGGGAAGGTTCAGAACAGTTAAATTTATCTCAGTGAATTCTAATGTCCTTTATTTAAGTTTCATTAGTTATCTGAAACACTTTATTTTGTGGTTTACAAATCATTCTACTGATATTCATGTTCTGTGACAAAAGGTAATGGGCCCATTCATCTCCGATATATTCTGCTTGATCCTAGGGTTTGGCTACGACTCACATTAGATTCTGTTTGCTTACAATCATGTTTTTTCTCTATTCCTGCCTTCCTCCTCTCATTAAGAGTGTGCTCTTAAATGTGGGGAAATAGCTTTCCCTTTGTAACTGATACTGCTGTTCTGCTTTGAAACTGATTCCAGTGGCATATGCTAATGTCACTCACTCTCAGTGAACTCTTTGAAGCTAAGGCTAATCTAATATTTTGGCAAATATGCCAGCCATTTACCATCTCTGGAGTGAACCTGGTAACTTTCTGCTTCCAAGGTACAAGAATTAATTTTCAAATTGCTTGTAGGCTAGTTCAACAGGTGACTGATATGAATCGTCATTACAAAATAAAAGATTGGAATATAATATCTGAAAATCATGACCGATCCAAGCGAAAATCAGTTATGTAATTCAGAAATCAGTCAATCACGCAAAGAGAAATAGAGGAGGAAATAAAATTTTTTTCAGGAGTACAAAGACTCCTTTCTTAGAGATACCTCTGTTCCGTCTGTCAGTGCCTCAATACAATATGCAGGATCATAACTGTTCTGTAGATGTTCTTTATTGTGGATTTTGTTCAGTACAACAAACAAGAAGCCTGTGCCATTGTACTGTTTCTGCCATGCGACATACGTGTGTTTTCAAGAACAAAGGCTGTTCTGCAAACAAAAGTGCTGAACAAAAGAGCAGTCCCTGTTAACACATTAAGCAAGAGTTTAGTCTTTGGAATGGGATTATTTGTTACTGCTTTCTCAATGGCAGGCCTGACTATGCCATTCTAGTCATCTCCACATTATTCGTGTTTAAAATAACAACAGCAAAACCCAAGTATGTAAGGTAACTAAAAATAATTGCAAGTTTAAACAGTCCATCATTTGGCATATCCACCATTTTTCCTCTACCCTACCCACTATTGATTTGTCAGGCAAGGGGAACTAATGATTGGCAGTTTAACTAATTTGATGGAATGGAATACATCTATTTTTAAGCTATAAATTTGAATACTCCTCCTTAATAGTTAATCACTGGAGTTAATCATTGAAACCTGTATTTGTTTTAGGTCCATGAATAAGCAGCCTCAGCTGCATATTAATTGTTATGTTAATTCACAAAATATTTAAAAAGTTTGCAGTTAAAAACACTAGTAATAGTGCAGATTCTATAAAAAAAGGAGAAGTAGGAGAACATTTGTTGCTTTTAACTCATTATCAAATGGAAGAGTTGGTGTTGGAGGTTTTTTTCATAACTAAAAAGAAGAAAAATTAAATTCTCGTATTTGGTTATATTTTGATGATGATGATTTAAGGTAAAAAGTCATCAGCACAAATCCAAACATCCATATTTTTAATTTTTTTTAATATGATGAAAATCTGGTGTATCAGTAGATTTCTAGCCAGCAATGTTGTATTGCTCTTGCATTTCATTGCTTAGTCTGAGCTTACATTTTCATTTTAGAGTGGTACTTAGTTTTATATTCTGTGTAATTGCTGGATTTTTTTTTTTGTTATTCAATGTGAAATTAAGTTTGAACTGAATTCATTCAATAAAATTCAGTTCAATAAAAATCAATTTGATCTTTGCAAGGGAATGGTAAATGTTTATATAAATGTTCTTACACTGAATTTTTTCTGAGAAATTTGGTATCAATTATAAATACTTAATGGGTTTAACTTGGTTTCTGCATCACATGATTCTTTATTACAGAAATATTTTTTACATTAAAGCGTAAGAAGTTTGTTATAATACGTGTGTTGTTCAGCCTAACAATTACAGTTGTGTAACTATTTAGCTGAAATAGAAGAATGTTGGATTTCAATGTTCAAATGGTATTTAGCCAGTTTAAGAGAATAACTGAGGCCACTGTAAGCTGCACATGAGGAATTTAACAGAATTATCTAGCTGTGATAAGATGAAAGGAGAGAGTTGTTTTCACTTCAGATTCTCCCCTCATTTTCACATCTACTAGCTCTCATTTATCAAAAAATGTCTCTGTGTATAATTTAAAAATGGGTTATCCTCATGTTCTATGGAAAATAAATGGAAGTCAGAGTCCAGTTTTAACACTTCATAAGGTATGTATTAAGATACTATATTTCTCCAGCCCTGCCCGAGGATTAACCATCTCTTCCTTGTCACACATTTTAGAGTATTCAACTTAAAAAGGATGGCTGTGATATTCCATCAGTTAACATCAAAAATCAGTTCATATCCTTAATTTAATTGTTTTAAATGCCTTAGTGTTTTAAATTCCATAAATTTATTCAGAGAACATACAGCCACTTCAGTTCTGCCAAGGTCACTCTCTCCTAAACAATGTTCAACTTGCAGGAAGTCAAAATAATTATTTTTGCAGATACAGAGATATATACAATACTGAAGCTCAAATCCACTGCATAACCAACTTAGTAACATTTTAATTGGCAAAAAAAATCAGATTGGTACTTAGGCAGTCTAACGTGTACTGTAGTGCCTCAGTATTTGACAACAGATAAGTATGCCCACACATCTGTTGCATCTTTCTTCATTCTGTTCATGTCTCTGGTACTCAATACCATTACTGTAATTGAATAGCATTAATTTACATTTAAGTTCTTGTATGTATGCTAGTTATAGTATGAGAAATGGTGTGCTGCTAGCTGTCGAGTTAAAATCTGTAAGTACACAATTTGACAGCTAGAAAACATAAAAGGATAGGTTTATAGAAATATCATGCCTGCAAACAATTCCAAAATTCCTCGTTACTGAACGAGGTCTTTAAAAGTCATGTAGATGATTCGCCAACAAGATTTGACAATATCTGAATGTCCTGTGTTTAAAGACCACCTGGTTTTGTTGGTGTCATCATCCCTGTCTCTGTTACAAGCTCCATTCTTTATCTGTGCTAGTAAGTTTGTAAAGGGAACAGATCTGGAATTGTGTGTCATGGAAACTTTATGCATTTAAAGCTAATGGAAAGTGATGAAATTATCTCTCGGTTACCCATATGCCAAGAAAAGGCGGAAAGGCACTGTGTGAACACATTTATTCACAAACAGGCCAACTGATGAATCAGGTTTAGCTCAGTTGGTTAGTGTGGTGCTGCTAATGCCAAGGTCGTGGGTTCAATCCCCGTATGGGCTACATTGAGAGTCGGACTAGATGATCTCCAGAGGTCCCTTCCAACTTTACCAGTCTGTGATTCTATGATATGACCTTTCTAGGTCTGTCCAGTGCAACATGTATCATAAAGGCACCCTTACCTAACACTAGTGAAAACTGTGACAGTCTGTGCCCATTAGCAAGGGAGATCTGTCACCTGATAGATCAATTAGCATAGCTGTGAGTTCCAGAAAACCCTTAAGACTGCCCTTAATAACAATGGCAACTTCATTAAGGAGAGTCTGTAAAGGAAATCTGTTCTCCACCTCAGATTTCTGCTTTAAAGAAAGCTGTAATTAAAACAACACTTGTGAAGATGTTGAACTTCTGCTCCAAAACTGTAACTTGGCTTCAGAATCTGCTGGGTGAATGAATGCTGAAAACACTGTGATAAGCAAAATCAGAATGAAGCCTATAAGCTCAGAAATGTTCTATAACATGTCAAAGGCAGTTTAAGAAGTCCTGGCCCTCCTCCCCACCGCTCGTTCTCACACTCATAGAGCTGTTCTCAGCACCTCACTGAGCTAATGCACTATCTATGGGACTCCACTGTAAACCAGATCAGGGAAACAATCTGGATTTAAAAGAAAAGAAAAAAGAGAAGAGAAGAAGAAAAAAGGGAAGGGAAGGGAAGGGAAAGGAGAAGAGAAAAGAAAAAAGAAAACGAGGGTGTTATTTTTAACAGGGATCATCTCATCTAGTGATCCAGCTTACAGCATAAATAGAAACATATAGGTAAAGCTAGGCAAAGGAAAACTACTTATAAGAGCAAGCATGAGCGAGGAGAGTTAGAGAAAAAACTTCCAGAGYTCATGGGTGCTGCCAAAATGAGTATGCTCTGTAATCGCCCCCCAAAAGTAACTATTAAACATACTATTGTTTTTGTTTTGTGATATATCTGTCCAAGTACAGTAGTTGATTTCTTAAGGTTTTCATTAACTATTCCAGATTAATTTTCACTTTTGCTTTGTCTTGAAGACTGTATAATACTAAGAGGACTGCTGGCAAACCTTAGACTCCTTCTTTGCAAAAGCTCAGACACTTTATTTTCAATCCACCCAATTGTAGCGATTTATACTTTCAGAGCCAAACATTTCATCCAGTCTCTGAGAACTTTTGACTGCTCCTGCACAAAGTAGGAAGTGCTGTTTCCGTGCTTTTACATGAGGATCTGATTACAGAGTGGATTTCCCATTGACTTGTCTTAGTCAGAAATTCTTTAGCATGTGACACTGCATTAGGTGGAGGACCTTAGATCTGGAACTGTGACAGTTAGGCCTTCCCGCCACTGGATTTTCTTGTTCTTCATTTTATGACCTTCCCAAACAGGTACACAAATTAGATAGTAGGGAGACTATTACAATGAAGTACATAATACTTCCTGGAAGCAAATGACTGTTGAAGCAGGATACCTTTTACAGGCAAGGCAAAATCCTCTTCTCACCRCCTCTTCTGCAGAATTTTAAAACAAGTCCAAGAGGGCTGAAGTAGTGTCAGAGTCTGAGCTTGGAGTTTATGAACTTACAAAGCCTTGTGAATGCAGAGCAGATGAAAGAGGGCCTAGACAGAGAAAACTGCAGCTTATACTAAGTGAAAAGTCTGTGCTGCTTTGATGAAGTAAGACTCTCTGCTCTGAAAAATATGAACCTCTTTTTGCCCTCAAGGAGCTAGCTCTTTATTAGAATTTTTTTTTAGGCACAATATTTTATTCCAAGTCAAATGCTATATGAAAACAATGAAAACTGTTTCATTAATGAAAGTTAGGACACAACACTTGGGATGGATAGCTTATTTATTACCTGATGATTAATTGAAGAAACTTTTGCATCAAAATTTTAATTTACACTTTTCTAAAGCTTTTGATTTAAAGGTGATTTTAGCATTCATTAGTTAACTATAACTCTTTGTAAACAGTAAAATCTGTTTTCTGTGACAGCAAGTTAGGGTCTTTGTCCTTCTCAGGAGTTAGCTTGTAAACCAAACTCCTATAGAAATACATCTACACAAAGGTGATATACAGTGTTGTCATTCTCCAGCACGAACAGTAACCATACAATTTTTATTGTATTGTCTAATCTAGCCTTGGGTAGAAGAGCTAAGCCTTTTAATATAAGTGAATGCTTTTGCTGTAGGAGCCAGATGCTACAAATCCAGTCTTTGCTGGTGCTATCCTGTAAATATGAATAAGAGGTGCTATAAATTATTCTTGTATGTATATGTGAATTAATGAAGGAATAACAATATTGAGCTTAGTGTCATGGTATATAACATGACTAAATTAAGCTAAATACATGATCTGCTTCAGGTGCTACAGGTCAAAAGAGGTACAGTCTTAGTTTATTTGGGATGAAAAAATCATATAAAAACACTGTGGTGATCCCAAATCTTTGTAGTACAGGTATAGAGGTGGCCACTATGACACAGGTACAGTGCTGACGAGGGAAATATTTCTTTGATCCATAGTCACATGTCACTAACTGAATTCTGCATGTGGAAGAACGATTTGGCAAACGTGTTTYGCCCCTCAGTAAGGTCTCCTATGTACTGCAAAAACAGTGTTTTGTTTTAAGTTAGTTTAACACAGTCTATAATACTTTAAACTCATGGAATATGTTTTGAACAATTTCTAACCATAAATAAGTTAATTTGACTAAAAAAAATCATTTGCCCCAAACAGACTTGAACGAAGTACAGGACTGTGAGAGATTTGAGGATTASGTAGGATTGTTTTTTAAGTAGTTACTTTGTTTCTACTTCTTATTTTTAGTTTCTTGCTACCAATTAAAATCTCCATAGCTATTTACTTGTGTATTACCAGCATCCAAACTTTTTGCAGTGCAATTTGCCTTTTCATGTGGAATTACATTTAGCAGAGTGAGGCTATAAACCTGACAGAGATATTAAGATTTATTTTACTGAAATGCTTATGATTATTAGCAATAATTTTTATAGGAATCAGTTGCCACTATACTTGTGCTTTGTATAGAAGAAGGTAATTTGTAGGTCTTAAGCACCTAAGAACCATTACAAACACCAGTTTGATTCAGATGACAAGAATAAACCTGGTAGGTGAGCACAACTGAGATCTTTGGTGAATTCTCATAACAATATTGGCTGTGCATATCCAAAGTTACTGTAATTAACCATAGCAAATATTGCCGATACTATTTCTTGAAGTTATGGCAATGTGTTGTGAGTGATTCCTAGTGATTATGTATTGGCACCATCAAACACGTAATCAAATATGTGGTCCAGTCTTTGTGCTGAACTGCTCATTAACCTTAACTCTGTGGAACAAGGAGTCTGTAGTGCAGTAGATTGTAACAATCTTGATGGTAGCTATAGATTTATGCAAGGCCTCTAAGATGCAAGTGGCTGACGGATCTCAAGCATGATGATAAAGCATATGGAAAATGTATCCATTGTGACAGCAATAAACCTAGGTGCTCTAAAAATGTGTTTTTATGTAGATGTCATTAACAGATTTCTGTTTTTTTTTCAAAATGCAAGCATGAACGAAACTAATCCTTTGCATAAGATAATAGTTTTAACAATTGCTCAAACTGCAAGATATTCTTAACAAACATATTTCCTACAGTGCTGAGTGAGATTTTTCCCTTACTAAAAACTAAGCAAGCAAGGAGTTAGAAAAAACACATATTAAGTTTGTGTCTAAAAAAGAAGGAATAGATGTAATAGAAAATTTTGAAAACCTTTGTCAAATGAATTTTCCATTGGGTTCATTGAGTTTTGCTTAAATAGAAAGTGAGTCAAAAATAACAAAGGCTTCAAGATTTAAAAAGAATACCCAAGCAATGGTGTTGCCAGCTTGTCAACAACTGAAAGGTGTTTCCCCTCTCCTTCATCCCTTCCTAAAGACACTGTTACCATCTCTACTATAGGCAAATATCTCTTCCCAAAAAGAACATTTTCCTACATAATTTCAAGTAGAAATGCTCAAATGTGTTTCAACAATATTCCCTCTGCTCTAGGGAGGAGAAAAAAAAAAAAAAAAAAAAGCAGCAGAAGCTGCTTGCCATCTGTTTGTAGCAACTTAGCCTGAATTTTAAAACCTGAGGACAAATATTTACTTTTCAGTGAAGATATTTAGTTTCCATTGGGAAGTTTTGCTGGGAAAATGGAATGGATGGGACAAAATAACTCCAAATTCTAAGCCTTTGGTTGTCTTTTCCATTCCCGTATGGTCAGTGGGAGGAGGAGTTATAGATTTAACTTTCTTCCCTAGTTCAGTAAAACTAAACGTATGTCCACTTTAGATAAGGATTAAAGTAATCATAGGTGTGTAGCGACACAAAACTTGAATTTGGAGGTGCTTTTCCACCTACCCCATTGGGTAAATACCTCCCAGGGATTAACCTGTTTTTTTTCAGCATGTTTTGAAGCTTCTGCTAATTTCCATGTTGCCTAAGTTATATCACTTATCACTTCCTGCTTATTTAAAATTAGCTGTCATCATACCTTTAATATCCCTCAGGGTAGTGTTCGGATTGGATGTGTTAGCAGTGCCACTGAAGGCATATGTTTGCAGGTATTTGTGTCATACTTTCACCTACCTCTCCCTGAATACTGGCTATAAGAACTTATGGTCCCCAAATCAAGGAAGGAAGCTTATGTTTGCCCCTAACTGTAAGCGCATGTGTTACACTGAAATATTCAGACTTGTGTTGTAAAGCCCACAGATACTATTGATCAGGGAAGTAAGCTTGTCCTTGACTTAGTTCTGCTTCTGCAATACAAGTAACTGAGTTTCAAGGGCCAAATCCAAATGCTGTTAAAGTCAATGGGAAAATTCCTACTGGCTGCAGTGGTCACAAAATCTGTACAGAAGTGCTGTAATTCTTTAAGTGGTTTGTTCTGGTGGTGGTAATTAAACTTAATTTCCATTTGCTCTTAATTTGTCTTTATTTAAGCTTTTTCCTCCTATAAAAATGTCCAAACATATAAAATGGAAGCAGATGTGTTTTTATTAGGACTATAAAGTATGATGTTAACCAATTAGTAGGAGTGGAAAAACAGAACAATATTGTAAATCTTATTTTGGCAAAGGGAAGTGTTTTCTGGAGGTAGAAAAGATGGGAGAGGAGAGTTGCAGCTTGAGTCAGAAGTGTTTTCTGGGAAGTAGAACAATTGCAGAGATCACTCAGGATCACAGAATCTATAAAGGTATTATCATAAAATTCAACATGCTTCTGCTATGCAGCCCTAAAGGGAGAAAGTCCTTAACACCTTTAAGAAGTTAAAATGATGTATGTATTCTGGGATGTTATAGAGAAAACAAGACTGGAAGAGGTTAGCCTGGTTATCTAAGACATGCATTATGAAGTACTTCAGGTTCACAAGTAACAGGTGAAAAAGTAAATAAATGTTAGGCTTAAGGAGAAAAAAATATATAAAAAATGTGTCCTCAGGTACAGTAAATTGTTAAGGAAATCAGTGGAACAGTGTCAGGTTACAGACCTCTGAAGATCTGACCAAGGAGTCAAGTTCTTCTTTCATTTTACCCTGCTACAAATCATGGAAAACTGTTGAGAAAAATGATTTCACATAGACAGAAAAATAGTGTAAGGAGAGAAGAGTTCCTATAAACCTATACTTTTCCTGGAGGCAATGCACTCAAGTATTCACTTGAGTTGTGTCAGTGACTTTATAGGGTTACACAAGTGGGTCAAGCCAAGCATGTTCTAAACTGTTTTCAAGATCAGAACCTAAAAACTAGTGTTCCCAAATTTTCTGGAGTAATTTTTAAAATAAATTGTGTTAAAGATGAAGAATATATAAATGGCTGACAGTAAGTCTTTAATGACATTACTATGATCATAATATCTCTCAATAGAGAGAATGGAAGGCAGAGCACCTCCAAACTGATGCTTTCTGGAAAAAAAAACGTGAAGTATAGTTACAGTCAGGTGAAAGCAGAGTAATGTCGATACCAAGAGATCTTACGCTGAAAAGTCTGCGTACAGAGATATTCATAAGTCTGCAAGGAAACAGGCAAAATAGGACGTTACTGTTCAGAGCCGAAATCTTCTCACTTTGTTCTTGCAGTTACACAAATTCCAGTGTTATTTATGGAGATGTTTTCACTGTGGTAAACGGAGTCATATTGGTGATGTATGTTTATGGGTTATGTAAAATATAAGTGATAGGACAAAATATAAAAAAATCCCACGAATGTCAGGAGACTGATGCTCTAGATAAGGATCAGAGCCTTTGAAAGGGCTTGATAAGTAACAAAATACAGACAATCCAGACTTTACACCACTATAAACATTCATTTGTATTTGTATCACTATCGGTGAATACCGTATGTTTAAGTTTTTGTGCTGTTTCACAGCCATCAGTTAAATGGCATTCTAGATGATTGTCAGTATGATGCTCCATGTAACTGTGGATCTAAGTGACTGTTTTTGGAGGCAGTGGCTTTTAATCTACAATGCTAAATCAACAGAATTAGAACATTTCTCAAGAATATACCCGTTTTATCCAAATTATAATTAAAATTTTGAAAACACCTTATTTAGAATATAAATTCGGAACCAAAATTTTATTGAAATGAGGAATTTTGGTAAGACCTTTTGTAAGACCATGTTTCTTATAAAAATGTCCTTTCTCTAAGAGTTTTCAAGCTTTCATTCTTATTCAGGACTGCTAGAATCTAACTTAATTACATGGATTAAAATTCAGAAATTGTTATGAGACAGAGATTCTTAGCTTTAGCAGGGTTCTGCATGGTCCATTATACTTGAGGAAGAAGATGGAAAATATTATAGACTCCAGAGATTTGCTCACCAGAGGAGACTATGCTTCACAAAGCAACCCCTCATCTTTGACCTGTTAGTTCAAAGACTCAAGAGAGACCTGCGAAAAAACCCTCACAAAATAAGCCTAAAATCTGCAAATTTTAGCTCAGCTGGAAACTAACACTCAAGAATCCAGAAGGGATATGGATTTTTTGGAACATGAGAGCTTCCAGCCAATATAAATCCTGAAACTCTGTTTCTGCTGCAGGCCTAGAGAAGGGTTTGCATCCTCAAAATCTTGTCTATTTTATTCAAATATATCAATTTATATCATAAAAGATAGCACTTTTCTGTGGTTACCTAGCATCTTTTTAAATAGTGTAGGACACAATCATAACAATCAAATGGGATTTTGAATAAAGATTTTGTTTTCAGATCAGTGACAACTTAAAAATATTCCATCAAACACCATAATCTTGGATTTTTTTCTTAGTTGTGTGAAACTCCAGTCAGTAATTTCTTATGACTTTTTCATAAGAAAATGCCAATTCATCAAAACCTCTGTTTTCTGATAAAAAATAATTTTCAGTGTATTAGCCATTTTACTCCAAAAACTAAATCTGAATGTTCTGCTCCGATTTTTTTTTTTTTGAGGAAATACCCCATTTTTCATTTTTTATCATTTTGAAATTTAGGCTTCTGTGTAGTAAAATATATTTTAATTAAAAAAATAGATCAAAAAAGCTTTGATTGTGCCAAGGTGAAGTTTATGAATACTCAAGCAAGATTATTTTCAGCTATTTATAATTAAAATTCCCAAGAATTATTGCTGGTTGTGAGAAACAATCTCCTCCAACCTGAACGTGAATGTGGCAATGTATTTCTGAATGCTACCAAAAGAAAAAATCCTGTGCTTCCACATCCACTTGAAAAGAGCTGTTAAAGGAATTTTGCTTCTAGAAAAGCAATCAACAGTCACTTAATAGACAAGGAAGGCCAATTTTATTATCCACATAAGTAAGTCTTGGCATAGTAGAACTTTTGATAAGAAATCAGCATTCCTTGCTTTCTATCATCTTCCCTTGAGCTAAATGGATTTATAGCATATACTAAATAGCTGAGAAGCATTGCACTGACTGTGCAACTACACTTGTTAACAGCAGCTAAGAAAAATCTTGAAGTGGAATGTTGGGAATATGGGGGAAATAAGAAACTCCATGATGCAATTCAGATCTTAAATAAGTTAAATGAACCTTTGATAAAGGCTGTTTCTCTCAGCTGATTAAATAAAGAAACTCTTCAGAATTTGAGATCTTTTGTCAGTGTTAAAAAGCTCTGTGGAATATATCTTCCTCACTCATATTTTCCCTATCAGTTTTAGATTTTACCTGCTATCTGAAAGTATAGGAACGTCACAATTTCTGTACGGACAGCTTTTATTAATCATTAATCAAATCCCTCTCAAACTTATTCTAGGAGAGAAAAGAAATTTAAAGTTTAGCTGAATGGTGACTATGGAGGTGGGCAATCAGACTGATTGACTTGTCTTCTGAGAATCAAATTTTGCTATTCAAATTCCAGTGCTGCTACAAATGGACTACTTAGATTGGCAAAAGAATGAAAAAGTTCGGAAAACATACTCTGATTACAGGAGGTCACTAACATGAATGCAATCAACCCAGGCAATCAACACTGTAGGCAAGTAATTCTACCAGTACAGATATGTACATGAGTTCTCTAAGTTTTTAGGTCTTATATATAGAATGGGATGCTCCTCTGGAAAATAGTGACTCTGAGAAAGATTTGGGACTCACAATACATGAATAGCTCAGTATAGTCCTTAGCACAACAGCATTATGGAAAGTGCTAGTCTGCTCTAATGTTTGCTGTACATATCCAATTCTTATAGGATTTGGAAGTTTATGTACTCTTATATTTGATATTGAGGGTCAAAAGACTAAAAACATGATTTACCATGAGTATCTACAGAAGTAAATAAGTCTTAGTAAATAAGAAAAGGTGAAAAGTGACGTGATCACAAGCTATTAGTTTTGTCCTTAGAGTAGAAATGTGGTAGCATTTGAGCCTGGCAGAGAAACATTGTAATGAGGTCCAAGAGCTGGAAGGGACGTGAGACAAATCCAAATTGGAATCAAGGTGCATCTGTTTTTTTTGGAGAGGGTAGTTAATTAGTGGAGCAATGGACTAACATTTTTTATGGGTTCTCCATTTCCACAGATCAGAATTTTCTTTTTCCTTAAAGGCATGTTCTAGTTGAACACAAATCGATGCAGGGATGTTTTATGGTTCATACTGTAAAAGAGGTCAGCTTATGTGACTACAGGCCCTTTCTAGATTTAAAATCCTTTCTAGATTTAAAATCTATGAATCTTTTATTTTCATGAATATCTGTGAAATGTTTGTTCTGTGTATAAATAATCATTCATGGGCAAATTATGACCCTTGTGAGCCACCATTCATCATCCATCATTTGCCATTTTACGATCACAGCCCAATTTTTAAGTGTATTTCATCTAGTCAAGGAGCAGAAATAGCACAAAATTACCCTGGTCTAAGTGAAAGGTAAACATGAAGAGTGAAATATACATTTTCAGAAAGGAGGATTTAGTAATATCCAAGCAGCTATAAATTAATTGCCTGCTCAATTTGTGATGAATAACTTCACATTCTGGAATGTAAAATATTCATTATATGCTCATCTGAAAACTTGATTTAGACCCTGAACTTAATAATCAGAGAAGGAAAAAATCAGATCTATAACTGAGCTCAAGTTTAATTTTTTTCCAGATTAAAAAACGAAGAATTGTTTTGTACCTACAAATCTCCTCATTTGGCCATTGATTCCACAGTCTGTGCAATTCCTAATTCATTTTTTATATTTTTTTCTTATGTTAAAAACAATGCAATATCATTAGATGGAGAATAAAATTTCCCAAAGGTTACATGTACATCTTCAATTAATACTCCAGTCATGCTTTTAGAGGCTTATGGCAAACATCTGGTGAACCTAATAGGTACTGGTTTTAATCTTAATAATTAAAAAACTTGTTTCAAGTTATAGTACTACTCATTTTTAATTGTCTCAGACCATCTAGCAACTAATTGATAAATATTTTGTAAGAGCTATGATAGTTACCATAAGAATTGTCAKGAGAACCAAGCCATTTTTCAAATGAGAAAAAGTCTCTCTTGCTTGCTAACTTGTCAAATATCATCTAAAACAATACTAACAATTTATATCTGTAGAAATACTGATATATTGTCTTTATACTTGCATAGAGTGAAACACAGGTTATATTCCTACCCACTAAAAAACAGAAATCAAAGTATTTAGAAACTTAACTCTGATGCTATGTCTTTGCTAGAAGGTGGATAAAACCTTGATTTTATGCATCACAGAAGAAATCCGGGCCAGTCATATACTGGGTCTAGATAGGAGAACTTACCTGAACTTACCTGAAACAGGGAAGGTAGCCAGCAAATGAATTTCCTGAGTGTAAATTATTATTTATCAAACAAATCTGTTGACAATACTCTTTTATGGTGTAACTAAGAAGAAAATGAATGTTTATGTTGTCTCTTGATTAAAATGCATAAAGAAAAAAAAATGATTTTAAAGGAAGTGCCTAAAAAGAAAACACCATTATTCACAGAATCGCAATATAGTAGAGAAAGGTGTCAGATTGCCTGTTAGACTTTAGACCGTAACAGGCTCAGGAAGAAATGAATCATTATGGTTTTAGTATGACATGAGTTATCTGGTCTCAGGTTATATATTTCAAATTAAGCCATATAGATTTCTTCTCTTTAAAATGAACAAAAATAAAGAGACTTTAATCCTGTGAAATAAGTTTTTAAATGACGGTTAGCTCTCTGTATGAATCCAAATAAGCTATTTGATGTTGTGGCTCTTTTGTTACAGCAATTAACTTTTATATTGTTTTTAAGTAAGTCAAATATTCTAATAGGTGGGAAGGGGACTGTAATATTAGATAGTACCTGTGGAGTTATCCTCCAGAAGTACCTGTACTCATACCTGAAGAAAATTTGCCCCCAAATTCTATAATTGTGCTTCTGTAGATATTGATAATCAGTCTGTGGACAAATGCACTGCCCTTATTCCACATGGGAGGAGACTACTGTATTTTCTGTCTCCTTGTGTACTTTGATTTAAATATAAAACATTTACAGCAATATCCAGTATTACTTCCTCTATAGTTCATATAAAAAGAAACTGTGAAGCAGTTATTTAACATAGCAAATAACGTTCTATCAGGCTCCTACTCAGAAGTATTTTCATTTTAACTGCAATTTTATCCATGTTAAAAAAACTCATTCAATTTTTTATTTATTTTTCCTATTTTTCAAAACTTTTTCAGGAGATATATACAAGTATGCATACTACAGTATATATAGATGCAAGTATATATTAGCTTTCAAAATAGAATGAGAACTGAAGGCACTTCAGAAGATGGTATGCAGTCTGTATTACTCACAGGAAAATGTTTGGTATTGTTTGCCCAGTATAACCTTTCTCTCTGTAGATTATCATA
Source organism: Rhea americana (assembly GCF_003343005.1). Lineage (NCBI taxonomy): Eukaryota > Metazoa > Chordata > Aves > Rheiformes > Rheidae > Rhea > Rhea americana. The sequence goes on from NW_028186779.1 coordinate 1,385,850, forward strand.
CATAGTTTGTTATTTTCTATTTCCCTATAAAGAGTATTAAATAACAACCAAATAAGCTCATATACAGTGGAGACAGTGTAAACAGTAAAAGCATATGAGTGAGAGATTTTATACAAGTAATGACTGGGAAATTACCATTGTGACAACTAAACCGCTGGCTTCTGTGCCTTTAAGACTTTAAATACTTCTTAGCAAGCTTATTTTCATCCTTGGTCAAAGTGAAGGTTGAATGGTTACACAAGCATTTGTGTAGCATATGTCCCTCCAGATGGGCAGAAGTTTTAACAAAAGAGACTGAAACTAAGTTTAGCCATTTTCTAATCAGACTCAAAACATATTCTTATCAGATCCAGCTGTAAAACCTGATACACGTATACACAAGAGACCTTTCCTTTTGCTCATGCTTTTAGTGGCATCTTGTAAGTAAAAAGGGAAAGTATAATAACTGGAAATCTTCCATTTTTACTATTATTTTAATGTTAGTTTATTTTTAATGACTACACCAGCCTTGAGAGATTTCCCACAGCTCACCTGGTCATATTCTGAAAAGAGAATGAATTGGCCATTTACCTCAGCCAGTGCTACAATGAGTTTGGAAAAATAGGAAGCACAAGAGAGGTCTCGTTTATTAGCCAGATTTTAATTATTGAAAGTTTGATATTAAGCCAGTTTTTTTTTTTACCATTCATTCAAAGTTGAATAGAGAGATGTTTCTCATTTCTTCTGTACTCAGTTGTATTTTGTCTTCATAAAATTTATGACAAGCACTACAGTTCAGAGAAAACAGTGGCATTTAATCATGGTCGACAAAAGCAAAATAATCTGTTAGAACACAAAATGACAAATTATAATTTAAATATCAGCATTAGTGTTATGTATATATTGTGAATAGTTAGCATTAGTAAATATACTTTTTCACTTTGTGGTATCATTTGTGTTTCCCAGGAAATATTTGTAAAATGAGTATGTTCTGAATACCACAAATATAGTGGGCATAGGAATTGCCTACAGAAGTATTCTATTATAAATTAAAATGATGCTAATTTCAAATATTTGTACTAAAATTTGGAATATCTCCAAAATAATATGCCATAGCAATTTCTGATAACCTTTTAGTGACAGATAATTGGATTATACAAAAATAAAGGTTGACCCAGAGTTTATAAAGTGAGACCTTTATCAACATTCATTTTTCATTTAAAATGGTAAATAATCTTTCAAAGACAGCTATGCCTCGACTTAAGTGTTTTGTTGCATGAAGGCCAATATGAGCAAATTTAACAGGTAGTTTTCTTTGTATCACAGCGAAATGCCACAGGCATTGGTATTCTCTCTAAGCTAGACATAGGTTAAGACTTGCTGGAGCTAACGCAAAATTTCTCCAAAATTTTCAGGGGTTCCCAGGAAGGCAGTCCTCACAGGAAGTAAGAGAAAAACTTAGTTTAAGATCAGGAAATTACTCTTCATGAAAGTGTAGCTGGCGGTGGCCATCAAATGCTCAGTACAATACCTCATATAATGTTATTTCAATATGTACCATCTAAAGAAGTCAGCAGAATAAGCTATYTTTTAAGGTAACAGTATGTAAAGCAAAAGCAATAAGCTCCAGCCTACAAGTGGCCTTTTGAGACAAGGCATTACTAGTTTCCTAAAGAATAGTGAACTAAGAGTAAGCAAACTTGGGTCTACTCTGTTAGACTGTGTAAGACCAAACCTATCATCTGTTTAACTTGAGACAGCCTATTGCCTGAAATGCTGAAGGAACATGCTCCATCTATCACCAAAGACAGTGTCACTAAGAAGGCTTTAGCGAGTGTGTGCTTTCAGTAAGTGAGTATTACAGTGCAGTTAAGGTACAGAAGTAGACGGCATATATCAGGAAAACACACTGAGAAAAATAAAGCTATTGTTGTCTGCTGCTTGAGGGAAAGGGGAAAAATTTGCTGATGAAAATGGTGAGTGGGGGAGGAAACAGGAGGCAGAACAACGAGTGCCTTGTTAGTATTACCCTACTTGCAGAGAAACTACTGCTTTTAATGAGCAATCAGTGTGTTCATTTAGTCTAGTGCCAGATCTTTTTCTCAAGGAGACAGTTGTGCACTTAGATTGTTAATTAGCCACAGCGTCCATAACCATCCCCTGCATGTAGGATAAGTGGAGCAGCATAATTGAAGCACATCTAGAATTGTAAAATCCAAAATGAGATTGAGGAGGAGGGAAAGAACCTATAAAATAAAGAATTCATGTCATTCTTTTGATTTATGTGAACAGAACCTTTAATAGAAGCAAGACAAGATATCAAAACACATGCCAGTCTTTACCAAAACATAGTGAAAATGAAATCATGTTCTGCTTCTATTGTTTCTTTGAGTCCCATGATGAGACTGACTCCCATTGATAAGTTAATTCTTTAAAGGGATGTTAAATCACAAAGTTATTGTAGCAAGAAAGGAAGGAAAGGCCATCCAGTCAGAAATGCATTTACTGTAGCGCTGAATATATATTACTTCTGAGTGTACAGTTTTATAACTCATACAGGGGACAAAACATTAAAGTTTAAACTGCAGGGTTTTGATTTGAAAGCAGGACATGCATCTATCAATAAAAGAGTGCAGCAGTAGGGTTCCATTTCTTTATAAACAAGTCTTTGTGTAATTTTAAAGGAATCAACTAAAGTGCTCGTGCTTGAAGTTACACTGAGAATATTCAGTTCCATCTCACTCATCAAATTGCAGCATCTTAGATACCTACCTGACCTTTAATAAAGGAAATGAATGGTAAGTCTTGACAATTTTTCTCCTAAAAACATACCTTTTACATTGAATTTGTAACAAGAAAATACAAAAGATTGTGTAGAATGAATTGTTGTAGCTCATGTGGCAAATCGATACACAGGCATAATCAAGAAGCAAAGCGTCCTTGTGTCCAGTCCAAACAACTTATGTAAAATTRTATGTCTCTTCTTCCTCAGCTTCCTCTCCAAAAAGATATTCCTCTCTTATTCATTCTTAAGGATTGTTACATACGAGTCTGCAGGAACTAGCATGCACTTGCATATCATTTCTCAGTAGCTGCTGTGGTAGAGATGGGACAATAGATTACTCCAAAGGGCCGCCCATAGCATCAAGGTGAAAGAAGTAAACAACTTCAATGCCTTATATCTGAAGAAGATAAAGCAGCAAGCCATGCTTTAACATCCCAGGCTTTGACATGGCTGTGGTTTCTGGTGGGATACAAAGGAAGATGCCTTCTGTGCAAGTGAATAAGCTGAGGACAGGGAGGGTTCTGAGTGCTGCAGCTATTCTAGTCCACTTATGGGGCTCTCTTGACAGTCATTGAGGGGATGAGGTGGACTGAGGCTTTCATTACTGCTTTCCACATTCTCCTTTCCTGTGTAACTCCGGTCTGCAGGGTGTCAGGAGGCTCTTCAAGGCATACACCTTGTTACTGATGTGAAAATTTGGTCAGATAGCAAATAAGAAGATTGAGCACTCTGTCCAGACCACACAAAACGGTGGGAAGGGTGAGCTCGTGGTATGTGGATCTAACTTGTGTAATTCTTCAAGCCATTCTCCAAGTTTCTGCCTAGCTTTTCACCTAGGCTTGGTTCTTAAGGCACAGCTGTGTGCATCCCACTGTAAAGACAGTGAGACTGGTCAAGAAATATGGCCTGAGAATGTTGGACTGGGCACTGTAGGCATTGAGGGGGCACTGTAACAGCACAGTGCAGTTACAGACTAGAGAAGTTGTCCTATTTAATATTAGGCAACAGATACTTACCAGTGTAAACAAGTTTGTTTGTTTGGGTTTACAAGGCTGTTTTCAGAGCCTAAAAATTAAAGTTCCAGGCAAAGTTCTAAACTGCTAAACAGCAGCATTAACCTCTCTTTCTAGAAAAAGACATTTAAAAGCATGTAAGACCAAATTAAATTTACAAGACATGTAATACAAATAGAGCATAGAAGAGTTTGAACTGGAAGATGTGAAGGATGATAAGAATACAAGGAATCTGTGTCACAGAAATAGCTGTCCTAGTGTGGTTACCTTCAAGTAATGAATTTCTTTTTGTTGTCAGCACTCTACTGTGCATATATGGGCTTAATTAATCTCTCTCATGATTTTGGAGCCTTTTCTGAAGCCACTGCAATCTTGCATTACACACTTAGAACAAAATGGATGGTGTTTCCCCTTCCAATGTAATTCTTCAGATATGGCATCATCATGTGGAGGCAACATCCCAGCCCAATAATGTTTTCCCTTTTATTATGCTGGAACCAATGCTATATGCCTCTATTCTAGATGACATCTAACAAAAAACAGTAGGTTAAAAATAGCAAAAGAAATGGAAAGACAGTGAAAACCTTTAAACTGGATTAGTACTGTGTAGAACAGCTGTGGAAGTATTAATGCTCTGACTCATTTCTCTAATCATTGAAGAGGGGAAAAAGACATAATGAAAATGACGAGTGGGTGATTGACTGTTCTAACAGAATTTCCAATTTGCCCCACTGGCCAGTTTCAGCAAAGGCTTTCAGATCTGGTCAGAAGGCAAAAATAAAAACTTCCTGTAATGGAAGAAAAATTATCAAAAAATGCTTGTTGTTTTGGTTGAATGCACGATTTAGTCTTCATCAGCAAAATCATCCTAGAAAAGTGTAAATACCCCCTCACAAATAAACAAACAAATCCATCAAATAAATCACAATTTTTCTGCTTTTTTAAGAATAGTGAACCTGCCATAGTTCTTAGCTTGCCTGTAGAAACATTAAAGTTTAAATCTCTAATACATTCTTAAGTGCCAATGGGCATCAATGTAAAAAATATTTTGAGATTAAAAAATTGAATGGAGTAATAATTTTATTATGTTATTTGTTATGAGGAAGGAGAAAAATAGAATGAGTCACCTTTTGTATTCAATATATTATATGACAATTTAGGACAATTTAAGTTAAAATTCAATAGACGGTGAGGAAGTAAGGGCTGACAGACCCATTTCTTACCCTTATTCTTAGAGCAATAATGCATCTGGGAAACTGCACCTAACATTAAGAGTCAAAAAGGGCCTTATTGGTCACTCTCTAGTCTTTGGTGACCGGACAGTAGAGTCTAGATAAAAGCTGAAAAAGAGCAAGGAAGTCAGAGAAAAAGAAGGGAAATGGACAGCTGTCTTCTCTTTGGACTATCTTTTTAGTTATTAGAACTCAGTAGAACGCCACAGAGAACAGAGAAGAAAAAAGAGAATGAAGAAAGAAAGAAAAAACTTCAGATCTAAATACTATTTTCAAGCTATATAAAAAAACCTAGAACTCCAATCTCTAATGCTACTGGAAATGGCTGTCTACCCCCAATGAATTCAAGTTAAAGGCATTTGTCATGGTTATTTAATGCAAAATTATGCCTCATAAAAAGCATGAATAAAATAATGTAAAATTTTCAAAATTCCTTAAATGCTGTTTTCAGAAGGCTGCACCCTATAATTCAGCTTGGCACAGAGAGCCAACCCAATTATTATGTCCATGCAGTAATGTACTTTACAGAATAGCCAGCTTAGGTCTGAAAGCAATATAGCAATTAGTAATGTGCCACGTGGAGCTAATGTATCCTGACTAGCAGTAAAGCTTATTACTACCACATAGGCACATCTGTGATATGGCTATGATTCTTGGCTCCTAATTAAGTTTGAGCAGCAGCATCCTCCATACCTTCTATCATTGCATAGTGTAGGTATGCTGTTGGCTCTTAGGGACCTAAAGCTCACTGAAAGTTAACTTATGTTCCTATGTCTATCTGGTGCCCTGTCCATTTCATAAACCTTCAAAAAGAACTAGCTTTTGGTTCAGAGTGAATAGTTCCCAGCATTGCACTGTTTTATACCATTCTCTGGGATTATAACAACTGCAGATTATTGGAGAATGCTATTGAAAAAAGGGAAAATAAAGAGAAAATAAAAATAAAAAGTATAGATATGTGAAATATGTAAAAAAGTTAAGTTTGTAGTTATTATATACCTTGCAGCCTTTTTTCTAAAAGTCACAGTATGCCAGTGAACTTTGCAAAACATAATTGTCCACAAGTGGAATATAATATTACTCCCACCTTGACTTTGGTTTTGGGCATCATAATATAACTCTGTTGGCAGGAGTTACTGACAGGCAAACTAGGTGGGGTGTGCTGCTTATGAATCCTTCAGAAAGTGTGTACATCAGCTTGGGCCTCAGTTAAAAAACTCTACTATTCATGAGCAGACAATTTTTCCCCACTTTCAGGTTCTGTGTGAACTTGTTTAGAATAGAGAGACCTCAAAAAGGAAAGCAATTATACTGTAGCCACAACAATGAAGATCTGTAAAATTGTAAACACACTCCAAAACATATAATGATTTGTGTCTTTGAAAGTGAACCTTTTCTAAAATATTTCCTTTGATGAAAGACCTTACACATTTAAAAACACGTCTTCAAGACGTTTATGTTTTGGGATTGTATTCATTGGGTATGTCACAATGAGAGGTAGTGTAGAGTAGAATATGAATGATTTCCAGAAAGAAAGAAACAATGAAAATGCAGTGAGCAAGTGTTTTCTCACTGTATCTTAACTCAGAAGAATATAATCATGATGATTTTTCAAATGTTCGAACAGTTTCAGTTAGTATGTGCTAGAAAAATCTCACTTTCCCTCTTGCTTGCCACACATTTATTGAGCTACAGAGCTCCATAAGTCTGCTGTTGCAGGGCACCTGGTCACATAGTGTATTTGTGCAGCAAAGGCTTGGAAAATGAAATAATTTGTATCAATATTTTGGTATGTTTAATTTGTTCTGATCTGATTTCAGCTGTATTTTGTGATAGTGTAATTCATCCCACTCTATTTAACCAGAGACAATGCATCCCTGTTCAAGGAAGTTCTCTGAATTCCTGGCATCATGGTCAGTCGTAAGCACAAACAAAAGGCATTCTAAAATCTGCTGTACTTTAATTTAGTTATGTGCTGAAATATGTGGTGACCTAGAAGCTACATGTATCTTTTAATCATGTGAAACTCTACAGGGCACTGCAGATGGCTAATGCTTTGTCAAAAGAAATATTTTAAAACTTCAGGTCCTGGTGGCACAGATTTTCTTCCTTTCTGTCATATGGTACAGGAGAATATAGACAATAAAAAATTGCTCCTGAACTTAAAGTACTATCTAAAACCTGCACTGGAGTCTGCAGTATGAGAAAATTAATTCAATTTCTCTGTAAAAAGTGTGACATTGCTACATGGATTTAAAATATCGTAGAGCCTTTTGCAATTTCACTGTCACAAACTATTGTGCCAAATTCCCTCACAGCTACACCCATAACACCAAATTGTTTTCAGAGGAACAGCCCATGTAGAAATGAGAAAGTAATTTGGCTTAATGTGTTGTCTTCAGCTAAAGAATTAGGCAAAGAGCTCTTTTCCTTTGCCTTTTGAAACTTCAGGTGATACTTAAATAATTATTTTCAGTAGTGACTCAAACAACAGAACTACCTGCAGGAGAAGAAATTATAAAAGCTGATTCTAGTTGTCTCAAATACTAAAAAGAAAGAGAAGGAACAAGACAGTGGTCAGTAACCTGTTTTGTAGATAAATGGTGGAAAATAGAGACAAATGGTAGGATTCTAGTCAACGTTAATCTAGAGATGTTGGGTACACTGCATACATTCTGTTTTGCTCTCAGTAAATTTGACAGTTCCAGTACTGGTAATTTCTAATTATTATTCATTATTTGTATTAATACAGCACTAAAAGTAAACCACTCAGCAGACATCCAGGTTTTGAAAATTCCCCTTTCCATGGTAGGGAAAWGGCTTGGAGGAGATACAGATCACATCCAGTATTTCTTAGAATACCTCTTACTCATTAATCTGTTCTTAGAAATAGAACCAAGCTGTTATAGCAGATAACAGTTCACACAACACATTCACTTATTCACTCACATATTCAGTGCTAAGTACCTGTTCAGAGCAACAGTGGGAAGGCAACTTTAGCTGTATACTCAGAAGTGGATGCTTGTACTGGCACACAGGTAGCTTATAGGCAGATATTTGGAAAGTCCTCCAGAGCATCCGTTGTAGATTCTGCATATAACAAACACCATGCTCTAGGATGTAGTCCGAGTCTTACAACATTTGTTGATGGCAATGTGTGTTAGTTAATGGCCCTAGCAAGCTCATGATATTCCACATTTGTGTGCTCTCACAGATTCAGCAGGTCTTCAAGTCTCCAGAGTTTGTTCATCTTTGTGAAAATCTAGTGTACTATCTTCTCACCACATTCTTTCCGTCTCTTCAGCCTGCTGTTTTCCATCAGCTGTCTCTCACAGAATCACAGAATGGTTAAGGTTGGAAGAGACCTTTGGAGGTCATCTAGTCCAATCCCCCTTCCTACTCAAGCAGAGTCATCCTAGAGCAAGTTCCTAGGACTATGACCAGCTGTGTTTTGAATATTTSCAAAGATGGAGACCRTACAACCTCTCTGTGTAATCTGTTCCAGTGTTTAACGACCCTCACAGTGAAAAAGGTGTTTCTTTATGTTTGGATGGAATTTCCTGTGTTTCAGTTTGTGCATATTGCCTCTTGTCCTGTCCCTGGGTACTGCTGGGAAGAGTCTGGTTCCGTCTTCTTTATAACCTCCTCTCAAATATCCATACCCATTGATAAGACTGTCTTGAGCCCTCCCTCCTCCAGCATAAACAGTCCCAGCTCTCTCAGCCTCTCGTTATATGAGAGATGATTCAGTCCCTTAATTACGTTAGTGACCTTTCACTGGACTTRCTCCAGTAGCTCTTGTCCTACGGAGCCTAGAACTGGAAACAGCACTCCTGATGTGGCCTCACCAGGGCTGAGCRGAGGGGAAAGATCACCTGTCTGGATGTGTTGACAATGATCTGCCTCATTCTGGATGTCATCTCCAGGCATATGGAGGAAGAGAAGGTGATCAGGAGTAGTCAGCATGGATTCACCAAGGGGAAATCCTGCTTAACCAATCTGATAGCCTTCTGTGATGGAATGACTGGCTGGGTAGATGAGGGGAGGGCAGTGGACATTGTGTACCTTGCCTTCAGCAAGGCTTTTGACACTGTCTCCCATAACATCCTCCTAGAGAAGCTCAGCAAGTGTGGGTTAGACAAGTGGACAGCGAGGTGGATTGAGAACTGGCTGAAATGCAGAGCTCAGAGGGTCGTCCTCAGTGGCGTGGAGTCTAGTTGGAGGCCTGTGGCTAGTGGCGTCCCCCAGAGGTCAGTACTGGGTCCCATTCTGTTCAACTTCTTCATCAGTGACCTGGATGAAGGGACAGAGTGCCTCCTCAGCAAGTTTGCTGATGATACAAAGCTGGGAGGAGTGGCTGACACACCTGAGGGCTGTGCTGCCATTCAGAGAGACCTGGACAGGCTGGAGAGTTTGGGTGGAGAGGAACCTCATGAGGTTCAATAAGGGCAAGTGCAGAGTCCTGCACCTAGGGAAAAACAACCCTAGGCACCAGTACAGGCTGGGGGCTGACCTTCTGGAGAGCAGCTCTGCAGAGAAGGACCTGGGAGTGCTGGTGGATGACAAGCTGACCATGAGCCAGCAATGTGCCCTTGTGGCCAAGAAGGCCAAAGGTATCCTGAGGTGCATTAGGAAGAGTGTTGCCAGCAGGTGGAGGGAGGTGATCCTGCCCCTCTCCTCAGCCCTGCTGAGGCCTCGTCTCGTGTCCTGTGTCCAGTTCTGGACTCCCTAGTASAAGAGAGACATGGAGCTACTGGAGAGAGTCCAGCGTAGGGCTACAAAGATGATCAGAGGGCTGGAGCACCTGCCCCACAAGGAATGGCTGCTAGAGCTGGGCCTGTTTAGGTTGGAGAAGAGAAGGCTGAGGGGGGATCTTATCAATGTGTATAAGTACCTGAAGGGAGGGTGTCAAGGGGACGGGGACAAACTCTTTTCAGTCGCCCCATGTGACAGGACAAGAGGCAAYGGACAGAAATTGGAGCACAGGAAGTTCCGCCTGAACGTGAGGGGGAATTTCTTCCCTGTGATAGTGACGGAGCACTGGCACAGGTTGCCCAGAGAGGTGGTGGAATCTCCTTCTCTGGAGATCTTCAAGGCCTACCTGGATGCAACCCTGTCTACCATGCTSTAGGTGACCCTGCTGAGCGGGGAGGTTGGACTAGATGATCTCCAGAGGTCCYGTCCAACCTTACTGATTCTATGATTCTAATACAGCTCAGGTTACCATTGGTCTTCTTGACCACAAGCTCTATCCAAACCTTTAGATACCAATAGGCTCCAGTCACGCAAGACTGCACAGAAGAGCCTTGATGAGATAGTCCCATTCTACTTCACTTATGGACAAACAACTCTGACTCTCTAATTTGTGCTGATAGGTGTCAGGTACTCTCTGCCTTCTGTTCCTGGTAAGAAGTGCAGCCAGTTGTGCTTGCAGGAGGACATATTTTTCCCTCACACTAGTATTAATTGACCCCCACACAAAAGTTTAAAGATTAGTAAAAATCACATCTAGCCACTCAGGTCTTGAAGTGCAGGTCCCTTATGACTGCTAGCGCAGAGCACCATATCCCAAATTGTTGCTTCCATACAGAAAGTACACTCTAGTTTGCCCGTTTCATCCTATTTAACCTTGTCAATGACAATAATATTTAAATATAAAGCAAAAGTTAAGATCAGGCTTTTAGTTACAAGTGTGGAATAAAAAACACATGAATAAGAGTTGCTACTCCTAACTTTAACAATAGGTATCTTTCCTATTGACTTAATTGCCTGACAATTACAATTCCTTCGGCATGTTCCCACTGCTAGCGTTGGGGATCAAAGCTTCATAGAGAGTTCCTGCCCTTCAGTAAACAGATGGTTTTCTTGGACTAGTCTAGGCAGAAAACTGTCCTGCTTCCGTATTTTCTTGGGAGAATCAGTGTTGCAACAGACCATGCCACAAATTACTTAAAGTCTAGAGTATAATACTTTCACACCTCAAAGATGTGCTGTTGCTAGCTTCAGAAGAAACATAAACCATCCAGGCTCCAGTACGGATTCATCTAACTCTGACTGGTATGAAGTGAGCATAATTTTTTCCTTAGCTGCTTTTTGGCTGAAGTCTCAACCCTAGACTCACGTTGTAAACAGGAATATTGACTTCCTTTCTGGAAACTCTTTGCACTTACTAGAGGTTCACTGTGTATAGTAAGAGCTTGTTCTTTTATAGGCAGACACTTTTCCTTGTTAAGTTATCTTGTAAGGGGAAATCACATTCATTAGTGATGCCCGACCCAGAAATTTTCTTCTTTGAAAATGAAATTGGAGTACAGGAGAGGTGGGGCCGGGCTTTTCTGGCCTGCTCCCCAAAGGAGAGCCCCCACAGCTACAGGGTCCATGTAGTCAGGTTTCTCAGGCAATACAGTACCTTTCTGCATGGCACATGCATAGCTGATTTTTAGCATTCACAGTATTTCCTTCCTCAAGAACTGAAACTATTCACGCTCTGACTTAGAGAACATATAGCATTTTTCCAAAATCAAGACTTTTTCTCTTTTTTTCTGAAATGGAGTAACCAGACACTAAGCACATCAGTTAAGTGCTCTTTTAAGGAACCTGACTGAACTCACAGCTAGAGCAGAACTACAGAACTAATTCAGATTTGCATTCATAATGGTGGCACAAAATGCCAAAGATCAGCTTGAACAAGAAATTTTTTGGGACTATATAGGCATTCCTGCAAGATGTCCAAAAGAGAGTGAAAGAACTGGAAGACAAATCTGGAAGTGCTTTCTTTACTATATAAAAGCTACTGGTGATAGAGAAACACTTAACTTCTGCGTCTGAGGAAATTTGATGTGAGAAAAGTAAGATCTTTTCATTTCCTGAGTTCAGTGACTCAAAACAGCAGGAAAGAAGTGATGGAGATAAGGAAATCTTTTGCTAAAGGAAATATGGAACTGTTTTTTCTGTTCCCTACAAAATTGAGAGTTCAGTGTCAAAATATATATATATWTTTTTTTCTGAGATGAGAACTCTGCTAGGAAAAAAGCAAAAAAAGATAAAGTGGGGACAGTTTCTCTCACACAAGAAAGGAGAATGCGTATAACCAATAAAACCAATGAATTTTCATTCAAACAAAAGCTCCTAAACTACTTTTATTTATAATAAACTGTATAAAACATTACAATGAAATAGTGTCGAGTCCGAGAACAAAACTAGAACTTTTTGATGACAATAATGTTGTAAAACAGCAGGAAAGAAAAGATACTCTCACACAGATATGAGATTGTTTCCCCTTCTAGTGCTCTTTAATCTGGAGGAAAAATTTATCACTTTTTACCAATTTACATAACAATTTTCAGAGCTAAATCTTTCACTTCACATAATTGAGATATCCTTCTCTATGGTCGGTCTATTTCCTATCCTGTCATTAGTGCAACACAGAAGTAACCTCTGTCAATTGAATTCCACTATCATAAACTCATCTCGAGATCAGAATCCAGCCTTATTTCATTAGACAAATATTATAACACATAATATTTTAAGGACTTTATTAGAAGCATAATGTGGAAACCATAAGCATACAAAATGTTTCACACTTTTGAAAGGTTTATTTTAATCTCAACATTAATTTTCAAGACTCCCATGAGAATTCATCTTTCAATACCCAAACTACACACCCTACTGTGAAAATAGATCTCCTATTCCAATACTTGCTTTTAACTAATCCAGTAAAAGTGGGTAAGTGTTAAATCTCCAACAAGCTTAGAAAACTGATGACTCAACTTTCATGTATTTGAGCTTACTTTGTAAGGGACTGCAGGATTAGAGGCACAGGAAGCTTTATCACTGACAGCAATAATCAGGCTCAGTGTCTTCCTGTGAATATACTTAGAGCAATGACAATTATCTGTTTGGTTTCTGTTTGTTTATAGTCATGTATTGAGTAGAAAATGTCTCTGCCTTTAACCTGAAGTAACATTTTTTATTTACTTACTGGTACTTCTTACATACATAGTGATGGAAAAAGGCCCAGCTCACTCTATTCTCTTCATGTTCACAGGCTCTAGCTCTCTAGCAGATTTTACTTCAAAGTACCGACCAATCTGAAGGTTGGAGATACTGCATTTGCAAAAATGCAAGTGATCTTCAAATCTGAGATGACTAAAACTTTTCAAAAGATAGATAGAAAAAAAACTCCTTAGCTTTAAAGGACTATATTAACTCTCTCCTAAAACTCCATATTCTGTTCCAGAAATCACTATCTCCATATGTCCTAGAGCTATTTCCCTCGTGTTTTTTCTTCTTCTCTGTTAATATAACCACAAGACAGAAGGTCTTTTTGACTCAGGAAGCAGATACACCTACTTGAATTTGATTCTGGACTTAGATAGTGCTAGAGTCCTTAATTCTCAGCCATGAACTCCTTGGGCTTCTCCAGCAGCAAATTCATAAACTCCTTCCCTTGTATATGCTCCTTCTGAGAGGGGCTGGCTGCCCAGTTGAGACCTGTGGGGAAGCAGTATCTATCTCACGTCATCAGGCAGAGTCAAAATAATTTTGAGGTGGCAAACTTCTGCCTGGAATGTAGTCCATGAAAATAGAATAGACCAGGTTGAATTTTTCAGTTCTTGGCTTTTGAGAGGAAAAAACTGTCAAACGCTCCGAGTCAATACATTATGTATTTATTTTGTTATAATCTTAAGTAATAACCATCACATGATATTTCTATATGCATCTATCCCTGAGGGGGAAAAGGGACTAATGAGGGTCCTGTTGTTGCACACCTGCTCTGACTAATTTGGTAGGATCCTCAGCCTTGAAGTAAGAACTGACTATAACACCTATTGCAATTCCTATGGGACCTAGAATCAGGAGCCAATTTTCAACTCAGACCTCTCTACCAGTAAAAAGGGAGAGACTTAAATCTACAGATATTTTTCATTTTTAGTATGGAGTAAAAAGCATATAACTATGCTTGACTATGGTATTACAGGTATCAGAGTCTGTTTAGTGGGGGGAAAAAGAAGAGACTCCAAAATCAGTAGCATAAACGGCAACTGTCATAAAATAACACCAAACTTTCAGCAATTGCTCTTAAACTGATTCTCAGAGTCCTAGCCGCAGTTTCACAGTCATTAGAGAAGAGGAAGAATGCAGAAAGGCAGGTTGGGGGCTCTGAGTCAAGAACATGTCATTAAACAATTCTGCCTACAACATAGTCTTCAAAGTATACAAGATGAAAAACTTAGGAATTTAAAACCAAACCCTTGGATATGGTAACCAGAGCTGGACATGTGTGCAAGGCAGGACAGAACAAAAGATTTGAAAACTGATGAGATGAGATTTAGTTACTAGAGGAATCATTAGACTTTGCCAACATTTCTGCCGTATGTGGTACTTGTTGAAAGAAGCTATTAAAAGTCATATTCCCACCTGGGTAATAATATTTTTGTTTATATATTGTTAGTAACAGAAAGTAAATTTTACTCCTTTTTGCCTGAACAGTGTAAAATAATGTATCCAGCTTTCCAGATACTGTGGGGACAATTTTAAGTGCGTTTAAGTTCTATGAACAAAATGACAATTCAAAYAGACTTCAGTGCAAAATACCTGCATGAAGTAGCAAACTAGCGAAAATGTATTTTTGCTTTTACTCCTCCTCTCTCCATGTAAGTACAGTAGTTTTCTTTAGGACATGTAGGGCAAACATCGAAGTTCGCAAATCAGAGGAAAATACCAAGCCAACAACGGACCATAACAAATTGCACAGTTCTTCATAGAATCATAGAATCAAAAAGGTTGGATGGGACCTCTGGAGATCATCTAGTCCAACCTCCCCGCTCAGCAGGGTCACCTAGAGCATGGTAGACAGGGTTGCATCCAGGCAGGCCTTGAAGATCTCCAGAGAAGGAGACTCCACAACCTCTCTGGGCAACCTGTGCCAGTGCTCCGTCACTATCACAGGGAAGAAATTCCCCTTCACGTTCAGGCAGAACTTTTTAATTCATTATCATTCGTTATCTATCATCCACTCTGATGGGTATTGTGGGAAAAGGGATTTTTTGCTGCARTAAATACACCTTTTATAACAGTATGTTACTGACTCCATTTACTTAAAAAATTGATCTTTAAATTTTAATCAGAAAAAAACAGAGGAAAGTGTTATCTTGAATGCCTAAATCTATAGCCATTCACCTATAAAAAGATGAACAAATTTTCAGAAGTGTGGATCAGCTTCAAATTTCAGCTCTATAAAGTCTCCTTTGATCAAGAGAGAGACATTAGACAACTGTGCACAGCCATGGGCTTGTGCATGGTCTTATCACACAGATAAATACTTGCTTGTGATGTGATCAAAGGTGATTCCTCACACACTGAGTAAGAAAAGAGTTGTGAGGTATGGAATCACTGTTAGTTAGATTTGCTTGGCACTTTTGCCTATATAAATAGATGTCTACCTTTAAACAACCTGCCATGTGAGCATCTATATCAGTGTCATTTGGGAAAGCCAGAAAAAAAATGAAAAAGGAAAGATTTCTCAGACCTTTACAGATCCTTATAGTAAATCTGATCCTTATGTAATACTCAAAATAGAGACCACAAGAAGCAGAAAACTYAAAATTGGCTGCACCAAGCAAGGAACAGCAAAAAGAGAGAGGAAGAGAGAAGACTTTCCCATTGTCTTATTAATGAATCATATAATAATTTAATATATTGGATGAAACACCAGCTATATTTATGTCAAAAGGAGTGAATTTGGTAGGAAAAAAAAATACATATTTATAATAACATTGTCTCCCTACCCCCTGCTGTATGACTTTATGCTTCCTAGTGATAATTGTCCTTATGCAAGATGCAGTTCGAGATGTCTGCTGTAACACATTCAGTTGGGCTTCTGGAGTGCATTTTGTTCCCAAGGATTTTCTTTCTCAAATTCTTAATAACATTATGTTATCCGGCTGTGTTGGTATTTTTAAATGATCTCTCCATATTCACTGCAGTTGACATGACCAGCTTTCTGAGGAGAAAACATTGTACTTCTTACTGTGGAGGAAAAAAAATAGTAAATTACATCTTTTTTTATCAGTCTGTTATTAGACTGACTGTTAGAATGAAGTTGTGTTGGAGGGGTATTTCCTGCTGTATTAGTATGTAGAGACCTTCTACTGCGAGCTATTCTGCATAAGTTCAACAGAACAGTTTACAAGACAGCATGAGCTACAGAACTGAAACATGACATAACTGAAACTGGTCCCTCTGTGGACCTGTTTCATGCTTTGTAATCCAGTCACTTCCATGAAGAAGACAGTTTCTGTGAAAGTATAGCCCATAACATGTAAGTATACTGATAGGCAGATAGTTAGCTGGTATTAATATTACGTTTATGTTGCCTCTGTTTCTGTGGTAAACTGATGATGGACAGGTTGATTTCTTCATGTCGATAAGCCTCAGGAGAGATGTTTTTCCATACAGTTTTCTTCTTCATAAAGTTCCTTTCCAAGTCTTCCTGCCTGATATACTGAAGATGAAAATTTAAAATAGCCTGATTCTTTTATCTGTCTCCCTTCCAACCAAGCTTCCATCTGAGCTGTCTGGTTCAGAAATGGTTACTAAAGATGCAAAAATGAGGATGAAGCTATGGAAATGTAGCAGTGGTTCTCTCTGTCTTGCAAGACTCCCCTTTCTCATCCTGCAGACTAGAAACATGTCAAAGAGTAATCTCATGGGATGGAAATGTGAATCAAGAAGACTAAACACAAGAGTGAATGGAGAGAGACTGAGGTTGGGTTAAGGTGTTCTCTGGAAAAGGAGAAAATGAGAGACATGAGGATGAGTCCTGGGAGAAATGACATAATACAAATACAGGATAATATGGATTTTTAAGAATATCCATGAAGGATAGATATTCAGATCACATTTTTCAGGCACTAGGAGCAGATAGTTGTTCAAGAATTTCTTCCGTGTTATACTTCAGAGAGCCAGTAATTCCCTCAAGAATAAAGTGAGATCACTCAGAAGTAGTAGTACCAGAACAATTATTTATAGTTATTTATACAACAGTTCCATGGACATCAAGGAAGACGTGAAGCCTTCAGAAGTCTTAAAAAGCAAGAGTTCACCTCACACTGAAGTTCAGCGTAATCCACCAGCTGCATTTTCCACTCCTTAGCCAGACTTTCAAGTCAAATTCCCAGGATGAATAAATCACCACCAAAAAGATCAGACAAACCTAAATTTTCTTTTTCATTCTTCAGGACTGCTGTTCTCATGCTCATTCTGCAGTCATCCTGGTTTCTTTGCTCTATCTTCAGCAATGACTTTGACTTGTCCTTGAAGTGCTGGACTTTTTTCAGTATATGCCTGGAAAATTCTGATACAAGGTGTCATTCAAGCTGAGGAAAATTATAAAGGCTTTGAGGAAAAAAAAAAAAAGCATGGATAGGAAAATAAACATTTCATGTGGTAGAAATCTTTCCTGACATTTTCTCACCTCAGCCTGGTATCGTTCTCAGGTTCACAGAAATATGGCTACCATCGAAGGTGAGGGATATCATAAGAAGAGAAATGAGCAATTACATAAAGATAACTGATTATTCAGCAAATGATTTTTTTTTAATAGTCCCTAATTGATAATTGAAATTTCAGTGTGATTTCTGTCTGTATCTCCTATAGACCTGGACTTCCCATGGAATCCTACTCTGCACTTCCTGTAGGCTTCACTTGAGAGCTCTCTGCACCTGGAACCAAGAACTGGCTTCTGATACACAGCCAAGGAGGAAGAGAAATATGCCTAAATTCATGGTCTTGTAAAATCAGCAGTACAATATCAGTCTATTGATTCATCAGTGTGGCCTATAGCAACTTCTTAATCTCAATTAAGAAAAAATTCTTTTTCTTTTTTTTTTTTTTTTTTACTGTTCTCTACCTGTCAAGTTCTTAGACATACTCAATATGCCAGTGGAAATGCTTCCAGGTTGATTCTCTGAGATACTCATATCTCTCTTCTTTTAAAACTGAGTAACACAAACAGCCACCTGTTTTACACTGCACACTTCTTAGACTAGCATTCTGACCTCACAGCCCACTTAGAAAAATGTCTCAAAACCTATCAATCCAAGTGCCAGAAAAATTTAAAGGTATTTGGAGATCATGATACTATCCATCCAACCCTTGACAAAGAAAGAAATCTCCCCAGAACTCTATGCATTCGAAGTTTTTCCTGAGCTTATTCTTCTTGTCAGACCTATCACCTGTACTCGAATACAAGATAACACAAATGGGAACATCTGCTCACTCTACATAAAGAACATGCTTGTTTCCTCATCACTTCTTTGGAGAGTCTGCCATGTTAACTTTTTGTATTTTTTATTTTCACTCCTTTTTCTCTCTCTGATTTTCCAACAGGTATCTCTTTACATACAAAACAATACTCAGGTGTTCTCTGCTTGCAGCTGAGTCCATCTGGGAAATCAGACTAAGCTTCATCACTTCTCAAATCCTGTTCTGAGCTCAGTGCTGACAAGCTGACATCATGGCACAGAGCGGAGCTAGCATCTCAGCTCTCTCTTTTTCCCAGAATACGTAACTCTCTCACTCTTAGTAAGCTGCTTTTTCCAAAGTTCTCAGACACTGGACAACTTTCCCTGTCATCGTAGATTTCAGACTTCAGTTCCTTTATTTAATCTTATCTTGAATTTGAGTATTGGATTTTTTCCCAGTCAAGTGACACAAGTATTTTTGCTGTCCTTTCTATCCTATCTGTAGCCAATAGCTTAGTTAAGACTTCAATATCCATAGAGAGTTAGTGTTCCCTGGCTCTTCCTTTCTTATTAGGGTCTTCTGCTCATGAAATAGCACCAGCTATATAGTTCACCAGTTAGTGATTGTAATTTTATGCTCAGTATAAAAAAAAATCAGTTCAAGCTCCTGATTTTGGTTACTGTCACAGGCCAGTCCAGATATGAAACTTCCTTTTATCAAAACAGAGTGTATTCAAATTACTCTGTATAACTTTGTGAAGGTCTACTGGCATAAAATGAATGAGCTCATAATGCATCTAAATCCATTTAAACTATAAAATAAAATACAATATGGTAGGGCTTTTATCCTCTTGCATGCAATGTAGCAAACCCCAGATCTTTCCTAAAAGCGCTAATTGAATTGAAGCCACAGCATTTTAAACCCCAGTTCTTTAGCAGTTGTGATAGAGTGAAATCCTTTTCTAAATGTGGAAATTTGTTGCTACCTTCCTTATTAATTAAGGAGGCATAATTTTTCAGCAGCTGTAGTAATATGCAGTATAACTGTGAGGTGATAAAGTGATTTAGCCTAGACTTTTCAAAAACGGGATTAACAGGAGCCCTCCCCTTGGACACTGCTCACTACCCTTTCTGTCTTCTAACTAGTTTGTGTATATTAGCAGTTGATCCTTGAAAGGAATGCAAATGAGCCTCATTAACTGCAGGAGACCCTCTGAGCTGGGTGTATAAGTATCACAGAAACATTAAGAGCAGGGTTGTTTATTGTTGTTAATTAGGTGAGGAGTTCCAGCAAATCACTCTTGATGGACTTACCTTTAAAGAGGATTGATTTGAACCTGTTTTATATCCTTTGCTTTGTATTATCAGTGAGAGGATCCTTCAGAGTCACTACCTCCTGTTTTACTACAAAAAACTACTGCAGATCTTTCTGAATTATACTGAGGCATCTGCAGTCTTTTGTTTGTCTAAACACTACTCTAACATACAAGTTTCTTGTAGAAAGAATATGGAGGGATGGACCATATGTAGGAACAGGTAGTTTAGGGTATCACTGAAGAGCAACGCTGTCTTCATTTTAAATAATATGTTTGCTGTATAAATCCTGTGAAGAATTTCTTCATTGACCCATGTGTCAAAATTACGGTGATCTTTTCATTGTTAAGTTCTAGTGTTTCCATATTTAGGAGAAGGGAAAGGAAAGCTGACAGGACAGTACTGTGCTGTGTGCTCTCCCTTGGAAAGTATACGCAAATTTACTCTAAGTATAAGCCTTTGGAAAAACAGTTTACACTTGCACTGTAGAAATGAGGCAGGTCTCTATAGCTTTATTCTCCAAGATTCTGTCAACTTTGAATACTGTCTAGACTGAAACAGCAGGGATTTTCCCTGAAATTTTATCTTGATGAGGTCATCACAGCTGAGAGTAGTGGATTCATCTTTTCTTGCTCTCACTGCCACCATTGGTGACACTCCAACAATTTAAAAGAGAAACTACCTGAACTGTATGCAGAGGATGAGAGTAGGAAGAATGTKGAAAACCAAGTAATTGAACAGAGGTGCTGAGCAGTGGGAACTAGAGCACTGCTAATTGAACTTGGAAAGAGATGGAACACAACAAATGGTTGAGTAGATTAAAGGAGATTGTGACCAGATGAGAACTGAAGGAAAGGTGGGGAAGAAAAGTGGCAGTCAAAGTTGATGGAATGAGAGGGGCCAGGCATGATGATGGAAGAAAGAGTTGTTGAGCAGAGGGAGTAGGACAGTTTGTTTAACTTTAGTAAATTGGAAATGACATGACACCAAAAATGTTGATATGGATCTGATTTTACTTAAGGCATTGTAGAGGGGTTATAATCATAGTTTTAGTCTTAGAGGACCTAAATTGAAGTTCCAAGCTTCCTATGGCTTTGTGGTCTTTCAAAATCAGCTCTAAAGCAACTTCTGAAGCTAAAACTTGATTACAATCAAACTGTTTGAACATAAAGACACACCTAAGCATCAAGTGACACCCAGTTGTCAGGCAGAAGACATCACCATACCTGCTTGCTCAAGTCCTTCACCATACATTCCACAGTGCCTTCAGTCATCATCATATGACTGATGTCCGTCAGACAAGCTAGCACTGCTCCTTCTTGGAAAAGCATTTAGTCTCATTAACAAAAAGGCAATATAGAATTAGTAGGCAGCCAGGCTACAGAATATGCAAACGATGAGTTGTGAAGAATGGTGTTATTGGGGCTGCTCTTGGACTTTTGCTCTATAGCATAGTGTAAATTTATCCTCGCCCTAAGTAGAGAGCATGCATTATAGAGCAATGATAAAATGAGGTAAGGAAAGGAACAGAAGAAAAGATGGAAGGAAAAGAGTTARAAGGTCAGGAGTATATGGAGCAAGAAGAAGACTCTACTACTACTCCCAGATAGTCTTTTCAAGACTATAATGGAAATCAGTGTTCCTAARTCTCACCCGTCTATTGCTCTACTCTAGTCCATCCCAAGCCTTGTATAGAGAATTGGGCTAAAGAGTGACGGATAGTAATTGCTAATCCCTGGAGACACCAGCAACAGAGGACTGTTCGCTAGGCCTAAGTCCTGCCACTCTCATGGCCAGTGTAAGTGTCAAAATGACAGTTTCTTGGTTTTTGATTTCCTTTTTTTCTAAAAACATAGGACATTGTATAAAACATCTACTATAAGAATATTATTTCCATCTCAAAGTAAACATTCAAATGTTAAGAAGTGCAGAATTAAGATGTCATCTGCAAGTTTAATTAGCCCTCTACTATGTACATGTTGTGTTACATTTTACAATTTTGTCATAAAGTGTTATTTTTTCCACAAAACACCAGCAATATTCCTTATACAGGATGAATATACACTTGAGAATTGGTCAGTATTGTGTAAAAAAGACAGTTGTTTGGAAGACTTACACTCATTTGTTATAGAACTAGGAAGGTATGGAGTGAAAGGAGCAGCATTAAGAGAACAGATCTTTGGATATTACCTTCCTTAAGAAACAGAATCCTATCCTTGCCTCTAGCACAGAGATCCTGTGTGAGTCTGATCTAGTAGCTTTTCTCAGGTGGTCATTAAATATGTGTTCTTTATTTTCTTGACACTTGGCTTGAGATTCTTGTATCCAGCTTGCAGTAAAACTGAGCACACACAGCAGCAAGTAAAGTTATGGTTTGARCATGTTTGAAACATGTTTGAACATGTAAAATGTTTTAACACRTTTGAACATGTAAAATGCAATGCAATGCTAAAGAAATAGAAAAAATATAGACTGAGTTGTTTTAAATAGCATTACAGTTATAATAGGTGRTAGTGATAACTCATAAAAGTTGGTATTTTTGGCTCCATGTCTCAATTTCTCAGTTGGAAAGTGGAGATAGTAATCCCTTCACTGCAGAGGGCTCTCATACAGATAAGTTTATGAGAGTTTGTGAAGCATTCACATGTTATAGTGATGAGCACTATGGAAAAGTCCAGGGAGAAATTAAGTGTTCTGTCTTCAGAGCACGATTTGAATAGCATGCAGTAAATAAGGTATGGGACCATGCATAGAACAAACAGAATAAAACAAAATACTGAATAGCTCCTGACTAAATAAGTGACTTGCTTTCTGTACATAAAATGAAGAAGAGGTCCTGTGGAAAAATAGAATGTGATCATAGAATTAGAGGCTATACCATGATAGATCCTCACTAGAACATGAATTACATTACACTGGCAACATTAAATCTAGCATTTTCAAACATCTRAGTGTTTATCTTGGGAATTTAATACCATTATTTTAATGTGGGAGTTTTGTTAAAAAAATAAATATCTAGGATATGATTATAGTCAGTGACAAGCAGTTACGCAGAACTACACATGTGAAGTAGTATGGCAATTTATGTTCTAGAAAACTATGTACATTTAAATACAGTGTTTCCATATGGTGAACAAAATTCCAGTGGAGTGATGATAGATGTAAAATGACATRCAGGTGGAAATATAAAGTAAATTTATCTTTCAAAAAATATTAAATATATAAATAGAAAGCCTCTGCATTTAGTGATTTCTGGACTTAAACTTTGCACTGGAAGAGCTATATTTCAAACACTRCTTGCAGAAAAACTGGTAAATATAAGAAGATATGAGTTAAATGCACCTTTGAAAATGAAAAGYAGTCTCCTAAGTCACTTCAGCATTTTTGATATTTTCACAAGCTCCTTGGTCATACTGTATATTACTGATGATATTCATTTTATGTAGGACTAGAGCAGATGTGGGAAAGCTGTCTGAGCCGGAAAAAATGTGTTAGTAGGGTTTGCTGTGCTAAGTTTATCCCTGCTATGACTATTTTCTCTCTCTAAATGGGCTTATGCAAGGCATAAATTTGATCTATTGTGTTTGAGGTCCCAGAGCAGAAGTATTCCAATGACATACTTTGGCCTCTGTTATATGATTCTTAGCATTTTGCTTTTCTCTTTCAAAAATAAGAGATCAATTACAATGATTTAATTTCAATAGAGGAATAAGTCTTACAGACCAGCAATTACCATCTACAAAAAATGTAGAAGAAAAATAGAGCTGCAACTTAAGGGTTACAGGTGATTAGCAGACATACTCAGCCCTTTGGAGAAGTACACACAGGTGCCTGCCAKAGGTGCTGTAGTTAAAGACGTGGTTGAGATCACCTAATCATTTATTCACAGGTAGATACACTGTGTAGAAGGAAGTATTCCTTTATTCTCCAACTACTGGAATGGTGCAGGCATCCTCGGCAGGGCCCTGGGGTGGATTCTGAGGCAGGAGATGGGTTGTACACCCACCTCTTTTCAAASTCCTTCGTCATGACTTACTCATTGCTTTTTTAAAAAAACTGAGCAAATGGAGGAGGGCAATATATTCATTTAGCTTTCCTTTGCATTTCCAGAAAATGAACACAATCTGACCCATGATTGTGTACAGCATACTGACATCCAGTTGTACTTAGAGAGGCGTGTATCTGTCTTCTTACAGATTTCCCTCRCACATTTATTTCTTCTTTGATCACAGTCAATTTTCCTCTCTCTTACTATAATGTTGTTTTCAAGCTTTGTGGCCACTGATGCTTGTCACTGGTTGTCCCTCATCTTCTTCTCACTGTTGAGTTGCTACTCCCAAGGGCAAAACTGCCACAAACAAATGACAAGAGCTAGTGGCTTTGAACTATAGGAACAGTTCCTGTATTGAAATTAAATACAGAAAACTTTTTCTTGTTTCTATTCAAGTCAATGGTAAAACTCYCAGTGTCTTCATTTTTTAACTGGATCAGACTTGAATTTGACTTCCAGAATATGTGGGACTCTAATTTAAAGTTAGGGGTTGCCTTGTGCGTCCTGCTGTGTAAATTTTTTTTTTTTTTACAAAAGTTGTTGCACTGACTGAAAGAGGAAAACCAAAACCAATTAAATTTTGAAGCAATATTCTTCCTTATTTAATTTTCATCATTCAGRATTTTAATTCTAAAATTTAAAAAAGCTGAATAAAAGTGACAGGGACATTCCTAATCACTGACACAAAAACCAGCCTCTCATGAAAAAGGATCTCCTCAGAAAGGAGGAGGAAAGCAGTTTAAACAAGATGGAAGGCAGATCAAAGACTGGCAGCAYGTTTAGGATAAGGGACAGAGACTTCTCGTCATGCCATTTCTCCTTTTACAAAGGAATATCTCCTTTCTTTTTCAGCAATCTCTGTTCTGGAGATCTTTTTCAGAGTTTTTATTAGATAAGCTCTTTTCTTCTAGTAAGTATAAATTGTTCTATCTCATTCAGCCTGTAGTTAGTGGCATGCTATAGTTGTTGAACTTAAACTGTTATTTTGATACTTACAAGGATATTTAGTAACATATAATCAAGGCTTTTTCTTTGTATTTTGTATGTCTAGAGCATCTAACCTACATTAGTATGTCTGGTGAAATATGACCTTAACATTTATATGTTTTTCAAATCCTCTTGCTTGGTAGAGCTGAAATTCAGACAAAGACAGCAAAGGACAACAATATGGTGGAAAAACAAGACAYGGGTCATTTGAAAAGTAATCTTTGAGAAAGCAGTTGTTACAAGCATTTATTGCACTATTTGATACTTAAATAACCTGAAAATAAAATAAACCTGAAGTAAAACAAAGAACAGTTAATACTGCCAAACTAGTAGATAAATGCAGTTAAAGGATAATTAATGATTCATACTAAGTAATTTATTACAATAATGGTACATTTAAAAAGTGCTGGCAGCTGATGGACAATGAATTGCATTGAAAGAAATCAGTCATCTTGGAAGCTAATGATTCGTTTTCTGCTAATCAGAATGGAGACTATTTTGCTTGTAAAGCTGTAATACAGAGAGTATGTCCATGGATTTAGTTTGTGTTAAGATTTCCTTTTTCATCTGTCTTTCTACTAAAATATAGATTAAAATACCTGCTATTTTTTTCAAAAACCTAGACAGACAAAGGCTGCAAAGTTTGACATCTAGCCTCAGAATTTCTGTGTGACTTTAGGGTGACAGATCTGAATGTTAGTTGGCTTTTTTGAATGAAAGTACTGGTAATGTGTGAAATCTGGTAATGGTGCCAAAGCTGAATGACCAAAAAGTCTGCAGCTGTAAAGTATTGTTACACTTCTCAAAGCCTGTAGTTTTAGGAGTGAAAAGAACCAGAGGGATGATAACCAGCATCCCAGGATCAATGGGACCAAGCATACTGGGAAGGTACCAACATGGATTAGGCAGTGGGAAAAGGGAAGGGCAGATAACTTGTCATTTTGAATTATCTTCTGTTCTTCATCGCTGAAGAATAATAATACCTTTAATGTTTGTTTTAAAGATAAAATAGGTCAATGGAATAGAGAGCTTTAGTGACTCTTCACTTCACTCAGTCTATTTCTTCTTAAACAGACTCATTACTGTTGAAGACTGCAGACATATTTTATCATTATGTTATTCTTTTATTGTCTCCAGAGGAATGAAGCTTTTGACAAGATACAGAAATGACATGTCTTACTGTTGAAAGTTGACAAATAAACATAGGCTTCTAACATGAACTCTTCACCAAATAACCACCTGAATTATCATCCCAAGTTGGGGTCAAATGCTTTTGATGAAAATGAACAGTAAAGATCTGTAAGGTCCACACAAAGCTTAATCCAGCCTCACAGAAAAAAGCACAAAATTATCATTCATGATGCAAAAATATGAACATTCACCTTGCTATTTACAAAAGACAACTTCACAATTACAACACTACAATGCTGATCAAAATGATGCTGCTCCTCAGTGTATGAAACTGTTACAGCCATGATAAATGAAATAAGAGGAAAATAAGAGCCTGTGGACAGAATATAGTACACATTTTGGGCCAGAAATAAGTACATACAGAAATAGGTACATACATACAGTTTTTTTGTAAAGGGTCCAGTGCATTATGTGTACTGCAGATTCCCTGTGCACATTTTGTGCACTCACACCAGTTTTTTTTGAGGGGTAACAGCGCCTAGGTACATCTAAGCTTGATAATATGGATAGGTGGAGGCTCTACACTAAGGAGTTTTAATAGGGGGAAGGATAGAGCCTTCTCCATCTTTTATACAGGGGAAGAGACGGCCTGAAGCCTGTTTAGCCTTGTTTCTCAGGTAAATAAAAACCTATTTGCTATGTGGTTATGGAACTTTGAAAAAAAGATTTTAACACAAGACTCAACCTTGAAGATTCACTGCCTTGTGATGTTTACAAAACTGAGCTAATAGTCATAACTTGAATATTTAAAAACTTGTACAGAGATGTGTGTATGCTGATACAACATCAGATAGTGATGTTGAGTCTGATCAGTCAGCCCAAGTAAATCTCCTTCAGCCTGATTTTCTTACATTGAGRTTAGTCTTCAACTCACAGTCTAGTCTACATAGACTGATAGTTAAATTTATGCAGACTAGCACATACACATGGCTTTCTGCAGAGCTTTGCTTGCACTATATAAACATTGTCAGCTTTGCAGAAAGTCAGTTTGGTTCATAAATCTTTTCAGGTTTAGAAATTTTAGTGGTTAGTAGTTCTTGGAAGGTACAATGTTCTTCAATAGAAAGAACACAGCATAACCCTGGATACTGTAAAAAAATAAATAGTGGGTATTATCAAATGAATGTTAAAAGAATTGGAGATAGTTTTAGTTTTGAATATTAAATTCTCATCCATTTTTACCTTCTACTTTCAGGAAATAACTAAACTTGAGGTTGTATCATTATTGCTATGGCTATTGAGGTGACCAAACGTTCACCAGAAGGATAATAATTGAGCATTTAATATAAATGAACCACTCTAACATTCAGTGGCTGACCTGCCTCAGAGAGTACCTTCATCTCATGCTGCTTTGCAAATGTATGCTCCATTAATATATCCCAGGTGGCTCCTTAAAATGAAATGGGGAGGAAAACAAACTGAAATTCTAGAATGTCGATGTTATAAAATTAGAAGAAATGATAGAATTAAGCCCCATGACCTTTCTCATGGTGTTCGATGATATTTATTATCACATACACTTTGTTATAGTTCTTATTTAAACAAAACCATTAGCTAGCAAGCTACTGAATTACAGAATTGCAACAACAGCTTACAAAAATGGAAAATGTTGTTTTTCTGCTTTGATTAGAATAGTTTGTTCTTTTCTGTGAAATTTATGTACTAATTACTAAACTTGCAAGTTAACATATACCTGTCAAACACTTGCATATAACATACAAAAACCGCAATATAAAACATTGCACATTACCAATGTGAGCAAGAAATGGTTTAATGCCTCCCAGCAGAGTTCACTTGACCTAGCCTTTTAGTTGCTGCTCTCAGGAAATAGCCTAAGAAAATAGACGGGCTTCAGATTAGTTCTTGACCATAAATGGCCATGGGTTCAGTCAGCCCAACGGGAGAAGTGAATTATACTGTATTGTGCTTTCTATCAGCGATACTCRGTTTTAAGACATACAAATTTAGGGGTTTTATTTAAAAGCCCTGTGTTTAAGTGTAGACATTACAATTTCTGCTTGGAAAAGAACATTCGCTGTCTCCAAAGTAAAGGAAAGATTATAAATCTAAAATAGTATGTTGATCACACTGTGAGGCAAAATTGAGGTTGGTAAATAACGTTAGTTATGCAGAAAGGGCAGAAAATGAGTGATTAGGTGAAGATCTATAAACCTCTGAGCTTTCTCATAGCTCATGCATCACAATAAGTTAACTTCATCACTTTTTTGGTCTATCATTCCAGACAAATCCAGAGGTACCATTAATTGAATTGTCATTTCTCATTCCATCTCTTATCTTGTCTAAATAGTAAATTATTCCCTTCACTTTTGAAGCTTCCACCATAAGAGAAATTTCTTTTGATCATCTTTGGTGTTGCTTTAGGTCATACCAAATTTGCTTTTATTTCCTGTGAGAATTTATTTGATAGGTAGTAGTCCCTGTAAATTCAGATATAAAATAACTAAACTAATCCTTAAGGATTCCTGAAACACACACGCGCACACACACACACACACACACACAAAAGTGGCAAGTATCAACTATTGTCTGAGTATCTTAAGCTATGAAAGTCCCATATTTGCACTCAGAAATGAAACCAAAATGTTCTGAGCAGAAATAAGAAAAAATCACATTAAAATTCTTTACCAATAACCTGCCAAGCATCTGCTCTAGTTGCTGATTCTATTGAGCAAGACCAATGCTGTCAATTTTAATTATAGTAATGTGTCATATCCCTCCCATAAATGCAATGACAGGGAAAAAGGAGTAACATTTTAATGCAGAACTGATTGTCTGGATGTCTCCAAACTGGTGGTGTGTGATATCTCTCACTGTAGAGGTCAGTTTGCTGGTAGATTCAGTGATTCATCAGAATATAACATTCTTGTTTATATGCATGACTGTGACCCATAGCTATGCATAGTGACAGTTTGCAGTCCCAGTCCCTGCAACATCATTTATGCCAGGGGATAATCCTGTCTTGTTTCTGCTTCAGCATAATAATAAAAAAAATGTAAAAGGCAAAAAAGCATGCGGTATCCATTGTGGAAAGGTTGCTCCCTTTCCAGCTGTGGGAACAAKGGTTTGTCACAGTAGACGGAAATGTCTTTCTTGCATGTACAAAACACATCACATGATTTATTTCTGTGAATGTGGGAGACTGACATTAATAAACCATAAGCTTCTTTTATCATCACCCTTGCTTAGATAGAATTCCCTGAACTGTTACTCCTTAGTTATATCATCTTGTGTCAGTGTGCCTTCCCATAGCAACAAATTGTTCCATTTTGATGGAGAGAAAATAATGTTGACCAACACATAGGAGCTTTGAATGTTTTTTTYAGAGACCCCTTAACTGTGACAATTTCTTTTTGAAAAAAGTGGGATAAACTGACAAGATAAATKGTTAATCTTTACTTTTTTTCTCCTCAGCACAGCTTCCTGTGATTGCTGACACTTTTCCAGAGTCAYATGTGAGAGAATATGAACAAAATACTTTTTTTCAAGTGAAATTTTATTCACTTTCGTCAGAAAATGGGACCTTGACGTGTATATGCCTTGTATTTTGACTTCAGAATAATGTCTACAAAGGCTTGTCTAATCCAGCACTTTTGAAACATTTCGTTGGCCAAATGAATGTGTTCCKTAAATCCACCTTGCACTAAGCTTTCTCATAATTGTCTCAACCTATACCCTGTTCTGGGGTCAGGATTGCTGGAAACCTAGGGACTAGCTGAGTGAATCGTTAGCCCATCATGTGGCTCRTCATAAGCTTTTAATAATGCTCTTGCATTATTCTTACGTCTCACAGGTCTAGTCAGTGTCAGTGATGTTAATCGTGGTTTCTTCACTTAGCCAGTATTCTGTCCAAATAATTTCCTGTTTTGCAGGTCCAAACTCCTGAATTAGTCTTAAATCTGAGCAGCTAGGATATTTCATGGACCATGTGTTCCAATATCAATAGCAAAACCCTTTTTAATCTTACATTTCCTAGGAAGCTGCCTTTATACATAAAATACTATTTTTTATTCTATTTATTAGATCATAAATCTTAGGATGTTCTGCAGGGGTTATAACAAGAATGATTACAAATTACTTTGCCAGATAGTTACAAAAACAAGAGCAAGACAAAGCACTGGTATTTTTTTGTTCACAGTTATCCATCATTATATATTTTGCATTCTCACTATATATATACATACAGTCTGGACAGTAGATAATTTACTTGCCGTTACAAGCAAAATGTGTGGTCTGTTTAAATTCTTATATAAATTATTTTATAAACTAATGTGATATTTTAAACTTAAGCTGGAGACATTTCCCTTTCTAGAGCAAAACAAATGCAGGTCACGTAAGAGAGCATGTAAGCCCTGAGACTGTACTGAACTCACCAGCCTTGCTCTAAAATGCTGCATGCTTACTTCACTCGCAGTGCTCAAATACTAAATACTGAACACATCTGGATGCCATTGCATTCGTTGCTGTGTTGCTTTAACACATGACAGTACTGAGGAAGATAACAAGCACTAACACAGCGCTGCATGGGTATGCTAGTCCTCTCAGTACAATTTCATAGGCTCCCTTCAAAATTTCTATCACAGTTAAAGGCAATATCTCAACTGCTCRTCGTTTGAATTACCTCCTATTGCTTACAGATCTGAAAGTCACCGAACTTGATACCCAGTTAATATCAACTTTGTTAGCTTTCCAGAGCTGCTCAGGGTGATACAAAAGTRGTATAAGTCACCGTGTTAAGTTATCGCTTTTACTCCTGGTCCGTGTTTTTCTTACTGAAGTCAAAGAGACAAGCTRCATGAAAATCCATGGAGTCAAAAGGTGATGCTCGTTACACTATAAATATCAGAGTTATTATGAGGGTGACAGTGTACCTTATGTTCACAGCTGAGTATAGAAGACTAGAAATCGAGACTTTTTTTTGTGCTAATACCTCATAAGTCTACAWTTGTAATATTTAATAAGAGACAGATAGCCTTCCTTGTTCAAGAAAGAAAATGTTTTCAAAAACAGGAACGATCTTGTACATTGTGTGCCCATGACTATGATAAATCAAGGCCTAGCAATTGATCACATTGCCTTCTGTTGCAAGGTAGCAGAAGTCATTGGGATGTCGTGACAGTTTTTGTCAATTTAATAATTTCTGCGTTTAGTGAGTTTAACAGGATGTGGCATTTTAGGGATGGCAAACTAGGTTCTGGCAACAGCAATTTTTTTTGAAGCGATTAGCTTTTTAAAGACAGCATTAGATACCAAAAAAATCATTATTGAAAAAGCGATCATGATGTTCACAAGGTAAAGAAATAGTAATTCCAATTCTGAGGTCCCTAATTTTTCTACAAGTGTAACATGAATATATAGTATATATACATACAAAACATGCAGAAGTATGTATCAAAATTGTCGTTGGTATTATGAAGTGAAATACTCAGAAGTTAGAAAGGCCGGAATGAAGATTGCTTGTGCAACCAGCTGTACATATGAGTGAAAAGAAAGTTAGCAGCTGCTAATTAGCATTCAACTAGAAGCTGAGATTCCCATTTAGCTGATTCAGCAATAGTGAAGGTTGAACTCCTTTTTCAAAACAACTGCTCAGCACAGGCAAAATGTTCTTAAAGGCAGGTGAGTCATGAGGATGCACTTCCCTACACCTATCAACAGTTTCAAACATGGATTCATGACCTGTTCCATAGGCTTCTGTTGCGTACAGTCCCTACTTTGTGGGGACTTAATCAAGTATGCATTAAACACCTGAAATAACTTTACTCTGATCAATAGCACCTCTTGTTCACCCCATTCTTAGTGGAGATTTCATGGTAAGTATAGCAGTTTATCCTGTCAGGTACTCTCTCTTTCTCTGGTGTTTAAGTAAGAGCATCTTTCCCACTATCTGAATCTTTTGCTTTTTGGAGTTTTAGTCAAACACCTATATGTGTATGAAGGCAATCCATTAAGCRTATTAAAGGAACTGAATCCCTGAAACCACAAAAAAGTATAGAACATAAGACTGTAAGGGAGAATGTACTGGTTACAAGCTCACTGYTTATAGTTGTGCTTCTCCTTTTGATATAGCATTCCTTGCCTTCCACGGCTACATACTCTGCTGCAGTTWTACTGCGGTTATCCAAAAGGCTGCTTACACTTTTTATTGTCTTTTCTGGATATGCACACAAAGGAAATWATAGGTTTATTTTCATCCTGTCCCACCATCCTAGCTTTATGATGTTTATGAAAAGAAGAGCTTCTAAAAATGAGAAGGTAGTTGACCATTTATGAGAGAGATCCAAGCACCCTGAAGCATGGAGGACACTCAGATTCAGACACAAMATTGCAGCTGGTCCGTAGCTCCAAAATGGACTAGAGTTTAAATTTCAGATGTCGGCATTTCTGAACTGTRTGAGTTTTGCTTTAGGATAGGATGCAAGTATAGATTGTTGGATGGTCTTGCGCCTATTTGCCTACCTAATGTTGCTACAGTTATAATTAATTCTTCATGCAGTAACAGGAGACAGCTGACTTTGGACAAGTAACCTTTGGACAAGTCTTAAATAACAACGCAGCAAGTTTGAGTGAAAGTCTCTGACCTGACCTAAAGTCTCTGACCTGACCTGAATCCGTGCTCCAGCAAGGGATGGGGGACAATGAATAGCAAAGAAGTGGAGTCCTTAGCTGCTAGCAAGCCAGCAGGAGGTGCTCTGGCACCACTGTCACTGTGGCCTTCTGCAAAGGAGACTCAGGTGTGCCATCTGCCCACAGGTAGCAAATATTTTTTTGAAGGCTGTTGCTACGCAAGTCCTGGCCAAGTCCAAAAACAGGTCTAATCTGCTTTGAGCCTGAGGCCTGAACGGAACTGATCTTTAAAGGCAGAAGGTCCTAACAGGCTCCTTGACAGCTCCTGCACCTGGCTTCAGTACATACTGTCTTGACTCTCAACCTTAAAAGAAAACGACAAGAGATGACATGCTTTCTACCCTCAACAGAGGGTAGACAGACCCTGGTGGTCTGTGACTAGTCAAGTGCTTTTCTTCTGGCTATTTCTTATATCTGAAAATCTGCAGGGGGAGTAATTAGAAAAAAAATTGTCAACACGAATGATGTTTAAAGCCTGTGCTAATAGCTCACTCATCCCATCTGCTTAAGAAAACCATCCCTCCAGTAAATTCCTTTTTAATTTGAAGAAGTTCCCTGGTTCAGTCACACCACAGTCATTTTTAATTATGTTACTGAGACTGTGTTGGGTTTTTCTTGCCCTTCTGGGCTGGTGCTCCATTTCCTCACCAGTGCTGACTCTCCTAGACTCTTCATTAAGAAGACAGCCTCAAAACACAATGCACAAAGCAGGCCTGATAACATTTTTTATGCTTTTTTTTCCTTAAAAATAACTTCATCCACTTCCCTCATTTCCCAACTGTCCTACAGAGACACTTTTAGCATCTGTCAGTATTAGAAAGCTATAAATAGGGATATCTAGGGAACAAAACAGGGAGAGAGTTTTCCCCCCTCCTCATCCCCTCTCTGCATTCTGAAGGCAGAAGGCAAAGGTGGATATGTATGTGTACATTTTCTTCTAAATAAAGATAGCGAGTAATTAGTCAGAGACATACTGCTACTGTAAAAAAAAAAAAAAAAATAAAAAAAAAAAAAGATTCCTACCAATCCCCAGCGCTCTCAACAGAGATTTCGATCCTGCCAACCATTTTGCATGGGTATTTATTGAAAACAAACATGCACATACTGAGAAACTGCAAGCACCCTCCTGCCTGCCTTAGGCCCTAACATTCTGTATAGATTAAACAGTTCAGCATGGAGAGCACATTTACACAAGGCTTTTGCTGATTAGATGGTCCACAGTAGTGTTCACATAGTTAGTTTCATCCTGTTGCAGTCCAAATGGTATTCTCCACCATGATGAGAACCTCCACTGTAATAAAGTCTGCTTCATGGGAAGGTATCGCATTAGATTTAGTCTCACTGCTGATYCGTATGTGTAATATGATATTTCCATTAGAGTGCTATGGGAAATACAGTAAAAGAAAATTAAAAACATTTGGATTTAAGGGGTTTAGGTGGGAGGAGAGAATGAGGATGACAGATTTCAGTGATTCCTTTCATCTTGTCCCRTGATCTGTAGTTTCTCAGCTGGCCAGTGTTATTTCCCAAACAATAACTTGTGTTGCTTTGCTTTGCCTGCAAAACTGTAGAAATATTTAGAGATTTATTTCATATCTTCACAAGAGAGGTGGCACCAACTTTGCAAATTGACCACTGCCCTACCRAGGGGTTTCTCACTGCTGTGAGCAGGAGCATCTGTCCCACAGGCTGCTGCAGCAGTGAAAGGACAAGGACACTGACTAGCTGTTTACTGTTGACTGGTCTTCCTCAGTGCATGACTTCTGGGCTTGTGACACAAATGTAGATTAGTGGAAAGAGTTACAGGCTGGAGAAGCCGCATGACCTTGTAAACTGTGAGATCCTCTGCATGTCCAGGGGCTTAAGGAATTAAGTGGAAGTCTGAGCCCTTTTGAGACCTTGCTTTGGATCTTGGAAAAGAATTTAGTTTTGTTTGAAGAATGATCAAGCTGAGAGAAAAAGCCGGTGAAAGGTGCAGCTGGCAGACTGAAATGCATGGCAGTTCTAGGTCAAGACTCAGACTGCTGAACCATCTGTTGCGCTAGTGTGTTCCTTGCGGTGAACAATTACATCTTGAGAGAATAAGAAAATCTCATCAAGAGTTGGGCAGCAGTAAACAGATATTTCAAAAAGAGTAGTCATCATAGACACATCAGTGCTGCATTAAGTCCCTCTTTATAAGATAACTGACTTTATTATTTTAAATCTATATTTGATTAAAACTTGGATGTGATATTTTATTTATATTTGCATTGTGTTTCAGGAAAAATCTTGTGATTACGGTTATGAATATGGAATTAGTATTTCATTATATATGATGGAGTATTATGATTTTTAATAAAATTTGAAAGTTATTTGTGCAAGGGAGGTATGCTGTCATATTGTGGGATGTGTATTCCTCTCAAAGTTTTAAATAAAATCTTACCAAAAGCATATAGATCACATTTTAACAAAACTAATACTTTATATAAAAGTACAAATAAGACATTATTAGTGTAGATGGTTTTGCAGAAATGCAAACAGGTGAATCAACAAAACAAGAAGAGTGCACTAGCAAGATTTTTAAATATATTTATTACCTAAAAGAATAAACGTTTACCCCTTTGCCCATATAGATTAAAATCATATACGACTGTGCACTTACTATGTATCTGCCTTTCTGGTGTCTTATGGATGGTATTCCCACTTGATTTAGTGGATTTAAAGTTGCTATTCTCTTTACCTTACACTGTGTGTGGTTTGTGGAGGAAAGGAACTGTAAACTGCTTGGACTAACAGGCAGAGTTCTGAGATTTTCATGCTGGAACTGCTACAGAAGGAGTCGTGTAGCATACTGTCTTCAACTAAAGATCCTCAGTCCTTTCCTAAACTCGAGGAAGTGTTCTGCATTGTCTCATTATTTTCCATAATCTCCAGATTGCAGCAAGTTTCTGCCTGATCAGCTTTTGTGTGAGGATGAAACCCTTGCTTATTCTGCTTCTTAGTTCAGAGAAATTCTGTCTAATCCTGGTCTTCTAGGTCTGGCAGAAAGTCTCCAAATAAGGCCACCGTTGTTGCCTTGTCCCTCAGATCCTCTCCTCACAGGCTATGTTTGATTCAAAGCCTATGAGATAACTGAGAAGTAACACACAGCTAGATTTTTTTCTTACTTTCAGTGATATCAGACACAAAATATTCTCTTTAAATTTTCGATATAATAATGTCCATAAACTTTTCCCGGTATTAAAAGATCACACAGGAGAGTTTTTATATATATATATATGTATGTATATATATACACATATATGTGTATATATATGTGTGTATATATATATATATATGTGCTGCTTCTGATCTTGATTGGAGGATTGATGCTTTATACTGTTGGTTACTTTTGTGATGGGCAGCCTTGTTTTTTGCAGTGATTGTTGATTAAGAGGGCTCAACAGTTTGCAGATTGCAGGGCTAGACAGTGGCTAGGTTTTTTGGAAAGAGACGGAGTAACAAAATGGAAGGACAAGAATTACCAGAGCAGAGTATGATCTAGGCTATTATAAAGACTGTTGGAACATAACAGAAGAGCATTTGTGGTGATAGAGTGTGCGGCGAAGATGATGTGCTGCTTTGGAAATAGAGGTATAGAAGTTAAAACAGTAGGTTAACGTGTATAGGTGGGCTATTAAGACTTAAGCAGGGATAGTGTTATTAAACAGAGGAGACAAAAATAAAAAGCATCAAAAGTGCTGTTTGGGAGGGCTGGTGAAAACCTTTTCACTAGGATAATTTTGGGAATATAGTGTAAATGCTTGTGTCAAATTTGGAAATGGATAGAAATTTCTCTCTAAAGCTATGGAGAAATAAATACTGTTAGGACTTTATCTGTGAGAGAGAGGGTGGAGAATAGGTTCTGTTGGCAGTAGTAGGGCCTAAATACTTCTCACTGTTATGGGTGGTAGGTGTTTGGATTTCTTTTTCTTTTATCAGATACTTGCTGAACTGGAAAAGGCTGATTTTGTTTAATATAGGATGGTATGAGAAACAGGTAGATGGGAGTAGACTTGGTCATAGACAATAGCTATGGCTTGTTTCAGTTTAAATTAAAGGTAATTTAATTTGTTTCAGAACAAAATAAACATAAGGACAAATTTGACTAAATCTGTGAGTAAAAGTTTAAGGAAATAGCTAGTAGTCAGTTGTACTGGGGAGCTGGATATGGAGAAGTTTGAATTTCTTTAAATTAGAAATGCTGAAACTTTCAAGAAGCCATGTGCAATCAGTATGAAAGAGCTCTAGACTCAACTAGATAAACGAATGGCATACAAAATCA
Source organism: Rhea americana (assembly GCF_003343005.1). NCBI lineage: Eukaryota > Metazoa > Chordata > Aves > Rheiformes > Rheidae > Rhea > Rhea americana. Next base: position 1,422,600 of record NW_028186779.1, read on the forward strand.
TATTAGCTGATGAACAAGACTAGAGGAAAGAATTAGCCCTGCTTGATATAATCTGCCTGAGGTACCACAGGCTAAACTCAAACGAAAGGCTCAAAATGGGATTCCCTGTAACATATAACACTAATTTATCTTGTGTCACATATAGAGATGCTTCAAAACTACACAATTACAGAAGACCTCAATGATAATCATCTCATGCTAATAATCTTATTAAAAGTTCAGGCCCCATGGCTAATGACAGTCATCAGTTTTGCAGCAGTTTAGAGGTTTATTGTCCACCTCATAACTAATTATTAATAAATTCAGAGACTGCCATGAAAAAATCATAAAAATGGACAGTCAGGAAACATTATAAGAAAAATGCTAAGTCAGTAAAGATAAAACAGTAATTCACAGAAATTATTGTTTTACCATATTGAAAGTGAGCAATATGGTATTGGAACATTTCATTTCCATTGTTCACACTGATATGGACTTATTCTCTGACTTAGACATAATTCATCCCTTTGTTGCACTTCATTTTCTCATTCTGAATGACAAATATGATAGTATGATTCTTCACATAGGGTGGTGGAAACGTTAATAAGAAGAAATAACAAAATGATGATATAATAGTGAGAATTGTAACATGTTGATTCATTAAAGGTGCTTTGAATGAAACACAGATCTTAGTTCCTCATCAAGTGTTTCCAGAATATGTTAAACATTATACGTGAAAATATTCAAACCCCGTAAAAATAATAGAGGCTTTTGTACTTTGTAAGAAGATCAAGTGTTCGAAGTCAGGACAGTAGAATGAAATGATGAAACTGTTAGCAGTATATCTTGTCTTTTCCTCCATTAGCAAGAGTAGAACCAAAACTCTAACTAATTCTAGTATCCATACTTAGAAAATTTGGATAAAGTGCAGTCTAGAGAAACGTTTATAGTGAAAGCCTTAGAAAACAATCTAATTAAGAGGGARCTTTGTTATTGTGGTTTATACATATGTCTGTGTGTATGGTCAAAACAGTTAAAAGTTAACTGCAAAAAAGAACATTATAATGCTTTATAGATTTTTACAAAAATAACAAAAGAAAAAGATAAAAACAATTACAGCATTTTGGAAATATCCCTCATTTACTTCAGCACAAGAGAGTGAAGAGGGAGACAACTCACTATGTTTTAGGTTTAAATTCATTTAGGAGAAGAATAAGTTATAAGTAATGGTACAAATTGCTTCTGCTCCTCATTAAAATCTTTATCCTGTTTCTCTGAGGAAACTCCATGCAGGAGAAAAAGAGGGATGAACAAGGGAGTGAGAGAAAAAAGAAACAGTCAGAAAATCAATTGTGCATCTCTGCATTTTTACTTGCCATGTCAGTGCCACAAAAGTGCCAGTACAATATAATCTTCTTACTAATCTGAGAACAAACAAGCTTGTACAATCTTTGTCAAACATTTCTTTTATAGCATATCTTTATAATCATGAGGCTCTAGTAAAAGATGTATTAAAAGGAAAAGAAAGCACAAATAGACGTCTCAAACCCAGAAGGAGAAGAAAAAGAAAAAAGACTCCTGAGGAAGTGGTTGGAACCAGGAGCACAAGATTCTCATTCAGGTCATGCTCAAGAGTCATCCAAATACAGTAGAGGTGGATAAGATAGATGATATCATATGTGTTCTTTCTGTCTGGCCCTACCCAGTTCAAATACTTTTCAGATTAGGATAGTAAAGACTCAAAATCATCATCAACAGGTGCTGGGTTCCAGCAGAAAGTTAGAATAGTATGATAATATTAAAAATCACTTCTTTGTCCATCCCATCTCCTAATATTGTCTCATTCTCTGTATCACAAGGTGTTTTAAAGGCAAATAACCACTATTTTGTTCACCAGTTATGCCTAATTTGCATTTTGACTAGCTGATTTCTGTCCTCCTCCTTTTTTTCAAATACATTCTTAGCAAGTCCTATGTCTGCACTGCTTAAGCCAATTCCACCTTTTTAGTTTTATCTTTTAATGACTTTTGAAAATTATTTTATRCAGCAGTCTATTTGACCTTCATTTCATTAGACAGTCTAGCATATGGCCACTGCAAACCAATTATTACATGAGACAGTATTTTAATATTTCTTCTTTTAGCAGAAAGACATAAAATAATATACAATAAAATTGAAGACTCAACAGGTAAATATTAGAAATGAAGAACAATTTTATTTTTATTTTTTGATTATGAGGGTAACTATCCATTGGAACAAYTTAACTCAAGATGTAAGGAACACTTAAAATTATTACTGGAATGTCTTTACAATAKACATACTATACCACAACTAGAAATTTATAGGCTTAAAGCCTATAAAAGAGGATGGGCCATTGTGCAGTGCTGTTGTCTGAGGCCTTTCACAGAGATACAACACAGCTGTAAGAGAGTACTTCTGTCCATTCCTTACTACCAGGGTCTGCAGATGTGTTGACAGTAGTTCCTGCTTTTTCTCCAAAGTGAGGGAAAATTTCTTCCTTACTTTATATAAGAAAATTATTTCCTCATTAAAAAAGGTACTCTTAAACATTTACAGTAGAACCAAAAAGATCTGCTGCYATGCCATTGAGGAGGAAAGAATTAATATAGGAAGCAAAATGCTAAGAAGAAAGGACAAATGTGAAACTTCAAAGAGAAAGTGTAGGGAAAAAAAGACTATAACAAAAGGTGGCAGAAGTCCTTAAAGTTGCTATGACACAAGGAGCAATTGCGAATATGTCTAATAATTAGCTCAATGACTAGACAGCCTCTTTATTAGAATCTGAAAGCTGCTAATGAATAGGATCAATAGGGTTCTAATTGCCCMTTTAAAAATCATATCAATACAGTGAATGAACTCCTAAAAGCCTGAARATGCCTTTTGTTCTTTCCTCTCTTTTCCAAGTTGTAAAAATAGCTGATCAAAAATAGCATTGACTGATCTGGCTCTCAGGTATGTTCTCTGACTGTGTAACTATGACCATCTGCTTTACTTTTTGAAACTGATATATTAAGTTATCTGATCACAGGAAAGAAATCACAGGAAAATCAGTAATAACCTGTCCTCTTCCTCTTTAGCATTACCTTACGTTTAGAGTCAGATGTCACAGAAATTTTCACTGTATAAACTGTGCATTATGGTCTTGGTAAGAAATCCATCTGGGTCTGTTAGAGATTTTTTGGTGACTGCTGTTGGATCAGGCTTAGCTGAACTTTGCAGAGATGTCGTTTCACATATTTCCAGACTGTAAGCCACACTGTGCTGCATTCTTGGAAAAAATGTTTCTTAGACACAGGAATGTCTAAATACATGGCAGTTATCAAAGAAAGAATATTCTTGGAAATGTTTTGTGGGTGGAGATGCTAGACATGCTTCCTAAATAAAATATTCTGTATCTGTAGATTCCATTAAAAAATGCATTAAGATCCTCTTCATATAGGAACATGAATAGTTTCCCAATATTTAAACAATTGGCTGTGGAAATGCCTAACTGCAGCTAAACAAATTTTTATCATGTGTCGAAAAACAAAATTCCAGAAAGAAAGTGTGCAGACAATCTATGAAACATACATACTATTCCRTCTTATCTCATCCTGTTTTTCAATTGAAGTATTTTAGATCTGAATGAACAGTGCTCTGCAAACCCTTGAAGTTTGGCTGCTAATGCCCTCATATAATACAGTAAAAAGATCCATACTTCYAAAATGAGCTCCCACGCTCCATGACTTTATAACTTGCACTGCTATTCAGTAAGTTATTCATACCTTGAACTTTCCTTCTCTTGTGTTTTAGTGTCCATCCAAGAACGTATGCCCGACAATAATGCCCAACTTTTTGAAGCTGGGAAAATCTTTTAACTTCTTATGAATGCACTGAAATCCATACACATACTCTGTTACATTATTACAAGCRGATTAATCACATGATAGAATGAGTAAGTATTCTCTGTCAAGTGCTCAATATTTACCTAGTTATATGCCAGGATGTGCAAAAAATGCTATCATGGAATGAAAAGGTGCGTTTCAATAACATGACTAGGCATACGCTTGCCATCCAATGAGAGGAAACAGAATTTTGATCTTGTAATGAATGTGTCATTTCTAAACAAGTAATGGGAAAACATTTGCAGAACCTTTGGGAAAGAAAGTGATGAGGATCTGGGTTGCAGGAACAGTTAATCTGGTCCACAATTTTGTCGTGCCCCATAAAAATGGAGCCTCAAGAAAGAACATAGCAGCAAGTTGGCTGAGATGAATTGTTGTGATGCAGCAGGTTTGAGCAGTCCTCTACTTAGAATGTAGAAAATCCATGCTATACTGAACGGCATTAGACATAATGGTTACTGTGTTTGTGGAGCTGAATGTACACAACTGAAGCAACCTGTGGCAAGTGGCTAATGAATATAGCTTCTTCCTAGAAACTAACATTAACAGTACTGACACACAGGTAGGTCCTAGAAGGAGAGATAGAAAGAAGGCGAATTTGGCATATGTTCTTTCTGCAGTCTTGCACATACAGTAACAGGATTCAAGATGGAGACTGGACAGAACAGTGGTAACTCATCTGTATATATTTTTTATTAATTTATATTCACTTCTCAAATCAGGCCCAAACTTCACAGCTCATTTTTTTGTAAAACCTAAATCAGGACTTTGACAAGCAGATACCACAGTTATAACTCTTCTCAACAGATGAAGATACTTTGATTTGGAATTTTTCTCAGTGTGTGAGCGTCACCTGCACACATGTAAGATCTTCACTGAAAAATTTCTGATACTATGAGAGAAGATGGAGTTTCATGAAAACTTTCTCCAATAGGAACAGCAAGTAGTTCTTAAAAACAATCACTGGATGCAGACGACTAGCATGCCTTATGGAGGTGCCATAATCTTAATAAATTCCCATGATGCTATTTGGTGTGTGTGTTGGTACAATCATCACTATCCACTCTATATAGACAACTAATTCAAAAACTCATTGCTCAGTGAGATGCTAAAGCTTCCATACCAGCTTGGTATGGTACATTGAAAATKCATTTCTCTGTTTTGTAGGATTAATTGTGTCTGCTAGAACGAGGTAAAATAACACTGACCATACCAGTTTTTCAGAAAACACTTGAAAGAACTCACTGATGATGTTTCTTAGTTACTCCCCACAGATCACGTAGAAGCCAAGGAAACTGATTCCCAATACTGAATTAGAATAATTTAAACTAAAAATGACAGCTGAAGGTCATCTAGTCCAAACCCCACTGAAAGCAGGGTGAATGCTAATGTTTGCATTATGCTTCCCAGAGCCTTGTCCGGTTGAGTTCTGAGTATCTGCAAAAAATGAGATTACTACTTCATTACCCTATTTTAATATCCTCTTATGACCCTCTATACCCATAAGAAGCATTTTTTCTAAGAAGGTTCCACAGAAAGTGATTTCACAATTTATGGCAGTGTTCATGTCCTGACCAGTGTAGTTGGAGCACACTTGACAATTTGTGAAAAGGAGAGGAAAGGAGGCAATGGAATCTTCAAAGGCAATTTCAATCAACTTCCTTTAGGGAATTTCAGTTAACTTCTTTTTCATACTCATGCTTACTAAGTAGCAGCATAATGAGCATTTCAAAGATCCTAAAGACTCCTTGGATGCAATAACATTTCTTTGCTCATTGTCAAAGGAAAGACTGTTTGACATCCACAAGTGAGAATCTTTGACATAATCTGTTTCAAACTGTTGGCTTTTGATGAACTGAATTACTCATTGTGCTCTTTCTTTGCAGAAATAGCATTAATCATTTTAAATCTGTATACGGACAACTCTGTGGCATGACTAGAGATTTGGGCAAATGATCTTGTCTACTAGCGTTGATGTAGTTCAATTCCTGATGTTTTTATTGACAATGTTCATCTCACTGATCATGAAAAACAGCATTTAGATGGATCGCTATAATAAGTCGTCTCTTAGTGTATAGTGATTATGATTCAATGACTAAGTCTTTTTCCTAAACAATTGTAAATGATAGATTTGACTTAGCAAAAAGACAGTGCTGAACTCTAAAGACAAGACAATTATGTAACCTGTCATTGAGAAAATCACTAGTTACCATGCTCAATCATGCAAAGCAACTCAGCAATAAAAGTGGTGATGCCCTAATCAGATTATACATTTCACCTGTGAAATTGAAATCCCACAGAGATGGATGAAGTATACATGAAACACATCTTCAGTAAGGCTATGATTTCATCTTGTGGCCTTTACTCATAATACTTGATTTGCCTATCATAGATTGGCAGTTACCTTACTCACAGAGTAAGTAGCTTGATTCTGATCAGACTTCTACTCTTGTTTACTTTAAGGTAATATGRTAGTCTTTTCTGATCTGTAATGCAGATTGACTAACATCGGTCTCAGCAGCATCTCCTCTTGTCATCAAAAATTTGATGGTGTATTTGTGGAGCACGCTTGTCAGGGAGCAGTATGTCAACATTCTGAGTGCATTGGTAGCACTTAATGGGCCTGCAAAGCTTCGCCTGAGGCCCCCAGACACATCCTCTGCCCATGGGCCTATGAACTCCATTTAAGCTCGGCCTAGGGCCTTCATTCTTTTCCTGAGCTATTCTTTAGGAGCGCTGCCCTGTAGCTTGGCTGCCACCAAGCTGATGCCTGGCCATTGTCCCCATTTATTCAGTCCCTGACCTGTGGACTGACTTCTTGGCTTTGCTTTGGACCTACTTTGTCACCATGGACCTGCTCAGCCATCACTGGGCTGTGTCTGACCCAATTACCATTGCTGGGCCTGAGCTTGACCTGCAGATTCATTTCCAGCTAGACCTTGGACCATCATCACAAAATTGCCTGATGATCTGGACTCTTTGTTGAATGTAGCTACCATCTCTAGGCCTGCTTCTGCTACCATGAGACCGTGCCTTGTAGGTTAGGTCATCGCATAGCCTGCATAGCCTGTTGTGGCTGCCCTTGGCTCCCAACTCACCTTCTTTTAGGGAGCAGCCTTACTCTTGCTGCTTTCTGACACAGCAAGAGCAGGCTGCTTTGCAAGGGAAGGTGAGCCAGGAGCCAAGGCTGCCAACAAAACAGGAAAGGGCAGTATCATCACCAACAAGGATCACAGCCCCATATTATCTAAGTGAGAAGGCAGAGCAAGTCCAGAGACATTAACCTGGGCCAGCAGTAACCAGGATAAGCCAATAGTCCGGTGATGATCAGATAAGGTTGTAGTGACAGGCAGGTCTTGAGTCAAGCCAGGAAGTCCAGCTAGCAGGTCAAGACCTAGACCAGCAAGGTACATGGCCAGGTACAGGCATACCTACAATGATATCTTCTGACAAGGATCAGAGGCAAAGACCTAAGCTTAAATGCAGCTCTCAAGTCAAAAGGGGATGCTCCAGAAGAAGTCTGTCATACTTCCTCTTTTCACAGAAATCTGATCCAAGATTACATGGCTGTGTAGTGCTGACCTTGCACACAAGCAGCAGAACTCCTAGGAGGGGATAGAAGGTGACAGAGCCTATCGGTGCAGGTAGAGCCCTGAAAACAATCCACACAACTGACACAACTATCAGAGGTTGAATGGACTTTAAATGTTCTTCWCTGTCATTAAAACTGAACAGTAACAACCAAATAAGATCTGGAAAAATATGATATGAATGTGCTATGAATATGATATGAATTAGTTCTTAGGAAGAACTAATAATATCYTGTGTTGGACATTTTTAATATCGAGATCTGTGATATAATCTTTTGGAGGGAGTACTTAACTATAATTAATTAAGAGAACCAGTTAAACTTTTGTCTGTGGCATTTTTGAAGTTTCAAAATTTGCTTTTGTTCTTCATTGAAATAAAACCTTAATAAAATTGTTTTAGAATAATACTTTTGGAGTGAAAACCTGAAGTTATCTGTTATGTTTTCTCCTCATCTCTCTTCTTGTCTACTCAGAAACACTGGATGTCAGAATAACTCATGGTAAAACTTCATAGATTGTAGAGAATCTCTGAAAAAATGTTTCTTTCTGTTGAAAGGAAACAAGCCATTTTCAATATAATGTCTATTTTCAAAATGTCCTGATAAGTTCTAGCACTGTGTAAATTATTTGTGTGTCAATATATAGAGAGATACATATTTTTAAAGGCTAGTTCAATTTCCTGTGGTCATCTACACAGTACTAAACAAGAAATTTTAGCAATTTTTTTCTGGATCAAGCTCATCACTTCTGTATGAGTCATGGCAGGCATTTTGAATGTATGCAGGCGGTTAATTTTAATTTAAAAAAAATCAAAAGAATCCACTATTTTCCTAGGTAAAATGTTTTTGTAGCTTACTATTCATTTTTACAACTTTATTATGGTGGGGGGGGTTGCTGGTCTGAGTGTAGCTGGCTTAGACTTCCAACTGCTGGCTGTCATTACAACCTTTTTTTGTTGCCAGATTAAGGGACTATCTACTATAAAACAACTTTTCCCTGTATAGGTACCTGTAAGTGGTAATCAAGGCATTTTTTAATCTTCTTTTGGATAAACTAAACAGAACAACCTTTTTGGACTCTCAGTATAAAACTTATAGTGCTACTGTTGTTGGATATTTAAGTTGCCTGCTCTCAGGAGTTTATAATATAAATTAAATGGATAACAATCATAGTGTAATGAACAATTACAGCTGTCCAGAAGATCAGAGGAAAACAACTGGCAGAAGGAAAAGGAGAAGTGCCTAGCTAGGGAAGGCATTATTTTCAGAAGATTTAGTTCTGAGCCTCTGATTCAGTTTCATGTGTTTTTTCAGGGTCTTTTCATGTTATGATCAAGTTTTATGTTTTATTTCCCATTTTATTTTAGTATTAATCGGGTATGGGCAAAGGAAGAGACAGTGAGATAAAAAAAGGAAAAGAATGTGAATTCTTTGGAAAGCTTTGAAGGATGTCTGTTTCCTTTTCCTCACATATCTTTTATAGCTTTCACAACTATTCGTGAGATTGGATGTAATTCAGTGTGCCGTTTTCTATAGGAAGAACACAGGTTCTGCCAGACCATATTAGATTAATCATATATCTAATGCCAGCAGGCTCCCATGAGCAGTGACTGGTTCTAAATGCTTTAAAAGAAAGTGCAAAAAAATCCCAACTGGAATAGTATCTGTGGCATAATACAACCACAAGGGAAGAACTGTACAGAGTAGAACTGCTGTGTGCCAAATCAAAGCCTTATAAATGTTTCTCAGGAAGATCTGAATTTTGAATATGCAGTTTGAGTGCTGACTAGTAAAACATCCCAAACAACTAATCCACCTTGAAAGCCTTCACCTGTATTTTATACCTGTAATTGCCAGAATATATGAAATGCGGAAAGGTTTCTTAGATGTCTGTCCTCATGCTTCTTAAAACACATTTATAAAATAACATTTATTAGAGTTGCCCTTCTAAGATCATAGACAGACATTAATTAAATAAAGGATAATCATGAGTGACTTCACTGATAGGCTGTCAAGATAGTTTTCAAGACAGGATACAGCAACAGAATACTGTTTTAAATGGTGATTCCTACAGAAATTATTTCTTTGTATATCATAAATGCAAACATTAGAAGTCTGATTAAGTATCTTAATTTATTATTTGTATCCTTCAGAGGATGAAGGCACTTAAATGTGTCTTCTTACTTTCTTGCATGCTTAAATTGTCTTCAGTTTTTTATACTGGAKCAGGAAATAACTTCAATTTCAGATTAGTGTTTGGTTTGATTTTTAACTGAGTTTTCTGACTGAAATTTTCTGATTGAAATGATCATGTGTCATTTGTTAGGTGATAAAATTTCTGTCCCTTTTCTAAACTTCCAAAACCAATTCAATAAAACTGAATTTTGGGGACCATCAAAATACTGACAAAAAGGGAGTGCTCTACGGATTTTGTTTGAAACTAGCAACAAGTACATGTTTCATTTTTTCTGACTAAAACAATATTAGGTAGTTTGAGGTRTATATAGAGAGCCTTCTTTTTCTTGAAACTTACTTAAGAAAGCCCAAAATTTGAAGAGTCAGAAGTCACCATTCCGGGCAAACAATTTGATGACACAGAAGTTAAAACTGTCTTTTGCAGGCATCTATACAATCTCCAACTGAAATAGTCTTTGAACACCACATGAATCTCCAGAGAGAAGTAATATTACTCCCATATTGTAGAGAGTTAGGATGATCTGACAGCAAAAACAGTTGGAGTCATATGTAAAAAACCTACATTCTAGACAACTCCATGAGCCTAATGTTTCCTATTAGCTAGTTCATTTTTTAATGACTATTATTTTATTTTAGTCTCTTTGACTGGCTCTTTAGAGATGAGTGGCCTTTTCCATTTTCTGAGCTCCGAGATTAAAGTGAAATTGAGATTTCTGAATTTGACTTCAAGTGACCAGTTATACAAAAATTCTGAATTGAATTTGAATCTTTCTAGCATTACTTCCTAAGTACAGGATAATTCTCACTTTTATGGAACCTTAGATGAAAACATTTGCAGATGAGTATTGTTAGGTTACTGATTTTCAAAAGGAAAGATGCTGTTACTGTAGCTCAAATACTATTTTTAAGTGTTTAACTGATTATCTTAACTATTAGCCTAAGAAATCTATGAAAATAGACTGAAGCAAAGTTTATGTTGCTCTCTTCTTTTTTCCTAGGGAAGAATATGCATAATATGTCCTTATCTTAGTGAGGCTAACGTGAGGCTAAACTGCATCTTYGTTTGCTTCTGCCATTGAAACAAGAGTGAGTATTCGTATCATGGACAACTGTTTGTAATCAGATTCTAGAGCTGATTGTATAATGATTAACCTCTGTCCCAGCAGAGAGGAGTTCATTATTTGTTTGAAAATCAGACAAACCGAGCTATTTTCCTGAGAGAAATGATGATTCTTCTTTAAAGGGTAGTATTGGGTCATGAACATTAATTAAATAATAAGTACAGTAATTTACCTAATTATCTAAAGCACAGTGAAGATGATGGGATTCCATGCATTAACTTTAATGGACTCTGAAAAAGACTGTCAAGGATTAACCAGTTAGTGAGGCAGAACTGGTAAGGGATCTTGAGCTGGCCACAGGGACCAGGCTGAAGGAAACAGCACCGTGTGTAACTTTTCAGAAGAAAGCTATGAAAGCATAGTTTCTCCAATTGAATTGAAGAAATCATAGGAACTATGATGGAGCAGAGATTAACTTGGAGGTAGGAATCTGTACGTAGGTAGACATACATTCCAGAATTCCCTAGGTGAGAAAGAGGTCACAGACAGCAAGAAAAGTTGGCAAAGATTGCAAGGATACAAGCTAGATAATGGATAGGATCTGAGTGAGGGTAGAAAGGATGGCAGAATGAAGATGTGGTAAGTAGAAGGAAACTAGTGGTGAGTTTAGGGAAAGGTACAGTAAGGGGACTGCTCAGGAGAGAACAGGTTCTAAAACCTGGCACACATCAAGCATTAAAATTAATGCTTTCACTGCAGAATAAATCAGGTACAGCCCAGTAAACATTTTTGCCATTACTAGTGAAAGGTACTAAGTAATGGTGCAGTGTTCAAGAACTCTTTGAGCTTGCCTTGACCTGAACTGGCTGTGTAGCTTGTTCAGCAGTTTCCAGTGACCCAGTGACTGATGCAGAACTCGTTTAGAGCTTCAGCTCTGAGAGTCTTACACATGGTAAAAGTGTGACAAACACAAGTAGTCGCTGTATAAAAAAAATTAGCCTTGTATGTTAACTGAGCCTCGGGGGAGGCTGCTGTGTGACTTTCAAACTTCAGTTGCGAACTAGTGAAAAGAAAAAGAACACAAACAAATCGCATTCAGAAAAAAATTTAAATGGATCCAAGTGGACTGAACACTGAGGAGAGAGCAAGCATCAACATCAACATGATGCTTCTCCCTGCAAAGAGGAAGAAAAGGTATCCAACATGAGCATCACTCTCCTCTTTACAAAGGCCCAGAATTTGTCCTAAATCATGCCCCTCCCATCTGCTTGAGGAAGACTAGAGTCAACCTTACAGCCCAGAGGGACATTGGAGGGCTAGCATAATACCAGGGAAAAGCAGTAGATGCTAGGAGAGTTTGGTATACTAGTTTCAACTCTATTATTAACAAAGTCTTTTTTGGATTTATATGACAAGTCTGACCTCTTGACTGTTAAAATAATAGCTGGGAAAACAATAAATTCTTAGCTCCATAGATCTAGTGCATTCTTTTTGGCACATCACAAGGTTTTGAATGTAACACAACATTTTTTAGGTGCATTGACTTTTTTCACAGAGCTTTTTTGTAGCTATGTAACTCTGCAAAGTGTTCAGGCTGAGCCACAAACAAAAGTTCTAGTCAGCACTCTCACATGATGGAACTTTAGTCCATGGTCAGGTTAAGTCCAGGAAGTGCAGAAAACAGAAGTGCAAACAGAAAATATGTGCTTCATATTTCAGAGAGCTACTCCTTCTAAAGGTACACAATGCTTCTGACAGTTATTGAATTGATCAAAAAGTCCTCTCTATCCTGGCTAAAATTTGCTGCTGTATACTTGTTGTGTCCTACTTAAGGCTCTTAGGGAAATATAAGTAGTAAGTGCCATACAGGCTTTATACTGGCTTTCTGCAAAAGGATAATTTTTAATAATAATATTGAAGCATATCCGCCTTGAGTTCAGTTCATCCTATTTGCATGCCATGTTGTCACTGTATCCTTCAGTCTCCTTCATGAAAGTGTCCCATGTCTCTAACACTCATTTATGTTATTTGCTTCAATGACCTTACTTGACAGCTTACTCCAAGTGTTTACAACTCTTTGAACAAAGTAGTTCTGCCTGAATTCAGGTGCAGTTAAGTGATAATAGTATTGCTGCTCTGTTTTATGAGGCAATAAGCTGGTTCAGCCGGTAGTTTATCCCAACAAGGGAACTAGAATATTGCAAAGTAAAACACTCGCAAAGCTCTTTGGCTGCAAAATATGTTTGTAACTAAACACTTTAAACAAGAAGCAGCTTATTCAAGGATGAATCGCAATTTACAAGTACTTCTCTGTTGTCCTTCTTAGAGAGCCAGTCATCTCACAAATACCATGTGTCACTGAGCTCTCCAGTAGCCAGCAGTACTGCAGCATTGATGAGACCAGTGTATATAGATCCCCTTGACGGGCTGTATTAGCTCAAAACCTCACTCAAGGGCCTTTGAATACTGATTCTACTGCCTTATTATGCTAAAGGTGGTGAGAAATATCTCTGAGAATTCACAGTAAGGGAGGAATTCACATGTTGAGAATGTACTTGTGAAAGAGGAAGAAGAAGTCCTTACATGCACTTTCACTCCATACCTGTGCACAGACCCACAAGTAGAAAAGGATAAAGGTGGAAACAAACAGGAACTACAGAATCTGTATGAGACCTTTTAAACTGATGCCTGATAGTGATATCCCATTCAATACCTAAAAGGCACCAAAACCTGCCTGATAATCCATGAAAATACCATGTTGATGAATCACAGCTGAAATCCTGTCACCTTAATATGTCAAGGAGATGGAGATCCTTTTAAGCTTTTGTTTCAGAGTCATAGTAGCTTCCCCATACCCAGACCTCAGGAGAATATGGACATCTTCAGTGTATTTGAAAAGAAGGGAAAAGCTGCTTTGAGTTTCACTGTATTGAAAAAACTTTGCTGAATCCAGCCATGAAGCTTGTATTTTTTGTCACCATGCAAAAGGCTCCAGAATGACTATTTCAAATGAAATTAGCAGTGTGAATGTATCAGGATGTTAGCAAGTACAAAATGCAAAACATAGAGCACTTAGTGATATCTGAATTCAAATACACTTTTTAACTTCAAATCAAAACAAGGCTGTTAGTCAATTCTTTGTACTAGTAAAGCCAGCAAAAGTTTCACCCTATATTCATAGAAACCAGTAACTGTAGTAACCTCATTTTTGTTTGTTTTTGCTCAGAAGGCAATGCTGATAAATCTAGTCAACACCAATAAGTATTTCATTAAAGTGACAGGAAATAGAAATCAATGAAGGAGATAACTCTGCTCACACTTCCCCTGTCTGTCATTTTTATTTAAAACCTCAATTAATTTAATGATTATAGTATTGATTACTAACTTCTGAAATGTCATATTAGCCATTTCAGTTTCCACAGTGTATTTAATCAGAAAAGCTTTAGCTGTTGTAAAAAGCAACACAGAATAAATTAGATGAATGGTCATCTGCAGAGCTTTGTGACATTTCATTACAAAATACTTTGACTCAACAAAGTTAGTAGTAAGGTTTGTTATAAATTAAAAATCTAGCCAAGAGATTTTTTAACTGACCCCAAGCTAACATATTTTCATATGTAGCCACGTAACACACCGTTTTTTGGTAGACCTTCAGAACTTCTCTTTTGGGGCACCATGCTGCTCAGCTGTTTGTTGGGTTTTACTTCCAGTGTTGCCGTGAGAATGGATGATGTCAACTGAAGGGTTCCAGTTCAAAATTAGGTGAAATCATTTGTCACTGCACACATTTGCTTCTGTTGGAGAGACTGGATGCAGCAAAAACTAAATGTTGAAGAGGAATTGGAATTAAAGAAAAGTGTAAATACCTTATGAAAACTTCATACGCTTTGCTTACAGGAAGTGGGGTTTGATTTTGCACAGATTGAAGATCCTGTAGGGCCCCTGCACTCATTCTAAGCCTGAGCAAGATCTAGGACTCAGAACAAAAGGTCACAAGTGTGATTCATTGTGTCTCAAACCATTGTGTGAGAGAAAGGGGCATCACATTTTTGTACCCCAAGTAACAACCTCAAAATTCGATTGTTTTTTCAATATTATTTTTACYGTGATGGCATCACGTAGTAGAGCACTGGTGTGTTCTGTTTGTTGCGTCATGAACTATCTTGATGTTTGGAAGGATGCTAAACTCAATTCAGATTGAGGAAAGTGGTAAATTAAAAATGTTTCTTTCTATAACTTTCTATAACCAACACCTTTGTTTATTCAAATCCTAAGGCTTATTTTCAGCAGATCTAATATTTTTGCAATATATTAGCCTCTTTGACAAAGTCTGTAAGGAGATGAGTGATCAGTGCTATTAAAATGAACTCCATGTCTCACTGCAAACTGAACTTTATTCTGAAGTGTCTGAAATAATTGTAAAGATATTTTTCTAGTGCTACTTACAAGTAATATTGCCTTTTCTAAAAAGAGAAAAAAAAATGAAGAACAGGCTGGTGGTCAGTAAGACAAAACTGATCACATTTAAATTTTATTGCTATCACAATTTTAGTGGTAATACAAAGTGATCCAGACTGTTAGGAAATGCTCTAATCCAGTGAGAAAACAAAGAGCAAACTTAAACATCTCTTAGCCACATCAGTAGCTGGATAAGTTTGGCTTTTCTTAGTTTTTCACTCATTGAAAGTAATTTCTAATTAAGGTCTTATGTTTTGGCATTGTTAAGGTCAAAACCAGCTCCTAACATCTTGTTGTGCTTTGAAGGAATTTAGAAAAGTTCTTGTCCCTGGAATAACGTCAGTCTCTGCCGTGACAAACTACCGCGGGCGCCCGCAGCAGTGCAGCCCTGTTAATTCAGGTGGCACGGCGCTGTGCAGTGCAAGCATGCCCCAGAGCTAGGGAACCCTCACAAGTGCTCAAAGCTGATTGGCTCAGTTTGAATGATGTAAGCAACAGGGCTGCCATATGCAAACGGTGATAGGAGGAGAGTAATAACTTTGCTTGTGATGTCAAAATTGCGCTTGCTACTTAAGCGCCAGATTCACAAGCCACTGGTCAAAGCTCTGGATGCCTGAAGGATGCATCAGCTACTAACTCKCAAGGGCAACAAGCCACTTCAAACAGGAGAGGATATTTTTAGAACTTCTTCTATGCCTACAGCTTCTCTCTCTTTTTTTTTTTTTTTCCGGAAAGGCTTATCAAGTTTGACTGGAAAATTTAAAATTGGCAGGGAGAGGATTATGGAAGGAGGAGAGAAAGGAAAGCTGGGACTGAAGATGAAAGATGGATGAGCAAAGACAGAAGGGAACTCTAGGACTGAAGCACTAATAAGATAGATGGTTCGASAAAGAAGGGAATACCCAGTTCTGGGAATTCCCAACCTCAGGGAACCCTCCTGGGAACCCTTTGAGGAACTTGAGGGTGCCTGCCACTGCTGGGAAAGGATAGCTAAAAAGGCCTTGAATTCTATTGCATCGCATGGATGAACAAGGAGCTCCTGGCAAAACTCAGACAGAAGAAGAAAGCACACAGAATGTGGAAGAAAGGACAAGCCACTTGGGAGGRTTATAGGAATTTTGTCAGAGTATGCAGGGATGCGACAAGGAAGGCTAAGGCCCATTTGGAATTAAATCTGTCAAGGGATGTCAAAGACAATAAGAAGGGCTTCTTCAACTACATCAGTAGCAAGAGGAAGACTAGGAAGATGTGGACCTGCTGCTGGATGGAGTGGGTGCTCTGGTGATGAAGGATACAGAGAAGACAGAGTTGCTGAATGCTTCTTTGCTTCAGTCTTCACTGCTAAGGGCAGCCTTCAAGAATCCCAGAGCCTGCAGAAAAGAGAAAATCTGGAGAAAAGAAGACTTTTCTTGGCTCGAGGAGGATTGGGTTAGCGATTTTGTAGGCAAATCTGATGTCCACAAATCCATGGGTCCTGATGGGATGCACCCACGGGTACTGAGAGAGTTGGCAGATGTTGTTGCTAGACCACTCTCCATCATCATTGAAAGGTTCTGGAGAACTGGAGAGGTGCCTGAGGACTAGAAGAAGGCCAATGTTACTCCAGCCTTCCAAAAGGGCAAGAAGGAGGACCCAGGAAGGAGGCCAGTCAGCTTCACCTCCATCCTTGGAAAGGTGAGGGAAAAGCTCATTCTGGGTGTCATCTCCAGGCATATGGAGGAAGAGGAGGTGATCAGTAGTAGTCAGCATGGATTCACCAAGGGGAAATCCTGCTTAACCAATCTGATAGCCTTCTGTGATGGAATGACTGGCTGGGTAGATGAGGGGAGAGCACTGGACGTTGTGTACCTTGCCTTCAGCAAGGCTTTTGACACTGTCTCCCATAACATCCTCCTAGAGAAGCTCAGGAAGTGTGGGTTAGACAAGTAGACTGTGAGGTGGATTGAGAACTGGCTGAAAGGCAGAGCTCAGAGGGTTGTTATCATCAGTGGCGCAGAGTCTGGTTGGTGGCTTGTAGATAGTGGAGTTCCCCAGAGGTCAGTACTGGGTCCCATTCTGTTCAACTTCTTCATCARCGACCTGGATGAGGGGACAAAGTGCCTCCTCAGCAAGTTTGCTGATGATACCAAGCTGGGAGGAGTGGCTGACWCACCWGAGGGCTGTGCTGCCATTCAGAGAGACCTGGACAGGCTGGAGAGTTTGGGTGGAGAGGAACCTCATGAGGTTCAAYAAGGGCAAGTGCAGAGTCCTGCACCTAGGGAAAAACAACCCTAGGCACCAGTACAAGCTGGGGGCTGACCTTCTGGAGAGCAGCTCTGCAGAGAAGGACCTGGGAGTGCTGGTGGATGACAAGTTGACCATGAGCCAGCAATGTGCCCTTGTGGCCAAGAAGGCCAAAGGTATCCTGRGGTGCATTAGGAAGAGTGTTGCCAGCAGGTGGAGGGAGGTGATCCTGCCCCTCTACTCAGCCCCGGTGAGGCCTCATCTGGAGTCCTGTGTCCAGTTCTGGACTCCCTAGTACAAGAGAGACATGGAGCTACTGGAGAGAGTCCRGCGTAGGGCTACGAAGATTATTAGAGGACTAGAGCATCTGCCCTCTGAGGAACAGCTATGTGAGCTGGACCTGTTTAAGCTGGAGAAGAGAAGGCTGAGAGGGGATCTTATCAATGTGTATAAGTATCCGAAGGGAGCGTATCAAGAGGATGGGGCTAAATTCTTTTCAACAGTCCCATGTAACAAGACAAGAGGCAATGGGCAAAAACTGAACCACAGGAAGTTCTGCCTGAACGTGAGGGGGAATTTCTTCACTGTGATAGTGACRGAGCACTGGMACAGGTTGCCCAGAGAGGTTGGGGGGTCTCCTTCTCTGGAGATACTCAAGGGCCGCCTGGATGCAGCCCTGTCTACCATGCTCTAGGTGACCCTGCTGAGCGGGGAGGTTGGACTAGATGATCTCCAGAGGTCCCATCCAACCTTACCCATTCTGTGATTCTGTGATCCCAGGTGCTATGCAGTCCACTGACTTCTCTCTGAAGCTCTTATATATGACGACACAGATCCTCCAGAAGTATACAACTTCTGCAGGCAAGGAGACTGGGCCCAGGTACTCCTTGCAGCCCCATCTTCCCTCTGTAGCACCAGGGGGAAGTTGCTCCAACAGCTGCTAAAGACTATGCCCTGTGGCACATCACCATCATTCCTAAAGCAGCAGAGGCTCTGACTCCCTTTTGCATCAGCTGCTGSTCTACAGGAGCTGCACTCTAGGCCCAGCTYTTATATAGACCTCTCCCAAGCATCAGCTAAATGACTGTGTGACCCTGTCTAATCAGGCATCAGCTGAATCAAAAGCTTTTTTCACCCTTTGATCAAGGACTGCTGACATAGCTCATTAGCACTGCTAGAGCACAGAATCACAGAATGGAATCACAGAAGACTGAGTTTTCAGAGGATCCAAAACTGAGGAGTGGCTGAATAATTGTGCCGCCTTTTGGAGGGCACTTGACAGACTGGAGAAGTGGGCAGAGAAGAACCTGGTGAAGCTCAATGAAGAGAAATGCCAAGCCATGAACCTACGGAGAATAACCCCATGCATTGAGAGCTGACCATCTGGAAAGCAGCTTTGCAGAGAAGGTCCTGGGAGGCACCATGCTGAACCTGAGCCAGCAATGCACCCTTGCAGCAAAAAAGGCCAACAGTACCCTGAGCCATGTTAGCGGCAGCACTGTCAGCAGACTGAAGGAGGTGATTATTTCCTTCTATTCAACACTAGTGAGGCCACAACTGGAGTCTAGTTCTAGGTTCCCAAGTACAGAGGATGTATGGAGATACTCTGGGGAGTTCATTGGAGGGCTGCAAAGGTGATCAAGGAACTGGAGCATCTGACATAATAGGAGAGGCTGAGAGCTGGGACTCTTCAGGCTGGAGAAGAGAAGGCTCAGGAAGGACCTTATCAGTGTGTATAAGTACCCCATAGGGTGTAAAGAAGATGAGTCTTGTCAGCGGTGCCTGGCAGCGGTGCAAGAGACAATGGGCACAAATTGAAATTCAGGAAACTCCACTGAAATGTAAAAAGAATTTTTCTTTTAACTGTGAAGGATACTGAACATTGAACAGATTGCCTGGGATCATGTCCAGTCAGGTTTTGCTCTAGTTGACCCTGCTCTGAGCAGAGGTTGAACCAGATGCTCTCCAGAGATTCCTTCCAATCTGGTGATTCTACGAAGAAGTAACTGGAGGTTGTGTTCACATTTCAAGCTTCACCAAAACATACAGTTCATCTGTATCTATCTGTATGATAAATTTATTTTACATATTGATGTAAGTGCCTCCTCTTTATTTACGAGTCAACTATATTGATGCTTTCTGCTTTCCATATTTTAATTCCCTTTCCCACACTTTAGAGCTATGTCAACAGGTAAGAAATACCTTTCAGCACTTTACTGTGCAGCTCTATTAATACCAGGTTTACTTACTTACCTCTCTAAACATAATAAATATTCAGTTAAAGTGCATACAGTGCTATTGAATGATAAGAAATTTACATTATTTACTTTTATGTAATGACAACATTTTCTTTTAAGAAGAGTTTACTGAGGCTTTTATAATTGCTGTCCAAGTATTCTTTCTTTTTTTTCTGAGAATTTCTTCTGTGTCATGAGAATTTTTGGAAGCTTTGCAATTGTGCACTCAAAGCAATAATTTTTTACTAAAATATGCTCTTAAATACACTCAAAAGAGGATATTGCAGCTGTTTTTTCAAATACAGAGTAGGAAAAAATAGAAAGTGAGACTCAGATTTTTTGACTGGAAATGCTTGGGGAGTAGCAAAAATATAAAAAGACGGGGGCCATAATTGAGAAGAAGCTGTACATGATCCTTTGACATAGATTATATGTGGTAGAGGGAGTTTTGAACTAAATATTCAGAAATACTAATTGATGGCCGAGTGAAGTTTTTAAATAAGATGATATTTAGACCATATCTGGCTTAAGCATGTCCAGACTGGATCTCAGAGTTGTTTGTAACTCAAAGAAAAACAACAGATGAGAAAAAGACTGAACTACCTGATTTATGAAGAAATCTCAAAAGAAAAGTGGCTTTGTTATCTTTGAGTGGAGTTTTTAAGAATATCCAAGAGCCTATATTATCAAGACTTCAGATGACAAACCTTGGGAATTTCCCTMAGTTAGGTAGGCAGTGTGAACCTTCTGGAAACAGTGAACATATATGCAGAATCTGGGATGGAAAAAATGCCTTCTGCTGTAAATTAACCTGTAGGTATGGTCCATGGCTATGTATGTTAATAATTAACTATTTGGATTCCTTAACTTTTTTGAAAATGGACAAAAACATTCTTAAAACTGCAGAACCCTAAGATTACTCTAATTAATCTAAATTGCTGAACCTTCTATTTTCAGTCAATCTAAATATAGTAACTTTCAGCATCGTAGTTAAGTAGTAACAGCTTATTACTCAAACTCATTAGTTGTATACAGTAGCCTTAGTTTCAAGATAAGCAAAGCTCAGTTGCATAACTTAAATTGTGAGGCTGAATTATTTGACTGCATGCTAAAATAGGATGACACTATCAGCGTATGAGAGGTGTCATTAGTGTAGTAGTAATGGCTCTGTTTCACTTGATGGTAAACATCACTAGTAGAGCAACATTCAGCCGCAGTATCTTGTCTGAACTCTGGGTTGATGAAACATTTCTTGCTGTTGTAGGGCAGTGTATGTTTTTGTATGGCTTCCTTTGAGGGTGCTACAGTGCTTCACATATTGATAGAAGATGCTATGTAAATAGGCCTCTATTTTTAAGTAAATAAAAAGGCTCTGAGTACCCAGTAGGTGGGCACCTCCTTGGGATTAGTTTGTCATTTCACTCCAAATGGTTCAATTCTAATTAAGTAGGCTTTTCCATTGTAGTGTTCTTGTCCCTGTATTGAAGTCTGTCCCTTCACTGGTCTCAGGTGGACAGCCTAATGTCCTTAAATATTTAAGGGATACTGTTGCATAATTTAAAACTCCTCAAGAAGTCTTCATGGCACAGTGGTCTTTAGGAAGATAATCATAAAGAATGTAGATTCCATTTTTTGTGGGCAGTATATGTATTCATTACTGCAGAATTTCACTCCCTAGTTATCCATTTCCTTTTTTATTATTGAATATCAATTGAATTGAAGAAAGTGTTTAACAGTGAAGCTGAAACATCCCGTATGCATTAGAATGAATATGCCAACATCTAAATAATGTATAATAGGATTTCATTTGATTTTAATCATATTTAGAGGCTTTCTGTTAGTGAAAATAACAAGCCTCAGTACCAATAGCAAAGGTGAAGGATACTGAAGTTAAATCCTTTCTAAGGTGCTTTTTTAAAAAAGGTAAATTTGCTACTGTTATTTACCTTAATTTCCTAAGGAAATTAGCTTATGCAATCATAAGGTTATATTTGCATCTCTAACACCTTTTAAATGTTAATTTCAAAACCATTACAGTTTCTACAAGTCTTATGAGAACATACAGCTGAATAAAGGAAACCRTTAAAGTGGTTTCCAGTCACCTCTTATTAGACACCTGGAAGTCCCTCCCTTAGACAAAGATTTTCTCCTTGTCAGTTAATGTAGTTCAGGTTTTTCTATACATAATTTGAAGTCATTAGATCAAGGAATACAAATCTGTGAGAAACTGAGCTTTCCTATTTTCTGTGCTCAGGGAATTAAGTTTCTTGTAACACACATGAAACTTAGGCAGTCTGTGGAAGAGAGGGCTCCTTGGAAGGAACAAATTATATTGAGGTTGGGACTTGTTAGCAAAACAAGTTCAGTACAGAGCAAGAGAAGCAAATGGAAAGAATATGGGGAGATAAATCAGTACAAAAGAAAGCAAACTGAGCTATGAAAGAAACTCAAGTTTTTATAAYGGTGGTGTTCCAGGACTAAGAGAAGCTGTATCTTACTGACCGCGTACAAATATAAATGGTGACTAGGAAAAATGCAGATCTTCATTCATAGTAAGACTAAAAGTCAAACTCTACTTTGATGTAAATCCAGAGGAAGCACATTGCACGCTCTCATGCGACCCTGGAAATCTAAGTATCTCTTCTCTCGTGTCAGCATAAACATATCGAACTATCCAGCAGCAAAATACTTGCTAGTGTGAACAACTGTAAACATCTGGCTCATTAACAGGCTGTTTGCATGCTTGGGAGCTTAGTGTTTTGTTATCTGTTATCCACAAGAGTATGACAGCATCACAGTTTTGAATTTGGCTCATGGGATTTTCTTTTTTCACATCCCATTCAAAAATCACTGTCTTTTGATGACAAGTGCTGGAAGGCCTAATGACTTATGAAAAGGTACAAAGATTCTTCTTCAGCTGCCCTGAGACTTTTCACTTGTTGCTAATAAATAAGTAGTGGATTTAGTAATTGTGGAAGTTGTTGAACTGATCTGACAAGTTGCATAGGGAATGTGACAATTTGTGTGGAAACTATAATTTAGCTCTTAGATAATTTAAAGAGTGTGCTGAATAATTAGGTAGACATCAAGGTTAATAGATTTTACATTTTTAAAACAGAATAATAGACAACTGTATTTTTAGTTCCTCTCTTCCAGCTGACCAAAAATGAAGTAGAACATCTGTTGCTGTGCTTTGACGTTCACAAAATGATATTTCCAATATTTCTTTCTCAGCAACATTTTATATATTAAAGACAGATACAAAAAGTAAAAGAAGGGTTTAAACCGAAAGGTTAAAAAAAATGAACAGAAAACCACTACAAAATATCTGGGATTTGTTTCTGTTTTGTTTAGTTTGCTGAGAAACCTGAGAAATTCTGTGCAAGTTAAATCTAAGCCGGTATTTCTTGATTTAGCCATCAGACAAAAAAGAATCTGTTCTTTGCCTTGTTGTACTCAAGGCAACTGTTTTATATTTTTARTATGTTTTTGTGCTGGAGGGGGGCATGTATAAATGCTATAATAATTGATTTGAGTTCTCTGCTTAGCAGAAGATATTTCTAAGTGCATTTATTAAGGTTATCATTACCTTTCTTTCTGCAGGATACCAAAATCAAAATCAGGTTTTAGTCTTTTTTCTTGTTTGTTTTAGACTTCAAAATAACATTGACTACTGCCCACCTATTAATTTTACAATATGTATGTATCTTTCATTACTTTTATATAGCACACCATCTGCTTGTGATCCTCTCTGAAGCGTTATTATAGGCAGTCTGACTTGCTTACATGACAGCTGACTGCTAGTAGTAGAATAATAATTCATTAATACCTTGTTGCTATTTTTTTTTTTTTTTTTCTGTGATCTCAGTTTGCCAAACTAAATGTTGCAGCCTGCTTACTCAGGATGAGGCGTGGAGGGATTATGTGATTTGATTATGGGCACCTCTCTCTGCCTGTACTCATACACTCTATGAAATTGCYTGTACTGTCTATACTGAGTATCCGTCTTTGTATGAACTGTTGCTGATGTTTATTTGCTCTGTTTTCACCTTGCATTACATTTGCATGACTTTTTCTTAAGATGATCTGCCCTCTCATTTTGATTTTCTCTTTGTTTTGACAGATCCTTTTCTTTGGGCCTTATTACAGTACATACAAGTTGAAATTGTGTAAGCTTCCTGAGCCCAAGTAATCAGACACTGGAATTCTTGTCTTTACTTCTGTCGATTCCTGTGCTGTGCCACAGAAGGGCTTCGTATTCCCACTAAGCAATTGTTTACTACTGCTTTTATTTTTTCACAGTTTTCTGTCTATAGTTTTCAACTTCCCTCTTCCATTGATATTACATGGTTACTGCCACAGAATTAATATTGTAGTATTCTGTTGTCTGCATTATATTTAGCAGAGAAGAAGCCAGATTCCCTGTCTTTACAAACTGATGCATCTCTGCGCTCCAGTAGTGCTGCTGCAATTGACAGCAGTTTAAGAGTCAACTGATTGCAGCACTTTTCAGAGGCCCAACTTTTTCCTTTGGAGCATCTACCCACGAAGGAGGAGAACCAGATCAGCTGAGTTAGCAATACTAACCGGCAACAAGAAAACAGATGTGACACAAGTCCTAGCCATCAAAGACAAAAAGACAGCTTATTAAATACTTTCCAATGCAGCAAAGCATAGAGTGATGCAGTGGAGGTGTTTTGACTAACTTAGGCATTGTGACTGAAGCAACCAGCCAGAAAGACGAGTCCCTAGGGTCAGGTGTTACGCTTTTCAAGAACGAGAATAAGGAACAGACAACTCCTAAAGAAACTAATCCTTTTAATAAACTGTTTCTAAATGTGGAGAAGAGGATTAATCTAGAAAGGTCAGATTTAATCAGACTGAAAAATAACTAAAGTAATTGACATACATAATGCTATAGAAACAAGAGGAGATGCAGCTTTCAGAAACCCTAGTCCACATTAAATCTACAGAGATGATGGAAGTGAGTACATGGTACTCTTACAATACCTTTGTAGACTTTCAGACCTGTAGAAGTCAAATCAAGCAGTTTCAGCTTGGATTTTAATTCTAAGGTAAACTTCATACCTCACTTTCAGCATTCCTAGTCATCAGTTTGGGCCTTTTAACTGAAATAAAGAGAAGATGAAGTTCCTTCCCTCTGTATTTGCCATCTTGAATGGTATTAGAGTTAAATCAGCAAGCAGATGAGGGGCTTTATGCTTTGGATAGGTGTCACAGTTTATAGATTAGAATCAGAAAATCATCAGAAGTTATTTTCAAATAATTTCAAAATGATTTGGAAGAGTATAGTCTTTGGTCAATTACCTAAAAATAACACTGCCTCTAAAAGCATGAAAATGTATGTAAACTTTTCATTTCTTTAAATTGAAGCAATAGCAGTCTTCATATCAGTTACAGTAACAGCTTTGAAATCCCACTCTGAATAGTTTTCCTTCATTCTGGAATTTACCAGTCTCTGCTGAAAGTAGTGACCAGACACAATCACGTTGCAGTGCAAAATTTCACATCGTTAATAGAGTATCATTATACAACAGGAGAGAAGCCTTTTATTTGGGATTTTCAAAAGCATTTATCCTTATTTTAAGTCTTCACCTTATGCTGTCAATAGATTTACTATGGATGTCAATGAAGAGAACATAAGATATTTTTTAGGAAAAAAGCCCTACGTACAAGTATTAAATTAGAGCAGTAGATTGTGATAGCGTATATCATGTTGGGATGCCTCTACAAGTCAGTGCATTGTTGAATACGTGGCCAAGAGCTGTCTTTCCTAGCCTCTTAGGTAAGAACTATGTATCAACGTACACCTGGTAATAATTTATTAGGAATGAAGACAAGCATCTATGAATACCTGCAATTTTAAGTCTCATGAGGTACAGGGTATAAGAAGGAGGACAGAAAAATTCTGAGCTTGGTTATATTAATTACAGGTGGCAAGGATCCAAGATATTACTTCTGATTTTTCATCCCTTGGCCTTTCGTAGTATTTGAATTTAGACCTAGTTTTTAATTTCAATTTGTCTCTGTTAATGATTACCAGATTAACAGTCAGTTATGCCTTCTGACTCATTTTGAAGCCCTAGACTTGTATGTGCTTTCCTATCCCCTCAAGACTTTCAGAAAAGCTAGTTTACCTATAGCTTGCTTCAAGTAGTCTTGTTGGAAAGTCAAAAAAGGACTTCAGCCAAAACATCTCTCAGGTGCCACTTTAAGCCACATCCTGATGGCAACAGTTTAATTTCTTTCTTTAACTGCCTTTTTCTCCCCTGAGCTTTTAGTTATGTACTGTATGTCGCTAAAGTCCATTCACATGCAACTCAGACTAAGTCCCCCATTGACTTTCCAACAAGACAGCTGAATCAGGGGTAATGTGCAGCTCCCAATTCAACATTTATCTAAAATTAAATGAACGAAGAAGAAAATCCTCTTATTGCTGGGGCCAGGAGAGGTAGGGCTAAGCCTGTCTGAGAAGAAGGGGAGAGAAGATAAGAATGGTAGGGTGAGAAAGGTAACACAAAGAAGGCCTGGCAAAGAATGATAAAGGGAATTTTACTGGGCATATTTTTCTGTTTAAATTCCTACATTTTGATTCATCACTAGCTGCTGTATACGAAGAATTCATTGATATATTGGTGATGTGGGTCAGCCAACACAAAAGATCCTGACCTGCGCTGCTATGCTAGATTAGTGCTTAGTGATGAAAACTGATCGGTTGAAACAGATCGTTTCCTAGCTCAGTTTTATACTGCAGTGCATTTACCTTTTTTCTGCATCTGTACATGCAGGAGTGATAGTGTTATCAGCTCCACAGCAAGTTATATTGGCAGTGATGTTATTTTTTATGATGTTTAAGTTTTATAAACCAATCAGAATGGTGCAGGTAAAAATGCTAAACCTTCYATCTGATATTGGTCAGATTACTGTTTCAGTGTATCTCAGTTTTGTCGTCCATACAAGAGAGATGCAGGCAGAGACACTATATATACTTCTAAGGAATACAGCAAAGTCGGATCAGTCACTGGTTGTTGAACACTGCTTCTCCTAAGACGAACATTGCAATTGAACATGTATTGTTATTGCAGCTTTCCCTATGAGGCAGTGTTGAGAATAGCCACATTTTTCATAAAATAACCTAGGTTGAAAGGGGCTTGTGAACCTGAACCAGGTTACTTGATTCAAAACCCCCAGTCCAAGTACATCCAACATAGATGAGGTTGCTCAGGGCCCTGTTTACCCAGGTTTTCAAGGATGGAGGGTCTGCTACCCCAGTGGACAACCTGCTCCAGTGTTTTACCAATCTCAGGGTGTAAATTTTTTCTTTATATCTAATCTGATCATTTTTGTTGGTGTAAGGGAGTACTAGGTAACTTGTGACATATATTCTGGGAGTAATTGCTGCAAGTGACCAAAAAGTCTCTTCTTAGGTCTCCAGCTATAGCTGGAGTATTTGCAGCAGAAATGTTTGCAGAGAGCTAGGTAAAGCAGCAGCTGGATATTCCTGAAAGAGGAAGGAATTGCCTGCACAGTCTTTGTAACCTTGGTTCTGAAAGTGGTGTGCACTTGATCATAAAGCAAGCTCTTCTGCATCATACAAATTACCTGTATTTGTTCCTGGACTGTGATTTCTTCTCTGGTAAGAAAGAGACTACAATTTGGATTTCTATTCATAAGTAGCAGCTTTAAGAGAGTGTATGCTTTTCATGTAAGCTCATCAGGGTGTTTGCATTTGTTCTTTCAGAAGTTACGTACTCTGCCAGTTTGCTTTTCATAACTCTCTGCTTATGAGAATAAACTCTTGCACAGAATTTGCGTTTTATGGATCCTAACCAGCAAAGCAACTGAGAAAAGGCTATCTTGTATTTCTGAGCCCTGTTTTATAAAATCTGTGTGGTTCTGGTGAGGAAGGAGCATTTGGATCTGATCGACAATATACACAGGATCATATACCACTGTTATTAATACTTGTTTTCTCTAATTTGACTTAGCGAGACAGGGTAAGATTTAAACTTCGTTCCTTCTTTTATATATTCTGTTTTCATTTTGTCAGACTCCCCCTGAAAATATTTGCTAAGTTTCTGTATAAATGATCAAAGCTTCATTTTCCCTTCTGAAACCGCTTTCTATCTATCACAATATCTCTCTTGATTTGAAGTAATGAAGGTAGTGATGAGGTATAGAACTGATACAACTTTAGGTTTATAGTCCTTTCAACTCATTTAGTGACAAGGGCTCATACTTTGGGCTGTTTATGCTTCTTCTTTTTTGTTCTGAAGGCTTGTATATGACTTAYCAACAACTGGAGCCTTGTTAACACCTGATTCTCGAAGTGTTACAGTGTTTTCTTTCTCTTGCAGACATCTATCCAGCAGTCATGCATCATCTTGTGGGTTTTTTTTTCCATGTCTTGTTAATCATTTGTCAGAGGTGAGCATATTTCATTGTTCTCCACATCCACCTATTTTGTTTGTAGATAAAGGCATTTGTAGTTTAAATGAAATATATTCCCGTCAGTTACTGTTGTAATGAACAAGGGCTTTTCTGTTCAGCATGTGTAGCATCTTTAGAAGTGCACAATTTATCCCAAGAAATAATTTGCTCTTGACAATGCCTCCTAGGTCATTTTGGAAGCTCTCCAGCTTGTTAATTATAGAAGGTTTTGGCCTTTAGGTGTCTCTTCTGCTTTTTATCTGTTAGTCTTTCCATCCATGTTAACAGTAGTAATACTACAGCTATTCAAATAGATGTGTTTTTGTCTTGACATCCAGTATTGAAAAAGCTGATAATAATGTTGTCTGTGCTGCTGCTTCATTCAGGGAGGTGTATCTTCTTTTGGAAGTATTAGATAAAGTCTTCTGGCTGTTTTTACTATCAGTTGAACTTTATTATTCAACTTCGTACAGTACAGGGGTGAAGTGTTTCAACTGATTTCACAGTCTCTTGTGAACTACATAGGAGATTGGGAAAGGTAAGTGTTTTGGGCGGAAACTACTGTTGGAATAGTGTGTCTGATGAGATGCTTCAACTATGACAGCCTTTACTGCAGCATCTCATCATTTGTTTCCTTTTGAGGAGCTTGAAGAGTGTGAGGCAGTTACTCTAGTTTGTAGCAAGCAAACTGTGGATTTTCATTCTGTCACTTTGCCGCTTGGTCTGCATTTTTCTGCTTGTATTTTAACTACTCACTACTCTGCAGTTAGCCATACCAGTCAATATAAAGTGTATATACTGGCTAGACGATTCCAGAGATTTCAGTCCTAGCATAGCTCAATGCAGCATTAACAGAGCTTTTGTTTCCTACATGCATTTATTCTGGCTGATTGCTCTTGTGTAATAAACCTGGTGGATGCTTAGCTATTTCAAGCTTGCTGGGAAGCAGCTGGGTGTTTTTCATTTTGAAATGCTCTTTCTGACCATCGCAGCAGAATAAAGGCCAGGAGGAACCCTCATGGATTTTTGTCCTTTCTATTTCTCTCTTGGAGTCTTTCTATACCTCTTTAGAAACTAGCATGTAATGGGCTTAGTTTAAGCTCAAGTCAAATGTAATTCTTCCTATACTTGTTCAGTTACTATATTTTAATACTACAAAACAACTTTGGGGAAGAAGCCAGCAGATGGATGCTAATCCTTTCTATATACATTCAAAGGGATCACTTTCCACTCTCATGATTCCATATCCATGAACATGTTCATGATACTTCTTACATGGAATTACCATGATCAGTTGTTCTTTTGCAATGTTTGTGCATCTGTTGCATTGCCAGTAATGACTTTGATTTCAGAATGTTGGCTTGCTCTTTGGGGGTTAGGTCAAGCAGCTAATTACTGAGCAACTGAATGAGTCAAGTATGCTTTTACTGTTATTGCAGTTCTGTCTTGATTTGTATTTAATTTTACATATTTCTCTCGTTAGCAATACAATTATACAAGGGCTTCTATCATCCCATCTCTAGGTTTGTACAGTGGAAGTTACCGTGTATGGCAAGCCCTTTTGGACCGCTGAATCTTCCTGTTGGCATACGAAATGAAATGCAGTAGCTGTCTGTTGCAGCAGTCTTTGGTGTTTGCCTTTGGCATTTCTAACCAGACTATTTCTGCTTTAGTCAAGTCAGGAAATGCATTTTCAATTGCAGACGTTTGGCACTGAGCATTGTTTAAACTGGGCTTATGCAAATAAACTGCGCCAAGGGCTACTGTGCAGCTTTTCCAACTCATGATCTCTGTGGCTTTAGCAATGATGTGGAATTTGTTTTGTCTTGTTTTTGTTCTTTCCCATGTATGTCATCGCTCTCTTTCTCTCTCTCTCTTTTTCTTTCTTTTTCCTTATATTGGTTGGATTATTTTATACATTTCCAGGTATCTTATGCCTGAAATTCATCACAATCTTCCCAAAAACATTTTGGTAGTCTTCTAGTAGCTAGGCTTTGGAGAAGGCTTTGAAATGCCTGCTGTGAATACTCATGCTTACTTTTGACTGTTTTTATTATATGAATCATTTATCCCAGTTTAGAGCCACTGGGATCACACACATATTTGTTCCTGCTGAAGGCAGCACCTCTGTGAACTGAAATTTCAAATATAATATGTATTTTTGGTATTCTGTCTGCCACGTATCTTGATCCTGTTGATAGTGTGATCATCCCATTATAAAACAGTAATTTGTCTGTGGGAGATTACAATTCCTTTTCCCTCTCTTGCAAATTCCGAAGACATGTTTAACCTTGTCTACGCTAGAGGGGTTCTGCCGCGCTGTCAGCAATCCCCCTAGTGTCGACAGAGAGCATGCTGACACAGCTTTTTGGCTGTCTTAATAACACCAAGTCCCTGAATAACAGCACAACTCGTCTTTTGGTAGCATTACCGCATCCACACCTAAGGTTTTGCTGTTACAGTAAAGCCACCTGAGGGGTATGATTTTTCTCAGACCCTGAGCCGACATAGGCCAACACAACTCCATGGTGTCCTCGTGGCCTTCATTGTTGTCCCACTGCCTACTTGTGTTTTGTTTTTATGTGTTTGTGTCTGGTGACAGCCTGAGTGTTAGTTCATCTGTTTTGCACTGCRTTACTGTTATATATAGACTGTAATTTAGTCCTTTCTTACCTTCAGAAATTTTTAAAAATACTGGGAAATTTCCGTGAATAGAATAAGAATGAAAGCGGTAATCTCAAATTTTCACAAGCTAATTTTCGAAAATATCCTGATTTTTTGGATAATTTAAAAACTTTTAATTTTCAAATTTACCCATARCTTCAATATAAAATAAATCCTTAGAAAAATGGTTCCACTCATAAAACATTGTCCTGAAAAGTATCATAGAAATGTATTTTGATAACTTTTTAATTTTTTCAAGCAGGAAAAATTGCAAGAACTGATACCTAATTWAAAAATGATAAAAAGGCATTTTTGACAAAAAATGAACTGAATTTCTCTCTCGTACTCCTCTCTAGTCACACCTGTGCAAAGTATCATCTGTCTGATAGTGCTTTGTTCTCTTAACAGGGTACACATTTGTTTTTATTGRGCATGAGTTTACATAAGATCTTTATTCACAGCAGGATTTCTTTTCCCCACAGATCCTCTTTGTCACTTCAGCCATGACTCTTCTTTATATTTGTGCGTTTAATTTTTTATACGTTTGATGTTTTCCTTTATTTTCACACTTGCCTTAATGAATTATCTGAGCTATGCTCTTGCATTAGAGTGAGCTTGTTCAACAAGTATGCTCAAAGAATTGCTGAGAATTCTCTAAGCATCTTCGTCTGACCTCCTGTACCTTTAATTCATAAGATGGCTCTATTAGAAGTGATTTCATCTTTTTCAGATTTGATAATTACAGAAATTGGATAGCTTTCAGAGTTTTAGCAGTGTTGTGTTCCAGTGATTCTTCAAATTCTTGATTACTGATGTGAAAAGGTACCATTCTTAGATAACACTTTCTGGGTGAATTCAAAATGGTTTTGGACTGTGTATAAGATTTGACAAAGCACACTCAGTGTACTGCTTATATATTCTMTTGCCATTGGAGTGTGTTAGCCTCTGCCTCCATGTCAGTGGCTTTGTTTTCCCTTTTATACAGCATTCTTGCAATTTTTTAGTTTTCCTGTTGTCCTTTTTAGACTCTGTAGTTGTTAAATGCATCCCCTGTCATGCCCATCTGTTTGGGAACAGATATCTGGTAAGTAGCCGTGATCTTTATCAGAGCTACTTCAAGGCTTTGCTGCAGAGTAGGCAAGAAAGAAAGAAAGGGATCCTGCCGCAGAGGGGGTTGAACGAGGGAGAACGACTATAGCTGGGATAGAGCACAGTAGGGAAAACCTGGGAGCCAGACTTTTATCTCCAGCTTCTGCCAGTGGGAGGGAAGAAATGGATCTAAAAGCTGCTGGTTTTGCTATGAGGAGCCATGCGCTACTTTGATCCCCCACAGCAGCAGCAGCAGCCATAAACCTAGTTCTCCAGACCTTCAGCACAGGCAGGGTATACAGCAGGCCTGGCGAGTCTGCCACCCCCAGCAGGTCTGCCCTAGGAAAAAGGTCGGCTTTGTTCACGTAGGGAGCTGGCCTGATCATTGCCTTTTATCTGTCTTTTTTCCCAGTAATTCATTTCTGGTGTCAATCCCCTGCGGGAGTTCACCCACAACTGAGAGAAATAAATATGATAGACCGCAAAGCACTTTCTCCATGAGCGTGCTCTGCCATCAAACACTTCCTGAAGCAGAAGTCCCAAAGCTTCTGTCCATCCTCGCAGAATATAGCACCCCTAGCAGGCGGCTTTTTATGGCTTCAGCTGGTTCCACAGTGAGCGATCGGCTGCAGTATGACATAACAATAAATGAGCACAAATCCTCTAGGTACCTGGGCAATCTGCAGGAATTTGCAACTTTGCTTTGGAGGCCAGCAAACTAGATCAGTCCTAACAACTAGAAAATTCTCTTCCTTCTAAATGGACAACTGCTGATATTTCTGTCTTTTCCAGTGACCTAACGCATCCTTATTCTCAGAACACACCTACTTAGTAAAAATAATTTGTCTTTATTATAAAGAAGGCAAAGTGAGGCACAGAAAAAAGCAGAATTTTCAAAAATGTCTTGGGACCCTAAGACTCATGAAAAGTCTCTGCAAATTATACCCAGAGTGAGGGCATGCATCATCTCAAAAGCAGAAATTTACATCGCAGCTCCTAAGACTTAGACTGCAGTATGGAAAACTCAACTGCTCTCCTTTAGTATTAGRAGCTCTCCAGTATTTGTTTCAGTAAGTTTGTATTAAATCATAAAAATGAGGGATCCAGAATAAATATTGAAAAGTGCAGGATAAATTAATGGCTTTTACATTCTTATGTGGAAGACAGCAATGTAACTGCAAGCGCATTTTCCTGTGTGGTACTAGATATAATAGTGTATACTATATCTTGAGTCCTGAACGTTTTGTAGTTCTGCAACAAGATGCCTCTGGCAGTTCCCCAAGGTAGGACTCAGATTTAAATGATATAATCTAACATTTGAGTCATTTCTGATATTCACCTAAGGCAAAAATCTTACCTACCTCACAATCAACCATTGCAGAATAGTACATAGTCAGAGATAATAAAGACCTCTGGGACATTTTTGCAAAACCCATAGTGTTTGCAATATCATCAAAATGTGGCTTGTCTTGTTATTTTGCACAATCCTATTATAATAATAGTAAATACGGATTTCAAGAATAGCTCTTCACCTGATCTTCAGACTAGACCCCTATCTGGTTCTAAATCTGTAGCTTTTTTTAAAAAAATCTGTATTAAATCATAAGATCTGGACAACTCAAGCTTGGAAAAGTTTAGGTTCTATTTTCAATTCTGTCCAATTTTCTATTATTTGGGATGGTGGCTTGCAAGAAAGTTCATAATTTACAGCCAGAGTTAAGTTCTGTTGTTTCAAAAGACTTGAAAACTGTAGTTAATGTAAGACTTTAGAAAGCAATAATAAATCAAATAGACCATATAAACTACCAGGGAAAATGACAATCTCTAGGAAGATCACTAGCAGCATTTTTTTTTCTCTGGAAAGCTACACAATAGTTGAAAGCGTGAAAGATGAAACAAAACTTGTTTTGGAATAATTTTAAAAATTCAAATAATGTTTCCCCATGTCTTTTGTTCTGGGTGCCAGACTCTGTGTACTGAGAGCACTGTCACTTTAATGAGTTTCAAGACTTTCAAATGGAACTATTTAAAACTGAAGTCAACATATGGGGGAGGCAGGTGGTCATTTTCTTCAATAATGGGAAATGATATGAGTTCATTTAGAGCACTAAATTGAATAGCAATAGGTTCCAAAATACACCAGCAAAACAAGCACAACACTCTCCATGTTTTAAATGACGTTATTAGGGCGGTTGCATGGATGGGGCTGTCAATGGATAGTTATTAGCTATTTCAAGAGAAGTAAAGCTGTATAAATCAGTACCTTGATTGTTGTATTTCAAGAAAGGATCCATGTGGAAAAAAATGAGTCTCAAAAATACTTTAGTGATTAATAAGCAATAAGAAAAGAATTAACAATAACTTTCGGACACTATTCCATATGCTGTGGTCCATAATCACATCTGGAAATTCACAGCATCAACCAGAGAATTGTGTCATATCTATCAGAAGAGTTAAGGTAACTTTGCTGAAATGCTTAGAAAGAAGTCAGAAACACAAAGAACTCAAAGCACTGCATGACTTGTAGTATGCTAAATCTTCCATGGACTGCATTATGTAGTTTGCTGCAAACACTGTAAGAAAAATCACATATGGTTCTAAATTCCATTATAACTTTTCATTGAGTCATTCATAATTGTCTGTCTCCAGGACTGCAACTCCTATCATTTCCCTGGGAAGACAATTTTGTACTCTTAAGGATGCCCCGGGATGAAATTTTGCTCCTTTGAGAGCCCAGATTGAGAGGGGGAACTATTTCGCTTAGCAGGTCCAATCCTCCATCCATTCGCAACACACTATTAGACTCACTTCGGGGAAGCACCTTTTCAATAAACTTGTACTTAAGTTTGCTTTAAGAGAGTATATGTGTGAACGCTTTCATGTATTAGGACAGGGGCAGGTTTAGCTCAGTTGGTTAGAGCGTGGTGCTGCTAATGCCAAGGTCAATCCCCRTAYGGGCTATGCTGAGGGTTGGACTAGATGACCTCCRGAGGTCCCTTCCAACCTTACCATTCCATGAGTATGTGCATAATGCTGTAATAAATCAACTAGACTGCGCATGATATTAAGCCTCTGTCTCCCCCCCCCCCCACACACACACAGTGTGAGTCTCACAAGAAGAACAGGTTTCTTTTTAAGATGGACATGTACTGCATGTAGAGGGCAAGAAGCAGAGACCAAGAACCTGTAACAGGAAAAAAGATCTATGAGAAATCTAATCACAGCTTTTTAGATTTTGGACATTCATTAAGTCATAGCACTACATAGCTTTTCTTTCCTCTTTCTTCATGCTGGCAGGTTAGTGTACTTATCAATAGTGGTGTCTCAGCTGTAGCTGCATTATACTCCTATTGAGGATGAGAGAGAAGGACTGTAAGCTGCTGAATAGAAGCCATTACCACTCACAGCAAAATCCAACAATATTGGCAGTAGAACCGTCCAAGCAAGCAGCTGCTCTCTTGTCTCTTTTCCTCTGTTCAGCCTCAGCTCTCRAAAACTGTACCAACTTTAGAGTATATCCTTGTAAAGGCTGCTGATGTTGTAATGAATTGCAATATGCAGATTGTGATCTGTTTCCCCACAACATGACACTTTTCCTGATTTTTTTTCTGAGTGACTGTAAGCAAAGACTAGCAAGTCTCTGCTTGCTAGTTTTCGCTCAGGCAGAAGTCAAACCTAGTAAACAGCAGAGCAACAAAAATTACCATGATTGGCCTTTTACCAGGAAATGCTTTGCAAAACTGCCTATTTGTAACACGATGAAGAGAACAGCCATCTATTTATAATACTGCTATTAAGCATACTCAGTGCTACTCGCCATATCTCCCAGCATTCCCCRCATCTGCATGATCAGATAAAGAACTTCAACAGTTAGAAATGAATAAATCTCTGGATATTATTGGTATAACCTTTATGGAGAAATGAAAGTACCCCCCCTCCACAAATGAATAGAATCATTATAATCATTTGCTTTCATTAGACAGTACTGTCCTGACCGTTACGCCTCCTTCTGTCGACAACTCATTGACTATGTTGTGATTCAGTAGTATTTAGCAGAGCATTTCAGGCCTTTCTCACACCAGGTATTGATTTTCTGAAAAAACGAATGTACTATTCTGAATCAACAACAACGCCCTGAATTTTGGAAGAGCAGAGGAGTTTTTTTTGCTAATGTTCACCACTGGTGCACTCTGTCAGTCTGGTAATAAGGTATCATCTTGTTGTTTAGCAGCCATATGGGAGCAGAAAATTTAGGCATTACCTAATGCCTTCATATAGTACGAGCAGGATGTACAAGAGAGCAAGAAGGAAGGCGTGAATAACATATTGCTTCTACCTTATCTTCTGCTGACATCCAGATGTGGTACCTGGAGGGARAAAAAAGAGCAAAAGAGAGAGAAATCAGTATTTAAAGATATCAAGTAAACAAGACTAAGAACTTCTGAAAGGTGCACGGGATTAGGCTGTGTGAAATACACTGTGTGATTCTTATGGCTTTTAAAATACTTAGCACTGTTTGTGTCATTTTYCTCTGTTAATATACATTTTTTGGTTCAGTGAACCCTTAATAGACACAACAGAGCTAAAAAACATGTCAGAAAATGGCAAATTTTGTTATCTTTTCTACATTTGCATTGTGTTTTGTGGGCTGTTTCCTGTTTGTACTCTTCTTCTGTGAAGACATACCACACAGCTCTCTCTTATATCTCTCATGATAAGTCTAACAGAAGAGAGTGGTATACAAGCTAAAGAACTCATACTTGCAAAAAAAAAAAAATATATATATATATAGGTTCACAGGGCTTCCAAGTTTAAAGATTAACACCAGCCTTAATTGCTTTTATTTCCAAATTCAAGTCCTGAAAAAGTCTGGTGTACGTTTTTCTTATGCAAGGCATGCATAGCTTAAACACAGAATAGTTCTCCAGAAAGATGAATTTCAATATGCTGTAGGGAAAGTCATGTTTACGCAACTGTGTTTCAATAGACTTCTCAATGAATAATTCTCTGCTGTGCTCTAAGGAACAAGACTTAAGGCGTAACCATGAGTGATACATCCATATTCCTACAGCTATCAAAATCAGTTGGAGCTGCGTACATTAAATGTATCTCAGATCAAACTTATACTTTAAAAACAGACAAACCCAACAGGGATTTTATCTGCAAAATTTGAGGAATCTAAACTGATCCAGAAGCACTGAAGTATATGCGTAGACCATGGCAAAGAGAGTTCTCAGCACCTTCCAGAATCAAATCTTC
Source organism: Rhea americana (assembly GCF_003343005.1). Taxonomy (NCBI): domain Eukaryota; kingdom Metazoa; phylum Chordata; class Aves; order Rheiformes; family Rheidae; genus Rhea; species Rhea americana. The sequence goes on from NW_028186779.1 coordinate 1,459,711, forward strand.
AAGGAAGTGTGGAAAGCTTTGCAGCAAGAGTTAAAATGATTGGCATAACAGCTCAGATTCTGCATTCCAATATACAAGATTTAAGGAGTTCCTTTTTCTCATCCCAGCTTCAGCTTCATGATCAATGCGAGTACTTTGGGGATTATTCCATCATCTAGTGTTGGAATAACAAGCTCTTCTCCTATGTACTGTTGTTTTCAGATAAAAAATATAAGAGGACAGAGGATTATTTTACCTCTCTTTCATTCTTGACTGTTATTTCAGTCTTCCTGGACTTATTGGCAACCATTTCCTGTAAATCTTAGCAAGGACACAAAAAAAGGTGATCGAGGTCTGTTGATGAATGTGTTTCCTCAACTGTACCCTGAATTGGTAATGCAGAACCAAAATGTTGCACTATTTTGTTTCAGTTGCTCTCTAAGTGGAACAAGTATGTGGTTTGGTCTGAGGCTGTAACCTGAAGTGCAGTTATTCTGAAAGAAAATGGGAGTAGAAAAGCAAAGAAGGTCTTAGAAAATTTGGAGGGGCTGGGGCTTGGAAGCCATGCTGCCTTTTCCAGATATACAGATAGTGTGTGTCATTACCTGTAAACTGTTAATTAGTGGGACTGTCACAGTGCTTAGGGGTAAGCATGTGCCTAAAAATCTGAAGATGGCATCTAAAATGTGATTATGATTCACCCACCTGGCAAGCTATTCATAGTCAGGTTTTACTTGTGTTCTGACTCCCACTTTTCRTGAAATGCCCGGTTCCTAAGTTGTACTTGCCATGAGGCCACAATTCCTTGTAAGCATCCGTTTTAGCTGCAGTGGCTCTTAATGCTGCTATTCGATTGTGTTAAATAAAGAAAACGGAGTCAACATTGTTACACATTTCTCAAAGTGAGAAAATGAATGGCTGCTGCAGCCACAGGAGGGCATTATTGAAAATCATAGCTGACCATCAGTTRTCATTTTTCAAAAGCAGTTTTAAGGCAAAAGAGGGGGTGAGGTTACCAAGGAGTTACATCAAATTATCTTAACATGACAAAGGTAAACTGTGCACTGTATTTCCACAGAGTGTTGAAACAAGAAATTAGATTGCCATCTATATGGTAACACCCTGGTGCTATGAAATGACTTTGTCTGTATGTGTCAGAATAATGTGCTGGAGGCACCTTTGCCTATAAATTTACACTGAGATAGAAAGAAAAAGGCAGAAAAGACCTTTGTGGTGATCTAATAGGCACCTGCAGAGATGGTAGATGGAATTCATGTTCAAGGATCGCTGATAAGAACTGTCTGCAGTAGTACTCTCTGCTGGTTTGCTGTGTCATACCAAAAGTAAATGTAGTTAGGGTTTTCCTTATGGACTGGGAATATTGTCATGGTCATTTGAAATAGTAAGCTTTTTTGCTAATAATTATAATRTTAGCATTACCATAATTACTGAATTTCATATATCTAAATGATATGTGTTTTCACYGCATACTATTGATCTTGCCTCAGGAAATTAAAGACTTTCTTAAAAACAACAGAACCACCTTTTCAAAAAATAAATCTTTCTGTTATGGATAGAAGTTAAATCTTTTCATTGCCTTATACTCATATTTGCAATTGTGATTAAAAGGCAACTAAATGGAATCATAAAGCAAAGCCCTAGCTTTCATCTCGGTAAGGCAGTACCCAGTTTTTGCASACATTAGATTTTCCTAGTGTAAGTCAGAGGGAATTGGAGTGATSCACTGATGGGGACATCAGGGAAATTGAAAAACAATCCAAAAAGATTAGGAGAAAACAACCGTCCTATACTAGCACTCTATTATACAAGTTCCACATAAAGGGAATTTCATTTGCAAAAATGCCTTTTTCTTGGATTTCCAATTGTTCTGGAAATCACACACATTTCAGCRAAAAAGAGCTTCCATTTTATGTAGCTATTTTCAGCAGTAGTATGTGTTAAATTCAAAGGTGATATCTGAACTATTTCTGAAATAATTGTTAGGTGTATGGAAATGAATTCCCAATGTATTTTCTTCTTGAATTGTTTGGCTTTACTTCAAGAGAGTAATAACTCTTTTTGAGTAGCAGTATCTTTCATTATATGACTACTGAGCCTAATCATCCAAAGAATAGATATATTCATGTAAATTAAATTTTAGGAAATAAAAAGTTTTACTAATTGCATTCATCATGTAATTTAATAAAATAGTACCCATATATTTAAAAAATGGACTTTGTTTTTCTCTGTATTGCCTCTATGAAGTTCATAAATTGTGTACCTGCTGACATAAAGGTGCACAGGTGAAACCCATTACCTTTGTGTATTACTAAGGAAAATTACATTTTGATAAATATATAAAATGAGCTTCATCTCCTAAAATGATGTATTTCTAAAGAGTCTACTAAATACCCCGTTAGTTTGCTTATAATGTCAACTCTTTTAAAATAAATAATAGCACATGAAAGTGAGTTTATTGATTAAGCTTGAGACTTCCCATGAAATTTAAGAAAAATTGCCTTTTAAAGATGCAATACCAACAGTATTCAAATCTGAACATGATATAAGAGAGAAAGACAGTATAAGGCTTAAATACTTTTATAGATATGCACAGACTAGCAGAGTTGAATTCTTTATACAGATTATTTCAGATTGTTCTTATAAYGCTTTTCTATTGTGTCTCTCTAATTCTGAATTTGTGACCATAAAATATCACCTTTTTGAAGCATAATTCTTTTTTTCTTTAATCACACTCTTCTGTGTAAAGAGAATGGAAGTTCAATCTGATGCTTGTTTTTAAAACAAGTTGTTCAGTTTTCTGTATGAGCAATTTAACTTGGTTAGAGAAATCTAGTCTGTATTCTGAATTCTTCTGTTTTGCAAGCACAGAAGTCCTTCTGTTCAGCTCTGAAGTTCTTCATCACATTTGCTTTTTCACACACACACACAAAAAAACCCAGAAAGCTAAAATACACATCAGAATCGTAAAATGGCTAATTTAATGAGTTTCTTCATGAGCGTCGTTAAGAAACAGGGAGACTGAGGAGAACCTAGGCTTGCTTTCTGTGGCAAGCACAATTTCTCTAATGGAATTTCTGAATGAAAAGTGTTCTTGTCTCGCCCCCATCCCCTCTTTTTTTGGAGCGTGACTCCTTTAAATGCTGTGTTGCTCCTGTGTTTCTCTTCAGTACTTTCAGCTTCCTTGTTGCTGAGATCAGCTGCCAGCACTCCCCTCAGAATATCCCGAGACACCGTGGAGAGCTGCTCTGAAGTATAGCTGCTCCATTTTTAATTTACATTTTTGTGTCTGCTCTGTTGCATCAGATGTCGAGGAGGGAGGCCTGGAAAGGAGACGGGCAGTTCAGGTGCGGGATTAGGGCTGCAAGCTGCGTGCTGCTCTCTGGTTTATGTCACCAAAGTCTAAGGGACTCGTAGGTAAAAGAGCTGGCAAAATTACGAGAGAATCTTCTTTTTCTCTTTTTTCTCCTCGCCCCAAACATGCTGATTCAGCAGCATTGACAAGTTGTGTGGGAACATACGGATTTCTGTGAAATTTCCTCTGGAAGCGAAGGCTGCCGACCTGCTTTGCCGCTGCACCACGGCCGGCGYGGGGGCAAGCAGCCGGAGGTGGCGCGGTTTCCAAACCAGCCGCTTCAGGAAAACGGCCTTGCTGCTGTTCCATGTTTCAGTAACGTCAGATTGAAATTTTGGTACCGCGGTGAAATGTTTGCTTTGGTAGATGATGCTGTAGAATTACTTACAATTGAAATTCAAGATATAACACTGAAGCTTGGGAATACTGAATGGGAATTCAAGATAAAAACTGCATCTCAAAACTGATTTGGGCAAATAGCAGTCTGATCTGCCACTTGTAAAAGCTGATAATGATCATCCTTCAGCCTTGTAAAATACTTCATTGRGAAAATACAGTTTTGAGGCCAATATAATTTAGGTCAGTTTTCTTTTCTGAAAGAGGTCAGCAACACAGATTTTAGCTGTCTTTTGTAATGTCTTTTATTTACGAAATAATGACAGCTCTATTTTGAACAGAAGAAGCAAGACAATAGTAAGCAGTTCTAGAAAACCTCACTGCAGATATTATTAATACTTCAAATTTTATAGGTGTGGGATTCCCCTTCTTAATTCCTAGCTCCTTTTCTTTATTCTTACCACATGCTTCTGAGGCCCAAAGCACTCCTCAGACTGAGATGATTGGTCATAACCTCTTGGAAATAAATAATTTCCATAGTTGTAAATCTGCTATCATTGTCAGTCAGGATGCAAAACTCATAAAATCTGAATTCTTGAAATCCTTCTTCTCCGCGGAAGTTGACGACCTGAAGATTTTTCTTTTTATACCAGTTCTTGCATTTCGTATCTTAAAGAAATCTGAGATTTTAATTTCAAACTGAAAAGCTAAAATAATTTACATTGTGTCATAGTGAGCCCTTTTAATTCTACCAGAAATGGTGTTGTGCTATAAAATGTTTCAATTTGATAATGCTAGTATGTTCATAGAGTCATATATAGTCATATATATGCTCTGTTGAAATTTCTTTGCTCACTCCTGCTGATTATTGTCAGTACTTACTAGACTACTTCACGTGGAGACAGGGGTTTAACCCTTCCTTTCGTAACATGGTTCTTAAAAATTCCTGTGGCCCAGTTTTCACACATCTTCTATAACCTTCTTTGTTAGGTTTCATCCAGATAAATGAGAATTTCTAAGCCCAGATGATCTCCTTTAGCAGAGATGCGGGTGAGAATCAACATCTTAGAATGAATGGTTCTGTGCAAAGGCAGACTTTCACACTGAGCTCTTACCAGTACATTATCACCACTGTTTCATTAACACCCATGCATAATAGTGTTATTTTTAAGGTTTGGGTTTGGGGTGTTTTCTCATGTCCAACTCAATRGGCATAATCCTCAGCATCTAACAAGTGCTGTAATTTGACTCAAGTCACAGTGTTTACTCTTCTTGAAAATTAGATAATTTCTCTTGATAAATTCTGAAATTGTTTTTGAAGTCAGTAGGGATCATTATGACCATCCCATTCAACCTCCTGCATAACACAGGCCATACATTTAGTTCAGGGATTTCTGCCTCAGATCCAACCTCCTGTGCAAAAACAGTAGCAAGGCAAAAACACATGCACTCCTGCATTAAAATTCTCCACCTAATGAAAGGCTGCTTCCCCCAGCATTGTGCTCCTTCCATGATGACTGCCATCAGTAAATACATGCGTATGGTAAGCTGAATCACTTTTATATCACAGTAAAGTTTTCTTCGAAGCATCTTTAAGAAATGTTAGGAACTCTTAAGTTACCTGAGAATTTYGAGACTCTTCCTTCTTTTCAGGCAGTTGAAATACATCTATCTGAAAGGCAAGAACAGTTCAAAGTTGCCAATATGAGAAGAGACAGGAGCCTTTTAAAATATTCATAGATCTCTGCTGGCTACCCATCCTCTTGCAGATGGGGTTTGGAGTTTTTCTTTCTTTCTTCCTTGCTCTCTTTCTTTCTGTATCCCTGATGGATTTAATACCTTTATTGAACTCTTAACTCCATGAATAGATATGGGAAATGTAAAGGCAAAGCTTCAACTAGTYGCTGAATGGCAAGTCTGATCTAGTTTAACAGATTCTCTGTCTCTTTGTCACTGGCAGCTATCTTACATCGTTAAGGTGCTTTACAGGAAAAACACCCCCCCCCCYTTTTTTTGGTAACTTCTCACTGATGTCTATGTCTCTTTGTGACAATAACCTAGGATAATCAGAGATAGAAGATCAGTTGCCCAAGCCTGCAGAATGGCATAATATAGACAAGGTATATACTTTTCACCTAATCCTCTGAAATTTTGATTTTTTTTAAGAGAGGACCACCAGAAAAAATGGCTTGCTAACTATTAATTTTAGCTTTAATCTGTCATCCGGTAATTCTGGAAATCAACTGAGCTCCACTSACTCTCAGTGTTTATTTCCTGTGCTGATGACATTTCTTTTGTTCATCAGTCCTGCTTTTTAAAAATAAAAATAAAAATAGAGAGATACTGCACTAGAGCTAGTTTTTACATCCATGTCTTATTTGAGGTAAAAAATAGCTTCCAAAATTCTTTCACTTTTTCATTTCACTCCTTGTTTATTCTTCACCTTCTTATCTATTAAACCTCCACGCATCCAGTGAAAGAGATGGATTAACCTGCCATATAATGGCACATGATTCAAACATTTGATGTCTAGTTTGAAAATAGAGTGAGAAGTCAATGTACACTCAGAWATAGAAGACCTTGAAAAAGGAAATCTCAGTCAAGAACAGGGATGATATCATCTCAAGATAGTGTTTTATCCAAATGTTATGCAGGAATGTGCATGAGTGAACAGAAGAGACTTACGAGAAAGATGCTCTGTTGYGACTTGTGTTTGGCGATGGTCAATAAAATAATCTTAGCCATTCTGAGAAGGCTTGTCAGCTCTGACCTTCAGATATTAGAGTTTAAGGTGGTTCATAATTATGATAGATCTCAAAAGGTCTTGAAGATTGGAAACAAGTTCTGCCAGGTGCAGAATTCCTTAAGATTAAACTATAGAGTCAGGCAAGCTTAGAAAAGCTTGGATATTTAACTCTAGCCTCTGCAAAACTGAAAGAGAAATCTTAGGATACTAAAACAGGAATGTTCCCTAAGAAAGGCTACTTGGATCAAAACTTTAGTGTCTTGAGCTGTTTTTCCGTTCACACAGAGCTTTCATGTTAGCTGGGATCACAAAGAATAGGGGAATGCACACATACTAATTTCAACATGCTGTTTATCAACCCAGTGGATGTAATACTGGATTTTGCTGAGGGGAAACAGTGGCAAATAAGGTATGAGCATATATATTCACATGGGATTCCTGAGTACAATCTATGTATCAAAATTTCAAAACAAGCCTCTCGTCTTTCTTACACTTTTACRTCACTATAACATGTCAGCCTTTAGAATATATTCCCTTCAAGGAGACGGAGGCTTACCCTGTCAGTATACAATAAATTGCTTTTGTTATCAAGCTCTGGATTAGTGCTATAGTGAATGCTCCAGGTTTTAGTCTTATGTTAGTATTTCAACCCTCTGGAACTTAGAAATGATTAGAGGCTGTCCACATGCTACAAATCTCCACTGACCTGAGATTCAGCTTGTCCCCCAAACACCTCCAAAAATGCTCTTGATGCACAGCGTTACGAGCAGAAGCAGGCACCTCTACATTAAACTTTGATTGTTTAAACTGTTCTGTAATKATACAGCATTTCAGTGGGCAGTGACTTATCATAAATAGGTGGAAACATGCAGGTGTTATTCATACATGACCTTCAGTCTAATTATCTGTTCACTCAGAGAGCAATGCTTTTTTTTTTAAAAAAGGCAATATCAAATGTACTGTAGGTATTATATCTGCATATGCTCCCTGCATAGATGTTAGGTATGTTTGTTTGGTTTTGTTTTCCTGCTAATATTTAATTCTGAAAGGCATAATATCACTTAAGAAGAAATATCTTTAAAGCTTTTCTTAACTTCAAATTGTTTGAATAATCAAAGTACCCAATTCCTGCAAGAAGCACCTCTTTAGTATGAGATAGTCAGAGCTGTAGAAACAAACTAAGTACGTTGGAAAGGCATATAAGCAGTCATTTCTGTATTTAAGGCAATAGAAGAAAACTCAGGCAAAGCGGKTTCAATTCCGTGGCCTTGCACCAGATTTTACAGTCATGACCAAATCACCACGACCAAATTTCAATTTCTTCCTCTTACACTATTAAAAARGTTCTTCCTTTCTCATAGCTGGCTTGTTTATTTAGATTATTATCTCATCGAGTATTATCTCTGTTAGTGTATATTTTACAGTGTCTTATCACATTTAGCTGCAGATCTCACAGGGAAGTTCCAACATAAAAGTGAATTTTCATTATAGCTGCAAGGTTATTGAAAATTATCTGTTGCTGTGATACTTTGTCTGTGTCCCACCATGTTTACTGCTCCTTTAGAGGTTGTAGTGGGCCAGAAGTTTCAAGCTAAACAGATGCAGTTGTCAATACCTGCCACATCCATGTTAGTATTCAGTTATCATAGCAAATCATGTGTCTGTCCCTATGTGAATTTAGGGAGTTGTTCATTTTACCAGACTTACACATGCTAATTGTAGGATTTACATGACATTTTGCATTACCAAGTGAAAATTTAGTCTGCTATCTCAAGTGTTGTTCAGTAACCATAAATACACTTTCTCCTTTCTTGGATGTAAAATACATGACCTCTTAGGTCATGCGTATTTTGGTTTGCATATTAAAAGGTTGTGTCCATTTAAGGTGTGAAGGAATGTGTGCTTTAAGAGTTCTGGCATGACTGAATTGCACAGAAACATTTTTACACAACCAGGAACAGTCATTCCCATTCAAATCGAATGAATTAAAAAATTCATTGGTAGAGGTAGTACTTCACTTGAGGTTTTTGTATTCTCTCAGGAAAAAAAAMCAAAAAACTTTGATCAATAATGAAATGAAAATTTTCCTGAATTAATGAAAAGTTAAAATTCCTAATTTTCTTAGCTTTGACAGATTTAGTTCTCTGTGTCAAATGTGTCAGTAACGATGTATTTCTTTTGCATTTGGCCATGGATTGTGACAATATGTTCTCCTAACTTTAAAAATTTTAGTGATGAATACCTGTAAAGACACTGCTTATTCTCTCTTACCACTGTCTCATTACATGTTTACTTTTTTGRTGGTGCAGTTGCTTTTTTTTTCCTGGAAAAAAAAGCAGAAAAAAATAAGCCTTGTTCTTTCTCCTTTTGACTTCATTGGCAAACAAAACAAAGTAAAATCTGAAACAAATGCTGAAATGTGCATCTTCCTCTAGTCACACATAAACCAAAATTAGTTTCCTCTCTTCCAACTGCCATTCAGTTGAAGAAAAGAGGTCAGCTTGATATTTCACAGCTTCTCTTGAAGTCTGGAACAGTTTGCTCCTAGAACAATTGACCCAGTCAGGGAAGCAATTCCAACAGATTTGTTGGGTTGCCAGTCAGACCAGGGCTTGCTTGAGTTCAGGCTGAAAGCACTCATTTGAGCTGAAATTCATATCGTTACAATTTATCTTTATATCTGTGTATTTTAACTGAAGAAGCACTATGGCAGCTATTGAAARGGGAGCATACTGAATGAATGTTAGAGCCTGTTGTAAGATCCTGAATCTTACCTGTGTTTGCTTCACTTACAGGTTTGGGAGTCAAACTCTGTGTAGCTATATTCATATAATCGTTTCATGTTGACCAGAAAGAACTACCACAAGTGACAGTTCACAGTATTCAGTTTATTCTGATTTCTTGCAAGGCACAAACTTGCCAAGGCTAAGAAGGAAAAGGGGACTGTAGCCCTCTCTATAGCCATATTTGTTACGGAGCACTGGGTTAGGCCCTTCAGACCATGTGGTGTGGAGAACAGTTCATAWGTGGCACACACAATCGATCTCCTGTGTCTGCCATGTTGATAAACTGCACTAGGGCAAGTTGAATCGTATGTCCTAAGCCATCTTTACACTGAGGAGCACCATTCTGCATCATGCCTTCTCCATTGCAAACCTAACCCCAGCATGAACAGAAATCACTAGGGCACATTATAGCTCTGCCTATCCACAAAGCATCTTTACCTGATCAAAGGAAGAAAAGAAGTATTTTAGAAGCTGCTGTAATATCACTATGCAACTTGGAGATAATCTTACACTGGGCTGATCCTTTTCTGTAAAGTTTATCTAAAGTAATGTGAAATCTAGCCCATAGTTTCATATACCGTGCAAGAACTGTATGTATCTCATGTTTGATTCTCGCRCAGTTATGCAGATTTGATGCTGATGCGACTGTACGGTGGTCAGTAGAGACTGCAATGCAGTCTGAGCTCTTTACGAGAATTCTACCAATGAATACCAGCAATTACTTTCCTAATGGATTCTAATTGAAACAGAAAATGGAATAAATTAAATTGAACTTAAATGCCATTATTTTATTTGGTTTTCGGGAAGTTTCATATAACCTATTAATTCATTAATTAATTTTTAATTGGCAAAGTTTGCTTTTTGGGTAAAACACAGAAGTCTCATTATCATAACTTTTCTTTTTAAATAAAAGTCAATATATAAACAAGGCCTATCCTTTTTCATGACTCCTGTGTTTTTTTTTTCCTGATGCACCGTGCTTACTCAGACTTCAGTGAAAGCGAACCTGTCATGTCAGTCTGCATGAAATCAATATTTTTTTTTCTTGGAACCCTGCCTGAATTGCAAAGATTACTGCATCTTTCCTTCTCCTACCTTCCACTTTGTCTCTCAGGGAACAGCAGTAGTGAACCTCTTATCTCAAAGCACTGCCTGGCTGATTTGACCATAYTGCTCTTTTTAGGCTTCCCTATTAGCAATAGAAAATTGTGGTCAGTCTGGTTAAAGAGAATGAAAGTCAGGAGTCACATAGCTATTCAGTGAGCTGGCAGTGCAGCTGTACTGAAGCCGTGAAGTACAAAGATGGGGAAAGATGGAAATAAGCAATGGCTGAACAGGGAGACCTACTTCATTCTTTGCACCATACTACCGATGAGGGATGTGTGCCAAAGCTTGAGCCATTCAGGAATCAGTTTTATGGAGTGAATGCTTGGGTGCCTGGGCAGAGCTGTTCTGCATTATGGCTCAGCAGAACCATACTTATTTTTCTGTAATTTATACAGAGTTTTCTTATTTTTCATCAGACTACAAAATCATTATCTGTGACTGGAGAAGTATATTTTACTTTGGCGGGTAAAAGGATTTGTAGGTTTTGCTTGTATTTGGAGCAAAGGAAGTAAATGCCCAGTTTTAGGCTCTGAAAAATTTCACAGCAGATGGTGGACAATGCAGAGGATCTGGAGATCTCAGAGAAATGAGCTGCTGTCTTCCAGCTGGGTGATCAGCCTCTGGGACTTTTTTCAAAAGACAGCTATATCAGTATTTGATCATATCTAATTTTCACCCTAACCAAATATTGCTAAACKTTCAAGGAACCCATGCTCTGGGCCCCAAGCACTGAGAGAGAAAACAAGCTGAGTCACTAAGAATATTATAAGAGTGATGACAGAAAGAACCCACCTGGATCTAGCAAATGCACAAAATAATGTAGGCAAAAGTACAGATCAGATGTATGAAGAAGATTTCCCACATTATTCAAACTGTTCTGGTTCCAGTTAGCTGTTAGAGGGAAAACCTGTCAAAAAGCAATRTACATGAGATAAAAAGCAACACGACATATTTTAGGTTAAAAAAAGATATGTTTCTAATTATAAATTTTTCAGGCCTCATACGAAGTCATTCCTGGCCCACAGTATCACATTCAGAGAGCTCTGTAAAGAAGAGCATGCAGTCACTACATAAGGGTGCAGCCTGAGCTGCGATCTTCACATCAAACTTAAGACAGAGAGGACATGATCCCCTGGAAACCGTAGGTACTCAGGACCTTCATAACCACCATCWTTCATGAATATTGCATAACAAATGTAGGCAGAGCCCCATCTGCCGTGAACTTGTCAGAGCATTGCCTTATCCCCCTAGGAATCAGCTTTACTCCACCATGTGTAACAGAAAATGGTAAAAAACCAGTTTTGTTTAGAATGTCCACATTTTGGTGAAACAGGACAGGCCAAGTTCAAACATCAGTGGGACTTAAAAAGCAATGGCATAAAATAGGACATAGGATCTAGCAAGAATGTGTTTATCTCAACAGTGTTTTTTGGACTAAAGCTCGATGAATTTCTGAAAAATTAGATGATCCAGATAAATTTCTGCTGTTATCACCCTTTCAAGCATAGAGTGGAAGGAGAATAGRGTGAAGTGATAAAAAGCTCTAATTTCATCCTGTGGAAAGTAGAATCTGCCCATCTGGCCCAATCCTCTCTTTAGAGCTGCCTTGTTCCAATACTCAGCAACATTTAGTGGTATGATGCCATAGCTACTCTGTATCTCATCAGACCTGGCTGTAGACAGTACTTTCTACAGAGTTCAGAAGTCCTGAAGGTCAGGACAGGATCGCTGTGTTTATTCCCTGCATTTTCAGCAAACATTCTGCTTCTTGAGGTTTTTCTCCTACAAAGATTCAGCAGCAGTGCATGACTGCTTACAACCCTGCCCTTGTCCAGCTCCACAGACATCAGTGACTTGTCAGAGGACAGCCTGTTCCAATACCTTTAGCTCATACAGTTTTTCTAGGATTCTTTTTTAACAACAATTTCCAAATAGATTGCAGCAGATTTTAAGCAGCACAATGCAATGCTGTTTTTCTCCAAGCTGTATCCAAATCTAATGGAAATCACTGGAGGAATTCCCATGAATTGCAAGTGAGGTTAGGTCAAACTTCATGTGTGAAAACATGAGATGTGGAATGGTATGTGCGTTGGGATTGTTCTTTATTTCTGTGCTCCCACTAGAGTATGGATCAAAGTTACCCAGAAGTTTATGCCAATGGCAACATTATGGATGGGTGCGTTACAGTTTTGTGCATGTAGTAAATGGATCACTAATGGTAACTTCCTAAAGTTACCACTTYAGACAGTAGTTCTTGTATCTCCTTTTTTACCATTGCAATGCTTGTTCTAATTTCCCATCAGCTTTATATAAGCAAAGGTTGCTGCSGCCCTCAGAAACTGTGCAAATTTGCAAACCATTCTCTGCTATCTTTCTATAAAAACTGTCAGTTTTTGCAAAGGAGTATGGCATTTCACTTGCAAACCTGTCCCCAGCCAATAAACAAGGAATCATTTTGTGGATGTACAATTAGTTTTGTGATCCATTGTTCATCCCCTGTGGTGAAATTCCTTTTTTTTTCCTTCTTCTTTTAGTGGTATGATTTCAATTCATATGTTAAACAAGATCCTCTTATACTCTTTATACAAGGCTCTCCAGAAGACAAAGCAAAGTGTAGTCAACTCTGCTGTGTAAAACTAAGTTAACAACTTTAATGCAAAAGAAGGCACAAAATGTGCTATAAATCACCTGATTAAAGTCTGAAAACCTCTTTTTGTTTATACATTTATTGATTTTTTTTCTCTAATCTTGTCTAGCTCTTTCAATCATCAGTCTCTTGCCTGCCCTCTATGATCCAAAATCAAAGTAATAGACTTCAGCTAAACAATAGCTGCAATTTATAGAGCAAGAAGAGTTGCCTTTATCCACCAGAGAGACTCCTTCGGACTCCACAGAAGGACAAACTTGTCAGATTTCTTTTTCAGTCTTTATGAAAAAATCAGCACAAAGAAAATGTTTCCTCATAAACTGTGGCTGAAGCAGCCAGAGGGTAAAGTAGTGGTTGTTGTATGTCATTTTTTTGTTCATTTTGCTAGTGTAATTAACTCTAGAGCAGGGTGAGTGGGACACAGGCCAAAATATTACGTTACTATCGTGACCAATGATATACACATTCTCTTGATCTTTCCTAGTTGTACAGTCAGCTGTCTTAGCCACCTTCATTTCACAATGTAGCAAAACAGTCTATGCAGAAAATTTTCTATTTTAGGCAGACCTGAGTAATGATAGGCAATAAAATTTCTGCTTTCCAGGGAAAAATGGTAGTGGTTGGATAAGTACAATCAGTGGTATTGCCAGGGCATTCCTTCCTCCTACACAGTCACAAAGCATGATATTTCAGAGAACTTCAGAGACACTAACATTATCATGTTCCCCCTTATTCCCCTCCTCTTCCTACAAGCAAATGTTAGTTGTATAAAATATCAGCCATTCCATACCATTTGACTCTTAATAATAATTTCTTTGTTCTTTCCACTAAAGCTGATCCAAAAACAAGTGAAACCATAGCTTGTGTTTTTTTAGCTTCATAGCTTTATGTGTTTTCACTGACAAGCTGAGAAATATGGGTGGGGAAAGGAAAWTTTCACTAAAATATTTTTCCCATAAATGCTTTACTAACAAAAAAAWAAWTAAATAAATAAACAAAAATTCCTCCTAATAGAGCTTCAGGGTCATTTGAGTACCRTACTGATTACAATTCCTCAATATCTATTGTCTTCACTGTTGCAGCATTCCAGAGAAATTAAATGGATATTGTCATATATCTCATTCTATTATTTCTTCCATTTTTTTTTCACAGACTGTTTGCACTATCTTGACTGTGGGAGCTAAACATCTTTGTCATGTAAGCAGTAGCATAGAAATAAGGTAAGAAAATGCATCGTGATTTCAGAAGGCAGTACTTCTTCCTTCTGATTGTTTTTGATACTGCTACCAAGGATTCTTCTTCAGTGATGGTGATGTGCTTATRATGACCACTTTTGGCAGTAGCTCCTAGGACCTGTGTAGAGCTCCTCACTCCTGTGAACAATGCATTACCAGCAGAGAACTTTAAAATGATTTCTACCCCATAGAGTTTACCTTCTGATGTAAATGATGGCAGATAGCTAGATTAAAACAGGGAGACACAGCTGAGACAGCATTATTAACAGAACAGTATCAACCTAAATGTTTTTAGTCTTTCTGTACCTTTAGTAGGAATCACAGGTGGGAAGGAAGCAATAACATTCTTACTATTTTCTTAAAGGTTTAAGGACAGAGAARGGTTTTCTTATGATGAAGGCTGGAATAGGCTTTGCACTGTGGTCTTCAGCTTTCCATAAAGGAAAGGAATGATTTGGTTTTGTTTTTCTGGGCTRGCTGTATTTTATCGGTATGAGTCTGTGTAGTCAGCTTCAAAACATTAGCTGATTTAAGCTACTTTTGTGGTGGGCCTTGTACCCCACTCARAGTGGAGAAGTGACTCAAAGTTTACATCAGTGTTATACATTGATTTAAGTGAATTCACAGTGTACTGAAATGAAGAAACAGACAGCGTTTGAGTCCCTCATATCAGAATGGGTAGAGCAGAGCCTGTAGTCCACGTCTAGTAGAATAAGTGATACTRTATGTTAGCTTTAAATCGTACAGTTTCTTATTAAAACACTCTAAAGAGAAAGAGAATAAATGCTATAGTGTAAATTGATATAACTAGCAGAACAGTAAAAATGCAGAAACCATAATTAATAACCRTCTTAAAAATACACAGGATGTAGGAAATAGGATGATCCAGGTTAAACAATGTGTGAACATAATTTTACGGGGTGTTATTTATGCAAAATCAAACTATGCAAAGTATATTTATATTGCTTAATAATAAGAAGAAAGTTTTTATTGAAAGCTGAAAGAATAAAAACTCCGATGATGTCTGCTGAGTTTGAAGAAAAGCTACAAAAAGCCACTAACCTGACAAAAGGCCAGAGTATGTTACTGAGCAGGACTGAAAGAGCTGAAGGAACAGAGGCCTTAGAAGTTTTCACCCACTTTGCACAAGGTCAAAAATCCAGTTTGCATATGTAGTGCTCCGAATTGTGTTCTTGGCTCTTAATTTCATGGGCCCTACAGTGTCGTTCTATATAGACATTCGTAGTACAAAAATTGCTATGAGAAGGAAGCATTTTTGACAGTCTCAGTGGAGAAGGCCAGGAGTCATCTGAACAGAAACATGAAGGCTAAGACCTGGATTCATATATGCATTTAGAAGCTGAAAGATCATTAATCTCAGTAAGGCTCTAATTCATATGGGCATTTAGGAATTTAAATCCTAAATGCTTCTATGAGTTACAATCAAAGCTGCATTCTAGTCAGTAACCTGTGTATGAAGAATATCAAAATAGACCAATGTTTTGCAAAGTTCCAGTTCAGTCATATACGCAGGAGCATGTATTCATGTATGGTTACAGTTACCTTCCCTCTAGAAGTCATATTGTCTGGAAAAACACTGACCCTAATGGTGATGCTTTCCTCCGCAGGCACTTGGGCTATGAGACATAGCCTGTTCCTCGACTGGCCAGAGTTTATGTGTATTTGTATCATGGGATCATGRGATACAATAGACTGTCTTTCCCCATACTGATTTACTGCTCTGTTACCTAAAACCCAAAGTAGGACACTGATTTCAGAGATCCCTTGTTACCCCGTGCTAAACAGGATTACAAAATATAAATCCAGTTGTGATACAGAATGCTGACACGCATCAGAACAGGTATAACCAATAGCCTCCTAATCAGCCTAAACACTGTGTGGAACTAATTTGCTGCTGGACAATTATATTGTAGAAACCTGAGAAAAGAATCGACATCTATTCTGTGGTAAGCAGAATATGTGAGGGAGCAGCACAGCAAACTTAAAAGTCTGCTTGTCTGTGTCTCTGGCTCTCCTCTCCCTCACGCTGCTTTGGAGGCACTGCAGACTGCATTATCCTCATACAATTTCCAGATTTACCACTATGATCATATACCCCATACCAACTTCCACAGAGGATGAAACCTCCATGGTCTCCACCTCTTCACATCAGCTGGCAGTTCCATTTCACTACTGACTGCCCAGGAGTTGCTAATGGTCATAAGACCCATCAACATTATGCCTGCCATCAGGCTCCCACCTGGGCCAGGACATTGAAGAGATACTGTATGCTCAGCAAGAAGCTGGACTTAGTCTAGGAAATAGTTGGACCATGGTCCTGAGAGAGAATACTGTGAACTSAGGGCACAGGAAAAATAAAGACCCCTTTTCACCCCAGGATTCTCTTTAGTGCCCAGAGCAGGGAATGARGCTTTTGTAAGCTGGGTTGGTGGATTTCGCTATCTGAGCCAAGGTTCTAGCTCTATAGTATGCAATTTGAAGTCTCCTCTAGGTGCTTATAATTTAATTGTAAGGTGTCTCACAAACATCTTAGCAGGTGCAAATAGGACAAGAAGCGATCCTTTTTTCCTCTCTTCTCAGCTGGAACATGAAGAAGGCACTTTATGATCCAATTAGTGCCTCCAGGAGCTCTCTAATTGCATTATAAAGCATCTTAAAAAAATAGAAAATCAGAGGCTGGTTTAAAAGTCTGGGGAAAAGAAAGTGTTGTTTAACTGTTTGCCTTCCTGATGATAACTCAGTAGTGATGAGACCTAGCATCCTTATGCACAGCGTTTATTTGGAACCTCTCCAGATGTGAAATGTGTTCCATCGCCCAGAGCTCTGGAGAGCAGAACATCCTTTATTGTTTTGTAATTGGAGCTTGAAGTATGCTGTGAAGCTTTGCAACCAATGTAGCTTGTGACGTTTATGCATGTTGCTCATTCAAGAAAACTTCAACTGTGCTGCACTATCTGTGGCTATTTTAGCCTTCTAAGTATCTGTTCTATTGAATTTTTRTATCAGGCTCAATGGTATAGTGTCTGAGATGCATTATATATGATGAGCTATAACATGCTTTCAACTTCGGAGCTCAGCCTCTGTATAGTAATTATCACATCACTTTCCATAACTCTCACTTATTTTACTTACTGAGTGCGTGGGAAGAAGATACTGAAATAATATTTAGACTTATACAGTGCTTTTCAGCTATACATCAGAAAATATTTTATGTTGGCAGTTAAGCATTATCATCTTCACTTTAAAGATGGAAAAGACTAAAGTGCAGATAACAGAGCTGTGAATAGAACCTGATCTTCTGATCCTTACTGCATGGCCCTTCCTATTCACTGCATTAGTTCTGCTTCCAAGTACCTTTCTTCATTAGCTGGCAAAAGTGATAGGGTTTGTATCCTCTTTTCAGGCAAAAGTAATGGTTTGTATCCTCTTTTCAACCTCGCCAATGAAAGAATGATATAATTAAAAGCTGAACATTTGAATGTGTCTGATATATCATATCTTGTAAATGGTAGTAGCTTACCCTTACACCCACACACAGCTGAAAAGGATATGAGCCACATGTTTTGTATTTCCAYGTTGTTTTTTGATGTTGAGACTGACTCAGCTACTACATCTATAAGGCACTGTAGCAACAGTCTGAGATGAGGTTACTCTGTATGCGGAGTCCTCTGCTCCTGCCCTCAGGAAGAGGCTGACAGCAGCAAGGGTGTCCTTCAGCACCTTTATATCCTTGAAATTCTAGATTGCTCAGAAAGGGACACCAATATAACTTAGATAAGATAGGATGTTCAAAATTAAGGTTGCATATTAAAAAACCCACTCCTCTTCTTCCTAACAAATCTGCAGTCCTACTTAGGTGAGTCTTTTTTTTCTTGATAGAATGAGTGATCATGCTGGGAAACTCTTCTCCTTCTGGCTAACAGGCATTTGTAGTCTCTCTGAGTCGAAATAATAGGAGAAAAGGGACATACTGCAGGGAGGAAAGATTCAGAATTGGACGTTGTTTCACTGAAAGGTAAAGGAGAGCTGATTGGTTTCATTTTTTGTCCTGACACATTCTGTCACATACCTATGCACCCTTTCACACACTGCTCTGAGTAGAACTATTGATAATTGACAGTATATAATCAAGGGACATAAGTGAACACTCTTTTTTGTTTCTGTTCTGCAAAGATTCACTTCACTGCCTATCATCTGAATTTTGAATTGAGTTTCATTCACAGTCCCAGACCCCTGTAAAAAATTAAGTAACCTAAAGTAGAAGAAATGTTGCTCACATTAAACTTCCTTTTATTCAATGAGTAATATATCCTTTTCTCCCAGATTCTTTCATAGCAGGATCCCATTTTCCAGTCTAAAAATTCGTGGACTTTAATAACTCTTCTACAATAATGGTCTGAATTTCAAGAGTATAACAAACACACTGAATTTTGGATTTTATTACAAACATTTCATATAATTAGCATCAGCAGATGGCATATGATTCTACCATTAATCATTTGTGTACTACTGAAATACAGTARTAGCAGTATCTCCCAGAGTACTTCTTCGAAAAAAACATCTGGCTGCAATTCTGATCTCTCTTGCACCTATCAGACAGCATGAGTTCGGTAAGATTACTTCTGATTTACCTCAGTACTGAACAATGGCAAAATGAAGCTCTTTTCATTATACAAACCATCCTCAGTGGTTTCAAGTATTACACTGTTTTTTATGCAATATATAATCAGTTAAGAAAATAACTTCCCTGTGTGGGACAAAAAGGAGGAATATTAATGGAGAAATTCTTTCAAAGCATTTCTGGAAACAATAYCCTTATGTATAAAAAGAGTCTTTTTTGGCATCTCTTTGTGGTAGTGTTTTCAATTCCAATAGCTATAATAAGAAAAAAATCTGCCCTATTTGTCAATCTGTCAGGAAATATATTTCAGCTTCAAGCATCATACTCCTGGGGTTTATGGAAATCACAAAGCATCTCATTCAGATGAAGAGGCTGAAGCTATAAGCAGTGCAATTAATATCTTCAATTTCTGCCTTCAGCATGAAAAGAAGCTCGAAAGCTTTTTGCATCTGAATCCCTAATGCTGTCTAATAGTCTACATCTGGCTTATACTATTTATGAAAAACAACAGTTGCTGGGATCAGCAGTGCATCCGGTGACATACTAACCTTCTTACCTAGCAGGACAGGGAGCAAGGCTGGCTGAAGGTCAGCGAAAGGTTGTTTCGCAGGTTTAGCTGAGCAAAGGGGCTGTGTCACAAATGTGGCTGTTACAAAACTTAGTGATAGAAAGGCCTGAACCTCCCTGACAGTACATGACTATTGATCATAGTGTGTTTTCACACACTGTACCCGTACGGTACACCTGGCAAGAGTTGCACTCTTTATTGACAGCAATCCTAGCACAATGACAAGTTTAGCCTCTTATTATTATTTATCTGATATTTGCATTGCAGTAGGATCTATCACCTCATTGCCGGCAATGCTGCGCTTGATCACCTACAAGCACCTAGATGAGTATAATTCCTTCCTCAAAATACTTCCAGTTTAAGCCTGTTTGACACCTTAGGAAGAACAACATTGGCAGATAGTGTAATGGCTGTGAAACACTTGTCTCAGATCACTATGAGGCAAAACAAAAGCTCTGGAAAGGCAATGTTGATAGTTGTTTCAATACTGGAGCCAGARTGGTGAGACTTGATCAAATGTTTGGAAGTTAAGAGGAAAAACGGATATTCTCTCCTAGGGGTTACTTTACTTCAGAATGTTTGCAAAGCACGCAGAGCGTATAACACCCATATTGCTACACCAGAGGAACAGCTGCATAGAGAGATGAAGGGACTTACCCTCACCAACACTGCAGTAGAGGTTGGAAGACCTTTTGCCTTGACCATAGAAACATCCTTCCTCCACCACAGCACTTATCTCCACAGAAGGGCCAGCATTTCAATAGAGAAATGGAGAATAGAATA
Source organism: Rhea americana (assembly GCF_003343005.1). Taxonomy (NCBI): domain Eukaryota; kingdom Metazoa; phylum Chordata; class Aves; order Rheiformes; family Rheidae; genus Rhea; species Rhea americana. The sequence goes on from NW_028186779.1 coordinate 1,479,913, forward strand.
AACCTATGTAAATATTAGTTTTTTCCAGTCAGGTGGCTGAGATGACAAAAGAATTCTGGTTGCAGTTTAGGCAGGGAATTGCACTAGGAAAATTAGTGTGACAGCATCGGTTTTCAAGACCCCAGTGGATAAAGCCTTGAGTAATCTGGGCTGAAGTATAACCTTTGCTTTGACTAGGTGGCTGGACTAGATCAACTTCCAAGATGCCTTCCAATCTGAATTATTCTGTGTTTCTAAAAAATAAAAATAAATCTGAGATGGCTGAAAAATGGCAAAGAGTYCATGGTAATGGATCATTTAGGCATAACTGAGTAGTATCCTGTACCTCCCAACAGCTTTACTTTTCTTCTGACTGAACTTTTATCTGGTRCTTTAGGCTTTGTTTATCCTGTTGTAACCACAACTGTAAAAACTGAAGGGATAAAGGGAGATAGAAGAAAACAGCTTGAATCTCCTTGCAGATAAAAAAAATATGGATGACTCTATTATGCTGTTCTAAAATGGTCTTTCTGCACAAGAATGGTGTATGACAGTAAACCAAGAATGCCTAAGAGAGCAGGTAACGGTCACAGACTGCTTAATATTCTTGCATACAGTCTACCTTAGATAAATATTTTCCAGATTCGGCTCTTTTTAAGTATAATAACRCAAAAGAGAGATAGGGAAATATTTTTTTCACATTGAGATAAATGTTTTTCCTTGAACTCCATGAAAGAAATATCACCAAAGTTTACTGGCTGAAAGCCAGGTAAGGCAGAATTTCTTCTTTGTGATTCAAGCTCTCTGAAAATTCTTGTAGTCAGCAATAAATTGTCTCATGCTACTACAGAGAAACCACCTGTGCAGCCAAATTTTGATCAGAGGTGTGTCTTGTTTGAGCAGTCACAAAACTGCAGTACATGAAGGGCTACTGAACAGTRAGTGTTCATATTGCTATGCTAGGACATGCAGCTGCAAGGCAGATGAAAGACTACCTAGGGAGCTTGTTGCTTATGGCTAGGAATAATGATGAGGGATTTTTTTTTTTCATTTTATGAATTTTTACACTTAAACCAAACCATTCTTTTTATTTATTTTGTACATATAGCTAAATCCCAGCTGAAGCAAATGACTGCAAGCTTTCAGCCTCATGCATGTTTTCTGATATCACTTGGGATAACCCAAACAGCAAGACTAGATCTCCAGTGTTTTGTCACTGATGCAAAGGAAATGTARAATAGGAGTTTAATGGCCTGATAACCTTCAGATACAGGTGATTACGCATAATGCAAAGTGTTGGAAATTGAGACCCAGAATGTCACTACTCAGTCAGAACCTGTAAGCCAGTTAAGCCAGTATCTTAGCTGTCCAGGTCTGGTAYCATATCTTCCTGCAGCATTTGTATGCAGATCAACTTGTAATCTCTTAATAATTTTGGTGGACTTCCTCTAGAGTACATTAACACCCAAACTCCATCTACACTCTGTATGAATGAGAGAGGAACAGAAAGCCTATCTTTAGGCTTTAAAAAGTGAATTTAACACCAATTCTTACTCTTAATGGATAGYAGTACCATCACCATTTCTCTGGGGAATGTTCAAGCCTGGCAGCCAAGTATTGGAAGAATATGTTGTCCAAAACAGAGAAATACACTAAATTTGGAAAGGCGTATTTGAAAACATTCTGCATTCTTGGACTCTTCAAAGCTTCAGCTGCGCTTTTTTCACATCATGTCAAAGTGGCAGAATTTAGCCTGGCCTTTGCAGGGGGAAATGATCACAGATCGTTCTAATACATATATTGTTTTGAAATCTTTTTTCTCAAGTGAAATGTTGCTATCATCTGCGGAGAATTAGAGCCATTTTTTGCCACAAAGGCCTTTCCTTCCTCCACCAGAGAAATGGCTGTTTCCTGCTCACAGTAAGAATAACTTTTAAATAAACACTGTAAAAATTTAGAGGAAACTTTGTAAAATATCTTGCTTTTTACTTGAAGTTTCTGCTTGTCTTGCAGAGGAAACATCTTCGAGTTTTGGAGGTGGAATTTTTTTATTTGACACATTGATATTTTTTCATGCAGATCAAAGCTTGAGTCARATGTACAGTTTTGTTTTGGTGGTAATAAACATGTTTAAACACAACTGAATTTTCAAAAATCTTTTCTTAAACTTTAATTATTATTAGGAAGTACCACAGTATAAGAAAACATCAATTTCAAACTAGATTAGCATCAACAATTCTGTCCACAAATTTAAAAAGGAGGAGGATTTTGTTTTATTCAGATATTTGGCCCTCTTACAAGCAAAATGATTAATGTAACTGACAGATAGAAGAGGAGGAAGCAGTTGGCATTGCATCCAGCTGACATTTTCTCCTCAGCCTTTCTTACCAGGTACTTGCGGCTGTGTCTGCTGGGCATGGCCTTCAGAGCAAGRCTTGAATTCATGCCTTAAATCTGTGCCAGAATTTCTTAATTGCTGAGCCCCTGCAGATAGTGAACTTGAGTCTAAGTTGTCCGTTCCTACCTTTTAAATTTGTTGCCTAATCCCTCACATTCTTTCACATTTGCTTTGATAATCAATAAAAGATACACAGTTTTAGACATCCAATTTTACTTTCTCAGATGCAGTTCCTAAAATARTTTATTTCAGTCTATACACAGATATTTACCAGTTCTTTTATTTGAATCAAGTCATCTATCTCCTTGTTTTTATCTTTCTAACAGATTTTTAGAAATCGTTCTTTTTATAGAAATCCACTCTTTTTTTCTGGACAGCTAAGTGAAATACAAATGTTTAACGACTGTATCTAGTGATTTTTTACATTGTCTCCTGGATGGAAAATTTGATAAGTAAATGAATAGGAATATCATGTTCCATATTTTGCATGTTAGCAAATGCAATCGGATCAGTGATAGGAATCCTATATAAAAGAGGAGGAAAATGGAAATTCTTTGCAATAAATGGTGAGGAAAAAATAGYGAAAACTTTATCAAGGTCCTGTTGAATTTTTTGTGAAGTGAGGATCAGGGTTTTAACATCACAACAATACATGCCTCCCAGAAATACTGTACTTTTATTCTTTTTTACAGGTCTACATGAAAAGAACAAAGAACAAAGAGAATAAAATAGAAATTAACAACTATCACTATAATTCCCCCCGCATGCTATGATGTGTGCTTTTATATCTTTAATCTGTGGATTTCAAAGACATCATTAAATCTGATTTGATTAACCTAAAGAAATCCAGGAGTTAATTTACAGCTAGTTGCCAATTTACAAGCCATTGAAGTGCAATGAAGCTGAGCATTCTTATTTCAGCACTTTCATAATTAAGCATTTGAGTAATTTAAATATTAAAACTGTTTTCTCATAATTGCCTTGGCAAATAATCTCAGTCAAATATAGATGAGACAAATCTATGCCTGCTATTTCAGCTCTATTTCAGCTCTGAAACCTACTGAAATCAGTGGAAAGATCCTGGTTGCTTCTGTCATACCCTGCTGCCCATAACATCGACATCTGTATCTAGACGTTTTAAGAGAGGATTGACATTAAATTTACACTAAGATAATTGAGAGCCAAATTTCACTACAAACATTAAAGGAAGTGAACAAAATACTACAACTGTTGTTGTTATTGACATCACCTGAAGCAGATTTATTGACATTCACCTRAAGCTCAAAAAGAGCTTTTAAAATATAGCTATATTTTGTTAATTATTTGTGCCTCTCATTTTGCTCAGATGAAACAGTGAAAATGTCCTTTTCATTCTCTGTTTGAGAAAGCCCAGCAAGACAAGGGCCTTAGCAATCTGCTCTTAGCTGCCTGTGCTTTCAGCAAGGGGARTACAGGACTAGATGACCTCCAGAGGTCCCTTCCAACCTCAACTGTTCCATGATTCTATGAAAATATTTGAATCTAAATTGCAAAAATCTTTACATGGAAAGGTAAATGCATTATTTTTATAAACCCTAAATTCTGACCCTACTGCTTTCTACTATATTCTTTATGCTATTAAGAAGATATCTTATTTATGTTCCTTGGTCTATTTTCCCTGGCATCTTACCATTTTAATCATTTTACTCATTAGTTCTTAGCTTCTCTTACACTGATACACTACGAAGAGCATGTGCTTTTGCAACAGCAGGCAATTTCAATTGTTTTCATACATATCTTACTCCTGTCTTGTTAAGGGAAGATATGTCATGYCCTGTATACTTTTTGGAAGTGCTAAGTGTGCATCCCCTAATGCATACTAGAAACGAGCATACAGACAAATCATGGCCTTGATCCTTCCTATCCCAAGGAAATGGTGAGGTGCATTTTTTTTTTCTGTGAGGCGTGAAACCAYGTCCTCTTTTGCTTCTTTTCTGTCTTTACATCTCAAGCATAGGGGTAGTGTTCATGTTTCCGTGTGCGATGGACTCTTGAGTTCCTTCACCCARCTTCTTCTGTGGAGGCAGGATCCAGGACGGGGTCTGGCCCATGGTGAAAGCAGCACATCCCGACCTTATGTACTGCTGTATGGAGGGTAAATGCASAACTGTGCATCACTTAGGATTCACATTAAGTCACAAAAGAATGTTCTGTCAGGACATGGTTCTTGCATAATCTATGTTCTGGAGCTCTGCACAAGTTTTGATTCATCTAGAGACTTGGAATATTTCAAACAGCTTCTTGTCTCCTCTTAGTACAGTTAAAAAAAAATACTGTCTCCCACTAGGAGTCATGCAGATGAAGAATTGCTTGTGCAACAGCACTTTTTTCAGCAAACATGCTGTTGCCGATAAGTGATACAGGTAAATAATATGACATTGACAGGAGCATTATGGACTACACCGTATTATTACCTAGCTGGAAAATTTATTTGACCAATATAACAACCCTCAGGGGCCTGGAAACAGTGTCACATGCTTATAAAAGGAAAAAAAAAAATCCCTCTAACATAATGTACATGCTTCATTAGTGTTGGAGAGGTGTCATTTTAGCAAAGTGAGTAAGGGARAAGCTAAATTAATTATTTCAAACTATAAATCTAGTGTTTCAGACAGCCTGTGAGACYTCCCTGTGCTGAGGAAACAGGTCATACCATAAAAATGAATAAACATGAGTTTGATATAAGTTTGGAGCAAAAGTTCAAATTCTATTAAAGATGTTCACCTACTTTTTTTATGTGTAAGTGAACTACATATAAAACATATAGAACTGCACTACAGATCCAACAGTGAAATGCCTCTGCTGATAACTCTATGAGAAAAGAAATTAAGGCCAGTAGGTTTTGGTGGTGTCCTGATTCTCTGGCTTATCCTTTTCCTTTTAGGCATTTAAGTTAGCTAATGTTCAGGATGATTAGCAGAGCCGACTTTCTCATGATGAAGTGACCAAGTAGTGCTTGCAGGGGAACTGTGTGGGTAATTCTGTTATATAAASAGGATTTTGTCAGTAGGTAATTTCATTTCTTTTTTATTGTTTTTAATTTGCTTAAAGTAAAATCTAAGTAAAATAAAGGAAAATCCTCAAGAATAGTAGAAATTTAATTCTGTTTTGCATGGAAATTTAGAAAATTAGGAATTAGTAGGTCTAATCAAATTTCAGGTGCTATGTGCCTCTCTTGAAAATCAGACCTCTACTCTTCAGTCACTTAAATGCTTTAGAAAATTATACTCATAACATGTATTAAAATGACTGTCAAGAATGCCCAGGCATTAGACATAATTTATGTATTATTCAGTTGTATTTTTTTTACAAATTATGATAAACTGAAAACCTGGGCCAAGGCCACTTTGTAACTGTCATTCAGTACAAGACAGTCTTCTGATCTGTCATGTGCATATGGCTTTGGGAAAACTAAATGGAAATATAATATCGCTAATCACTCATTACCACATTATTATATACTTAACAATAAGAGCCAGACTAAAATACAGTTTTGAAAAGGCTWTCATAAGCATTTGCTTCTTCAAAAGTAAGTAATGGTTGAAATCATAAAGCAAGATGCACATTTTAAAATAACAAAAAGAGTTTATGTTTTGGCTCTAAGGAACAAATTTAAATGTAAAGTGTGTGCTTTGAGGGGTTTGTTTAGCTGGTTTGGATTTCTTTCTTTTTTTTTCTTTGGCCCAGGTCCTAGTTTCAGAAGTGATTGCTCTGTGTTGTAAGCACAGAAATAACAGACTCCAAAGTCCATCAGGAACGTAGGCAGGTTATTAACAACTGGGGACTAAATTCCTAGTCARACAGTACCATAATGTTTCCTTTTCTCAAATGCTATTTTTGTGCATATCAGCAAAATAATTACACTTTCCTTTCATAAGTGAGCATATTTATAACTGGCATGATGGCATTTTATGAAAGTTAGAGTTACTGCAGCTAAAATTAGTTGCTTGCTGTCTATTTTTCACAGAGAAAGGCTTGACAAAAAAGTTTGGTAAGAATTACACTCTGAACAAAATACCAGCATGAAGAAACATGAAGTTCTRAGGGGCAAGTCTCACTACGTTCTCCCTTTCTGTTATCTGTGCTTCCAATGATGGCAGCTGCAGGAAGGAAAGGTACTTGAGAGATAAATAGTACCATGGTTAGAGGGTTTTCGTAAGTTTTAGGAGGAACAAGTTCAATTTCCCTATTGTGTTACTGATTCTTATGAGATATCATAGAATCATAGAATCATAGAATCGGTAAGGTWGGAAGGGACCTCTGGAGATCATCTAGTCCAACCACCACCGCTCAGCAGGGTCACCTGGAGCATGTTAGACAGGGTTGCATCCAGGCAGGCCTTGAAGATCTCCAGAGAAGGAGACTCCACAACCTCTCTGGGCAACTCATTCCAGTGCTCCGTCACTCTCACAGGGAGGAAATTCCCCCTCACAGTCAGGCAGAACTGCCTGTGCTTCAGTTTCTGCCCCTTGCCTCTTGTCCTGTCACACGGGGCAACTGAAAAGAGTTTGGCCCCGTCCCCTTGACAACCTCCCTTCAGGTACTTACACACACTGATAAGATCCCACCTCAGTCTTCTCTTCCCCAGGCTGAAGAGGCCCAGCTCTCGCAGCCATTCCTCATGGGGCAGATGCTCCAGCCCTCTGATCATCTTTGTAGATATGGAACTAGGCACACCGGATGATATCCTCCAAGGWACTGAGGCTCCAGCAGACACTGAAGTTAGATCCATGGATTTGAGCTTGACATGAGCCTGAGTTCATTGCTACAAAGGCCTCTCTGGCTGTAACTATACATATACACCTTTGACTATCCGGGCTTTAATAACTCTATGTGCRAAGACATTTAAGCACCTATGTATTACTAACTCCAATGAGAGGCATCTGCTTGCAACATGCGTTCATGGTTCCTGTCTGCAAAACAGAAACAGCATAACTTTYGTGAAACCGCCATAGTATGAGCCACACATTTACCTCATGTCCTATTTTAAGGACAAATGGAGAAAAAAAATCAGCTAGTGAGACTCCCAGTGGTCCCTGTGCTAAAGAGGGAGTTTTAGTCTGCCTGTGTTTACAAGTCTTCATGAGGGAGGACCTTACATACTTGATTCAGTTATGTGGGCCTAATGAGACCATATGATGGCCTGCAGTGGATGCTATGTGGCATGTACATGGCACCAATGGGTCTCTGTGAAGAAGCACTAATCCTACTGCAAAGACCACAGYGTGGATTGATACCCTGATGTGTTGTAGCTGAAAAGCCACCAGCAAGGGACAGCATGGGAGACAAAGTGTTTAAAACAAACAAACAAACAAAAAAACCCCAAATTCTATTTTTCCCTAAAATGGTGTGAATTTTTGAACAAATGTATTTTCAGCAATACTTTCCCAATGGTGCTGACTCCCTGTATTCTGAACTGAAATGCGAAAGTCAAGGACCAGTGCTTATTCAGAGATTTCTTGTCACTGCCTGTTACGCTACAGCTACTGTTAATAATTGTGAGAACACTAAAATGAATTGGTTTCTGGGATGATATTTTAATGTCAATCATGTCTTGTCCATTCAATGGTGAAAATTTCAGCAGCCATCCTAGACTGACTTTATACCTGTTGCTGATAGTGCGTCCTCCATTCTCTTTCTACGTAAAGAAAGAGGCCGGAGAAAATAAGGCCCTTCTGCTTAAAGTTAGAATTTTATATCTCACTTGCTGTATCTCATCCAAAGAGCTGCTGGGTAGGTTAAGAAGAGCCTCAGATAATCTCAAGCATCAGTGGTTTAAATTGCCTTAAATTATCCTCGGCTTTATCTTTTCCTACATTACCATGAATGATGATGTGTGTCAAGTGCATTCAGACTCTTAGTTTTTTGCCAGTCTCCTCTAGATAAATTCAGGTGAGGTGTTAGGATGTCAAATGCAGTTTGAATAGCGTGCTCTGCCTGTGTTGTTGTTGTTTTAAACTTCACCAAGCTATTTTACTGTTCAGAAAATTGCCTCTTGTTAAAATTTGAAACTAAAATGTCTTTGTTGAAATGATGTCAGTTTATCTTCGTAATGCCAAGTTCTAAAACGCTAGAATTTCTGGAATCATCAAAGACAGGCTGAGTTAGAGCCGACCTTGATGTCTGCAAGACGGTCAGAATTTACCACAACAAAAAATGAGGTGAAGGGAATCCATTTCAATAACAAATACTATACCTGCTTTGTATTAGAGTTATAAAAAATCCCCCATAAAGTACCTGCTCCTGCAAACAGTTGTGTATGTGAGCAGACTTAAATTTAAATGTGTATAATCCTCATAGGGTTGAGGACAGTTGTCTCTGCATATTTGGTTATAGATGATGGAGTTGGACGTTAAGATAAACTGAGGCTCAGCTTTCCTCCCTGCAGGTGAGGCCTTTTGCACAGTTCCCATAGTGCCTATAGTATGGAGACAGACTTTGTCTCTCTTATTGATATGCAGGGCTCTCCTCTTGGCACACATGAGGATCTTGCACCAACATCGTGTCTTCACCTTCAGGGTAATGAACTACTGCTGTGTCGTCCTGTGAGTWTGAACCATTTAGCTCTGACATGAACAAAAAGGGATAGTTGAAATGCCTCTATGGCAAAAAAGTAGTGAAGGCAGCAGAGTTCCTGAAGGAAAATCATTTAAAGATTTTAGTAAGAAATCCTAGACTGGTGGCTTTGCTGTTGTTTATCAAAGCCCTGCGTTATCGCCAACAGGGAATTAGAACTTGAGCTCTAGGTTTGCAAGCTCTCCTTAAAACGGAATCAGAGCTCAAATTTTTAACAGCACCCTAAATCTAGTGGGGACTTTGTATTGTCAGTTTGTATGAGCAACTAGTAAGACAAACATCTTGCACTCACACTTTATGAATCCATGGTTAAACAGCCTGGCTTTTCTACACTCCCCTAAAGGAATATAAAGTAGGTATGGCACTTGCTTTCTGTGCATGCTGATCCAGGAAAAGCACCTGTCCTGCAAAGCAGTTCCCCTATTCCGTGGTGATTATTCCTGAGGAGCATCATCTTTGGGACTTCCCATTTTCTGGGGATTTACTTGCCATTACTCTTGGATCCTTCCTTCTTAAGGATATTATCTTGAATCACTGCCTCCAAAGGTGAAGTCTATGAAATGTATCATTGCCTTGTAACCTAAAAAAGCTTTTATTTTTCCCCAAAAGCATATCGACAGGATCAACTCAAATAGTTCAGTTAAATCTGTGTAGTATATAGAGATTTTTTTCAAAATGTGTTTTTCTACTTATTATCATCTCTGAATAATCTTTCTGTTCATTCCCTCAAGTGGATAGAAGGTACTGAATACTCTGTTCTGTTTAAATGGATGCTTAGCTTTAAGCACTTGGATAGTCTTAGTGATTTRACTGGGGCTACTCAGCCGCTTGAAGTTAAGCAGTTAAATTTAAACGAATACTTTGTCAGTACAGTGCCAGCGCAGAGACAGGACTCTCAGTCACTTGCAAGCAAAACACATCAAAATTCTTTACTTTCTTCTTTCTTTCTTTCTTTGCAATTCTTCRTGAGGAAGGAAAATGTTAGAAATTTCAAAACTACAATATTTTGATTAGGAGTTGAAATAATTTAATGGGAAAAAGCTTTCATACTACTTCATGGTAACTGTGTTTTGGTTCCTTCCTGTCTTATGTGCCACTTAGATTATTTCTCCGTTGGGAATTCTGATGGAGAGGAAGAACAACGCATGGTTAGAGAGGGTCCTGCTTAGGATGCATGGCCTATGGAGGACAAAAGAGGGGAAAGTTAYGTAAACACCATGGGCTGTAAGCTCTCGTGGCAGCCTTTTCCAGTGCAACTGTTCTACCTTTCGGCCATACCGTCATGAGGTCCAAAGAGCTTCGTGAAGAAACAGTTTTGATTTTGGGGGAAGGAGGAGTGTGCTGACTAGCCGTATTTACAAAGTGCATATACAGGACATGTACAACATGAGACTTAGTAATCTGCTGATTTCTATCCTGGCCTTTTGCACAGAGTTGAATACCTTCTTTAAAAATTTGCCATGATCTTTGGATTGAAAACTGTCAGAGCTGTCATCAGCTTCAAAATGCTTACATTAAAGCACTATTTTTTCTGGCTTGCAGGACGGTTGTGTTTGGGCAGGCAGGATTAAACTGTAGCAGTTTAAAATCCCTTCTTTACCTGGCTGCGACTAGCTGTGGCTGCAGCCACCCATTGTATAATAAAGGCTTTATGCATTGCTGCAGCTTGAATGCGTACTTGGAGAGGAGGAAAAAGTTTTCACCTTCTCCGATGCTTCATAGGCCAGTGACCTTTATAAATGACAGCAAATCTCTGCTGAATGAAGGATGAAGGGAAAGAGGAAAACATTAAGATATTCTGTCCTACTTTTTTGTGGCATGTTGAAAACAATCACAGGGCCTATTTATCATGTTCCAGCTTTGTCTCCCTTCTGCAGTAGCGTCTGACAGGCAGAATGAAGAAAGTATAAGCAAAGATGAATTGGCAAAGGTATCACTTCTGGTCTGTCTAATTCTGAAGCAAATGAAAAATATATATAATATCAAGATGTTAAAGTGAAAGAAACGTTAAGATCAAGGGACTTTAGGGAWAAAATAAGAGCCCTTTGGGCAATCTAAGGAACAAATGGATAATCCAAATGCATTTCTTATAATTTAAGCTCCTCTATTACTTCATGCTATTTGTAACATTAATATAACAAGCAGACTGTTTATGCTGAAAAGGACTGAGCAGAATGAACAAATACATAAAGAGTAACTCTAAGAACAGAAAAGAATATGGGGGAAATTTCCCTAACAGTGAGGGTCATTTACACTGCAGAATTAGCCCCCGGGGGTGTGCATGCTTCCACTTTGAATACTTGAAAACTAGACTGGGAAAAACTCAGGAACAAACTGCACAGAAAAATGCTGCATTAGTGAGGAGATGAATTGCTAGAGCTTTTGCATGTCTGACTTGTGTGACTGAAAGTCTGAAAAGGTGCTTGGTGGTGCTGGGAAGTGGGGCAAGGTGTACAGAGTGCGGTCCCGAGCCAGCCCAGGGGCCTACCTGAGGTCAGGACCCAGCTAGCTGCACATGCTCTGSGGAAGCGTGCTGGTGAACTTTGCTCACCAGCTTCCATCTCGCCATCGCAGAGACTGTGTCAGGTTTCAGCATCTAGTGATGGTGCTTAAAAAGAATCGGGGATAAGGTCTCTGGCAATATTCTCTCTTTCAGAGAGCAAAAAGGAGAGATTTAGAGGCTTCAGTCCTGTGCAAGAACACTTTGAATGTGTTACAGCTGTCACGATGTACAATCACCAAGCTACTCATCCCTGCTTTCTCTGTGCAGTCCTGTGCCAAGAAAGATACTCAGCTGCACTTGTGCATGCATACACAAAAGCTCTTCCTCTCTTTGTCGATTCAAGTAAAAGTTAGAGAAATATCATTCCATAAAGAATAATACTATCAGATATAAACTCTCCAGGCAATATACTGTAGGCAGATTGTAAGCAAGCCAAGATGTGAAGTTCATAAAKATGCTCCATACTCTGAAAGACTTCTTTTGTGGAAAAGAGTTTGATTATCTTCCCCTGGGTGATGATGAAAGTGGCTTCAATATAAAATAAAATAGATCCATAGTTAAAAGCACAGAAGGGAATTAAAATTATGATTTTATTCAAAACCTTTTTATACTAGCACGTTCCTATTGAGTTCTGTGGAACTATTCTTGATTAACAGCACATGCAAATTGGATCCAAACCTCTGTCTTCTATTTCTTGAAAGATTAATATCATATCTCAAAATAAATCTGAGTATTGGAGCTACTTGAAATTTTACAATAATGATTCTTGCTCCAAAAAAGTGCTTTACAGAAAAAAAAAAAAAAGGATTTTAAAAAACATGGCATTGTTTCTGTTTTTTTTAAGTTTATGTTCAGAGGGTTTGATTCTATGATTTATTTAAAGCATTATAAAAATGTTTTTTTTTTTTTTTTTTTTTTTTGCTGACCTATTTTCAGGGGGAAAAAAAAATGTATGGATAGCCACAGGGATATTTCTGATACAGTATTTGAAAAAAAAATGTAGAAGCTTATATTCCGCACACTAATCTGCCAAACCAAAAATATCGAACTTTTATAGATAGTCTCAAATGCAAAYTGCATCAGTATTTTAGAATGTGTCATGAGAACTCTTTTCTCTTTCAGCCATCTATATTGACTAAATGGCCTTGCCTTATTTCTGCCTTTTTTAAGAACTGAATTTCTGCCACAGTCACCAGTACTCTGAACTTGCTGCCTGTTTATGAGAAGCAGTCACAAAGAGAATTTAGAAAATAGAGGAATGACAGAATGTCTCATTGAAATTATACTCCCACAAAATTGATACGAGGCAGCAAGTGTGGGAGGCACAGAGTGGAATTGTCTTTGGGATGTTGATTGATAGGCACTACATGGCCTGAGACTACAGGGCAATGGCTGTGACAGTCACTTCATACACACATACCTTAACGCACCCTCTACAATRATTTCTTCGGGCACCATAGTACTGGCGTATGATGGCACTCACTACACTGAAGCACACGTTTTAAGAAAAAGAGTCTGGTTATCTTCTGATGAGGGCTGATGAAGCTTCAGTAGTGTCTTCAATGGAAAAAAATAGATCTCAAGTTAACAAATTATACAAAAGAAGTTAAAATTCTGATTTTATTTCTAACAACCTTATAGCGGCACATTACCACTGACTTTGAGGAACTATTCTTGATTAATGACACAAGCAAATTATCCTTGGTGTTAAGTGTGSTGTGAAAATCAGCACCTGATAGCTTTCCTAGAGGGACCAAAATTTCCATAATGTACTATAATCATGATTTTTAGGCATAGTGACTATTATAAATGTAATAAAATGTCCCTATTGGTACTTCCCCTTGATTGATTTCAGGACAATCAAAACACTGGATCAAAGAGAAGAAATAAGCTTCGTTTTTCACACCTGTACTCCACAGGCACCAGCCACTAATATATTCTGAGAGAGTATTAATCTGAGGTTAAAACTYGTGCAGGTGAAAGGATGTTCCAGTGATTAGATCCCTGCCAGCCCAGGACTTGCCAGACGCACGTTCAGGCTCATGCTCCTGATTTTGTTTGTTGACAAGTTACATATTTTGAGTGTGCCTCAGTTTCCACTCTCCAGGCACTCAGTCAGTTTATTTCAAGTGTCTTCCTCTCCACATTCAAATATTCCTCATTTTTAATTTTTTTCCCTGAGATCTTTGTTAGTGTCACCAACACCACCATGTAGCCCATCATTCAAGCCAGTAACAGACYTGCATCACAGACTCACTCCTTGGGTCCTCACTTTTAGGCAACATCCAAGTCCTGCAGAATCTTCTTGTTAAGATATAGCTTTTCCTGGTCATGTCATACTCGTATTCAGCTCAGATTTCTCTTCCCAGCATCCATTGTTTGGGGCATTTAGTTTTCTCTAGCTTTGACAAATGCATGTTTGTCCTAAGGTCCCACATGCCAAATGCAGCTGCAGACATTATTTCCTTATGCTGTGACAGACACCTGGCTCTCACTTCTTTGCTGTAATAAATGTTCGCTATTTCTCCTCATTTGTAAAGACAGTCCAGGCCTGCTCTCATTGCTCTTTTAAACCCCATTTATTTTGAAGTAAATCCCCCAATATTGACACAGTCAGCTCCCTGGCCAGCCGCATACACCTGTTACATTTTCAGATGGGTGAATTCCTGCTTTCTCCAGCAGAGCAGAGCTTCATAAGATCCCAAAAGTAAATTCGTTGTCCCCCCTCAAACCCCATCCCAAACTTGCCTTTTGTGCCAAAATCCTATCCTGTCAATATATGGAAATCATAAACTATTATTCTGACCATTTTTGCTAATTGTTTCCTTGTAATCACCTCTTTGTATTTCTTGCTTTCCTTAAACTGCTACCGTTTGGGAGCAGAAGAATTTTTTGCTCTGATGCCATTCACCACTTGGATCCTTGACTGGGCACTGCAGTATTAACCAGTAATAATCACTTTGTGGAAACGGTAGAAATCTTGCTGTGTCAGCATTGAAATATTCTTTTTAATTCTTAATCTTTCTTAGTCTTTTTTAGAAGAACAGTTGAGKATCACTGTCCAATAACTGTCTTGTTGCCATATGACAACAATTACATTTTGAAAAACAGAAAAGTACAAAGCTACCTTTTCATCCATCTTACATTCTCCCACACTCATAATAATACAGATGAAAAATGTTTTACTTGGAGGTAGATGTCATTTCTGAAAGCTTTTAGTCACTAATTACACAGTGATTTTGTTTTGCAGAATGTTTAATGTCAGTTCTTCAGCAAATTCTGCTTTTCAGAAAACAATTTATCTCAACATTTTGTATGAGATTAAGTTGCCAGTCATTTCTAAGGTCTCTGAGTAATAGTATTTTTCAGATTGTTATAAATCTATTAATACTAAAAAACAGTTACCATCCCTAAGTGATTTGTTTTAACGAGTTTAAATTTGATACATTAAAATGTATTTAAAATATAAACAAGAAACATTACATCAGCCTGGAAACTTCTTCACAGGGAAAAGAGCATCTAAAGGCTTTTGTGTTTTCTTTGTGGTGGAGGGGCTGAGCTGATACCTGCACTGTCCTGCAAACAAGGCCTGGTGGCCTTAGCCGTGTCATTTAGGTCTGAATTCATCACACCTAGCACTTGGTATTGGCCCGAGGTGCCTAATTCAGAAGAGCAGGTATACTAGGGTACGTGTGCAGTAAATGGAGAACAAGAAAGGCACCACCAGAGAGCAGTTCAAGTTGAGGTGTGGGGAGTTGTCCTTTAGAGGTGCCTTTCTATCTTTGCTGAATCTAAATGGAAAGTAGGGCCACAAGTTGTTGGACTGAAGTCAGTCTTGAATTTCTGTGTGCCTCAAATCTCGGCTGTCTGATGGGGATAATATCTCCTTACCTTATGTTTTCTATTTAGACTGCCACTTCTTTGGGGCTAGAATTTATGTGTGTTTATTATACCAATAGTAACAGCACTTATCTTGGAGGGAGTCTCTGGATGCTGCTATAGTACATATTGACAAGCTCAAGAATGCCTTAAAAGGAAGTGACTTTGTGATGGCTTAAAAGTCACGTTTAATTTTAAGAGTAATTTCCTTGAGCTTTGTTCCTGGCTTTGACATTCATTTCCCTGTTATTTCTCTCCTAGTTTCTTTGTCTGTAAATAAAATTGAGGGAATCATTGCGTTTCCATTTGGAAGACTTGGACTATATGTTCTAGGTGGTGGAGCTGGCCTCAGCGTTTGGCCTGGAGTCATCTCAGTACTGAAAGTGGAAGACTAAGTCCTTTCCACAGATTTTGCCAAAGAGGACACAGCAGAGTTCTGTACTGACTGTTATTTTAAGCTGTTTTTTTTCCTTCCTTTTGGAAAACACCATAACAAATGAAAGTAAAAATCTCCTTCCCTCTTCCAGGATTGAATTCTCCCCGGTGCAGAAAATCCATGCTGGTCTGAGGTGTTTTTTGAATTTTCCTGTCCTCTTWGAGGCCATCTGAGCTGAGCATATACTTTTTGCAAAATGCTCTTTCAGGGAAAAGATGCTAGGAATTATTGCTGAACTACAGAAATAATACTGCCCTGCCTGCCCATTTTGTTCAAAGCAAGAGCAGAGGATAATTGGGATGTACATATTTATAATGGAGAATTGGTATAATCTCACTTTATGATTAYCCAGTTTGGATCATATTGAAATGAGCAACAGGACTTTTTACTTCAGAATGCGTAGGATGGGTGACCAAAGTTGTGGCCCAAATGGGACATAAAAACTTTTTCTTTCCTATTGGAGGTGAAATTTCATAAATGACAAATGCTTGATAAGATCTTTCCCCTTCTAAAACATATCACTCTCCAAGACAGGATTTTAGGCGGGATAGATCAATGAWCTGATTCAAAATGGGTAACTCCTCTGGAAGTGAAGTCAGAAAATTTCAAAATAGATATGAGTGTACTTTTGGAAATGTAACTAAACTATAGAAAAGATATATTTTATAAATATATATATGTATAACTTCTTTTGCACCTTCTTTTCTGCTGCAGACCAGCAAAAGCCTTTTCTAGTATTTTTGGGTGTTATTTAAAATGCCTTACATCTTTCTGTGATAGAGATCTGAGAACTTTTCTCTTGTCCTGGAAAATAAACTTTACAGAGCTTTCTGGTGGATCTTGCATTAATGCATATCTYGGCATTACCTAACAATAATGCAGAAGGAAAAAATGACAGGTTTGTAATTTACATGATATAATGTTACCACTGTTTAAAGTCCACAAACTGTCATTTATTCATTCTGCTATAAAGTGTTCTGCACTGAACCCACTGATGAAGGCTRCAACACCTAGTTTGCCATTCTGATGTAGCAGTTCCTAAGCTTTGGCTGGTGGTCAGGTGAAACTGCAGAATTAGGCTGTTCTGCTGTGCCATTCTTATCACTATAAAGCTGTTCTCTGAATGTATTTAACACTCTGAAGTATTGATTTAAGCTTTCTGATTAGCAGCCTAATATAAAACACAGACTATAAATCTTGTATAATATTTGAATAGAGAGATAAATATTGAAGCTTCCAGATAATAACACATGCCTTCTGTTAAGAAATGCTAGTGTGGTAGATTAATCTTTACATATTTAAGGACATATTTTCAAAATATTTGTTTTATTCTTAAATATATTGTGGCTCATTTTGCTCTCTAGAATGAAATTGTGAAAACTAACATTGAGTTCATTAGTCAGAGATGTTTGCCAAAATCTGTTCATTTCATTCAGATAAGCAGTACTCTGGGCCAATATATATAATTTTGGTCATCAAAAGTCATCATTTGCCAGTACATATAAAACCCAGAGGCAGTTTCAGTGCTTTCCATAATGCTTTGATCATACAGTTACTGCAGAAGTTCAGATACTGATAGACAGTAATTATTGATGAATTTTGCTTTTTTAAATGTAATATGTTGCACGCTTAAAATGTTTGTTCTTTCCACTAGTTCACTTTTTAAAAATACAAGCAAATTTCTAAGGCTGTTAGTCTCTACTTCCTGTTTACTCAGGCAAATTCCAGTGTTCTTGACTGTATGCCATGGAAGAGTATAGTGYCACTGCTTCAGCATAATTGCACCCAACTTACAGCGGAGAGAGATCAGACTCTTACCAAGAACCTRCCTGGATCAACCTGCTTCTTACAGCACCTTTTGCAGGAACATAAAATTTATCTCCTGTGGTTTAGCCTGTAATATCAAAGGCACAGATCACAGAATGGCTTGGATAAATGCACAGAGCACCATTTAAAAGGTTTCCCCTCCAGCATTGGCCCCTATTCCTATGTAATCCTATGGGAAAATTTCTAGTCTAAATTTATTCATTGCCATATTGTTTACATTTGCTCTTACACAGACATTATCCTTTAGCAATTATTATATAGCAATTTTGCCTCCCTTCTGTCTGACTGTTCTTCTATACCCTTTCATAAATGAAAGCCATGAAATTATGGTTCAAGACCCCCCACGAAAGTATTTGTCATATGAATTATGTGATAGTTACAGACAATGCAAATTAATGCAGTTAGTAGGTCCTAGTAGTGTTGAAGTATCTGTGGGAGAGCAAAATGCATGTTCTGGCTTCATCACCTCCCCCTCATCCCCTTCCCCAGCCCCCCCCCAAAAAAAATCATACCATGAACTTAACTGCATTTTCAGAATTATGACTGGTGYTACTGATGTGTAGATGAAGAGAGAGAGACCACAGCCAGATTGTTTTTCGATGTCAGGTTGARCTTAATGTTTTGACAGCTGGGAAATCAAGTTGTGACTTACAGAGTTAATTTGATGTGTAAGTCATGGGAAGATAATAAATGCAGATGACTGAAATGTCATTTTCCTGAGTCACTTTTATGGCCATGCCCACATTTAAATGCAAACTGAAGGTTCAGTCCAATGATTAACCCAGGAACAAGATGCTGCTAGTGTATTAATTGACCTAATAAAATATTCTACCTTAGGCGGCCTTTGTCTACATCCATTATACTGTAGAGCAGCCAGTCAGTCAGAGTAGTTATAATTCACACACACAAAAACTGTGTTAAAATAATGGATGTGACGTGCCAGTCTATATAAACTGCTATAAGGGARCTAAGAAATCCACTCTAGAGTCAATAATACTCGGAAGTGTAGGGGTCAAGATTTAAGTATCCTCTTCTTACTACATTCTGGTTTACCTGCATCAGAATAATGAATGTTGCAAAAGCAAATGATGCTTCCTAAATAGTTTTAGTATGATAATTAAAGCCCCATAACTTCACTTTTCAAGAAGCTTTTTTCTTTGTTTTTGAACGAGTTTTTTATTAGCATTAGTTTTAATGCTGTTTTCGCAAAACATACATTTTTCTGGACATTTCACTACAGAAATACTTGATATGGTCAGATGATTTTGTATGGTCAGTGAATACTGGATGAATCTCTAAATCGGTTATATTAAGTCTTCTTGATTAAACTCTTCAGGTGAAGTTCATTAATAGGTAGTGTTATTCATACCTTTTTATCGAATCTAATTTGAAGGATTCTGATTTGACTGGATTGCTGGCACACTTGAAAGACAAACTGTTTCTATGATACTGGCATGAGAACATATGAAAAAAACATCCCTTTACCTGTTATTACACTTCAGAGAATTGAAGTTTGTAGTTTTGGAGGGGGGCAAATTTGACAATATCTGCAACACTTAAAGTGCAATAAGAAATCCCAGAGCAAACTAGCCAAGGTGAAATGGAAAGCTGTAGAGGAGTACAACTTACACTAKCTACAGTAAGACAGTGGATCACCCTTTTTCAACATAGAGAATAGTGATGTGTTTCTCCCTAACTTAACTTGACTATCTGTTGGACTATCATCCTATAGCKAGGCCTGATAAACGTGAGATAGACAAGTATCTCCTTCCAGAATTTTACAGACTTGAGGATACTCTTAGGGCAGTCATGACACCCAACTAAAATAAAGCAGAAATACTTAAAGCTTTCAAGATTTAACTRTGCAGCTTATTTGTTATCAATCAATCCTAAAAATGTGCCCAGTTTCCTGCAGGAAAAGCATGAAAAGAAATGCTTTCTGTATTTTAAATTGCATAGTTTTTTGGCTTCCTGATTTTTACTTTCAYAAGTGTCTTTGTGAATGATCTGAACTCCTAAGAGGTTCTCTTGGGAGAAACTTTCCATCCCCCAAAATATTGTTAAAATAGAGTATCTGGATTAGATTTGGTCCTTAGAAGCTCACAACATACATGGGTTTGAACTGAAGGTACATTCTTCCTCAAATTCCCAACACCACCGATCACTCCAAATATTTTAACTAACCACAAATTTGCAGCATCGCACTGTGCTAGCCTCTGAAAATACAGACATCCAACCTACTTTATTGGAGCAGAATAGCTAATGTGAAGGATGCATTGTTTCCCTGTTCCACATTTAGACTTATAAAATTTGCTCTGATTGGAACGTAATGCTTATGAACTAAAGATTTGTCTATTGCTAGTTACACCTGCTCCCTCATCTCATGACAAAAAGTTTAGTGTTTCATTATGATCCTTCCTTCTCATCTTAGAAATATAATAACCTCCAGTCTCTTGCTTCAAAACAGCTATAAATTTCCTGACTTGTAGTCCACATTGCCAGAGACATTCATTAAATCTAGATGTTAAACATCAAGTGAGTGTAAACAGCAGTGAGAACAGATATCGAAGTTGGAGTYTGATTCATATTTTATGTTGAAGCAAAATGTTTCTTGTAGAAATATCCCAGCTTTTAGTCTTTCTGGCTCTTCTGAGGTTTTAACAAGGTCATTCAGCTTAGAAAAGCTTCTGTTATGCAAATATACCTACCCATATTTCAGCAAAACAGTAACACAGAGACCAAGTTAATAGTGGCTAAGGACAATTTTTGTTCTGAAGCCAGGGAGAGGAAAAGTCCTTTGGTTTAGAACTAGATTAGTTAGTGATGATGATATACAGCATAGCCTTGTGGGAAAATGGTGATTGGGTCAAAGAGTAAAAACAAATTTCATCTATATCTTTCATGTCATGTTAGGTTTTCACAAAGTGAGGTGGGAAAGAAGGCTTCAGAAATATGAACGCCAAGTCATACTGACTAAATTCTTCTCTTGTTTGCGCCACTACTGTACAGGTTTCTGAGGAATTATTTATACTAGTGTAAGAACAAAGTCAGGACCTCTGTAACAGTATCCATGGGCAACAATTTAAAAACTGCCTTCAAAAGTATGTGTAAAAATTATGACAAACTCTTATCTGACTTCCCTTTCCTACTGCCTCACTGAACTCAGCAATCTATCCTTTGATGCAAAGAATGTAAGGGATCTAGGGGAAACACAAGTGCTTTCGACTGGTGTAACACTAGCAAATATGGAAATACTACAGCCAAATTGCTATTGATACCAAAGAGGTTTCCAAACAGAAAGAATGTCTTATATACGTAAAAAATCACTTTCTACAACTTCACCTGACTGCTTCAAATGTACTGTTGGAAGACAAAGGCTATTTAACTTTTCTCTGCCAGAAAAAGATGACTGACATATTGGAAGCATCTTGGGGAAAGGGGGTGTCAAAATCTCCAGCAGGGTCATGCTGATTATGGTTGTCACAGTAGTGTTGCTGCTCTGGTAGAACGATGGTGAAAGGACATATACGAATGGAAAATAATCAACAATGCAGGACTGAATTTTCAAAGGAATAATCACTCAGGCTAAAGTTAATATAACTTCTCAGATCGGCAAAAACATGGTCAGATATTAAATAAGCTGACCCTTAGAATCAAGTGGTTTCAAACTGGGAACCTTGATTAAATAAAGCAATTTTTAGAACATGTGGCTGTTTTAATAATTTGAGTAGCTTCACAAAATAATCTGCAATGAGAAGCAGTGTTTCCCATGTGTTAAATAATAGCTTTTGGGGGTTTATAGCAATTTTTTCTAAGATAATCAAGAAATTAATACACTAAGCAATTGCATTTGGATTTTTTCTGTTTTCTTCCTTTGCAAGTATGTAAAATGGCCCTTACCTTTTAATCCAACAGTCTAATGTGTAGTTTAATTCCCTTTTGGATATAATAGGAAAGTTTGATCAATCTTTTTTAATTAAAAAACATAGATTGTTTGACTGTATTTATATTTCCCATGGCAAAAAATAATTACATCAAAACTTGGCCAACAATTATTTTTATATCTTTATTTTACCTTCTTTGAGTTTGTGCTTATGAACTGTGCAGATGAGAAAGTTTAATTCATGATCATATCATCTATCTAATAAGATACATCACTTTTACAAAAAATAAATAGAGCCTTGACGTGTAGTTAAACTGGTGCTTCTTCCATCTACTAACTCTCTTAATGAGCTTTTGTAAACAACACAACAGGGATATGAAGTACCTCACAAGGCAAGTCCCATTGCACGGGGAAGCTCCACTAGTGGAATGCAAGCAAAGATTACGGTCTCACCCCTGCACCTGCTGCCCCCAGTAGCCTTAGCAGAGGGAGATGAAGTAGTAATAGGCTGAGAGTTGAACTGAACTCATCACAGCTCTGATATACCAAGTCATTCCTATGTGTAAAGGCCCCAAGCTCACTTGAAATTTCATCTGGAGAAAAGCCTGAGCAATGGGAGGGAAGGAGGAGCAATCAGCTTGCTGACAGGACCTCACATGCCCTGAGTCTGCCTGGGAGTAAGGGCTTCTGAATTATGCTGCCTGCCTCCTTCTAAGGTGCTCTGATCATGTTCTTTAAAATTTGAATTACAATATCCATCAGAGGCTTCTTCAATTGTGTTTTCTGTATAAATACAAAAAGTCTACCCTAGGTCTTTGTGGCTGTTTCCATTTGGATTTTGTGGATGTGTTCTGCAATTTGTCTTTCTGGTGGAGCTCATTTAAGGAAAGCTTTTCAYAAGAGGCTTGATAAAATTATAGTACTTTGTTATTTTTTTATTTCTACTATCATGTGTCATACTACGTAGTCTCAGAATCCACAGAGAAAAATAGATAGCATTGATTTAGGCATTGATTTAGAATTGTATTTCCACAGAAAGCTGAGCCAATCTTATCATTTGCTGACACCAAATGATGAACATTTCTGCCCTCACCCCACTCCTTTCCTTATCACAACTCCCCTCTCTCTCCTTCACTATTTCCTCAACTCCATCTTTCCCCTGTCCACCTGTAGTGCTCACTAGGTCTTCTGTAAGCCACTTTCTCATTCACATGAGAGAAACCGTCTGGCTTTTTTTCCTGAATTAGTGAATCAAAGTGGCTGATAAACAGTGTAAAATGAGCACCAGCAAAGCTAGAAGCATAGAGTACATGTAGGAGTGGCAATGTAGGAAAAGGACATCTCTTTCTGCTAGTGGTTATCTGTTAATTCTCACCATCTTTCAGGAACCCAGAATAGAGTGAGGGAATTCTAGTATCACCTTTATGGTTTGCAGAATCACTAGAGAACCTTTCTACATTACTGAGGTACACTTGCAAGTTATAATTTCTCTAGTGGCCAAACTAGTCCTATCTTCCCTTGTTTTCGGTTGTCATTCCTATGCCAATGCCTAGCATAAATTACTGTGTCTCTCACTGGTGCCACATTACCTGCTGGTGCAGTGGAACTATGACCATATTACCAAGGAAAAATAGGAAATAAAAAAATCATTTTTTTTTAATTTGAGAATTTTTTAATTTAATTTTTTAATTTCAAAATTCTACAAAAATTTTGTAGAAGTCCTGAAAATGTGACTTGCCAAAAAGCCAGAGAGTATGTGCTAATTAAGAAATTCAATGCAAATGTTCATTTAGGGAAGATCCCCAAGCATGTTGGAAAGGAGAAGGGAATCTGATCCCAGAAGTGAAGGAGGAAAATGTATCTTCATTTCTAGAAGTCTAGTTCTAAAAAAAAAAAAAAAAAAAAAAAAAAAAAAAAAAAAAAAGCAGGTAGAAAACATGGGATTTCACAGTTGTATTTGATATAAGTCCTTAACTGTGATTTATACTGCAAGGGAGGAAGAAAGGAAACAAGAGGTGTAGTTCAAGGAAAGACAGAGGTGTAGTTCAAGGAAAGACAGGTGGGAGAGATTAGGGATAGTCCATGTTGAAGCAGAGGAGGAGGAAAAAACTTCGAGAGACAATTCTGAAGAAACTCAAGCATGTTGTATTCATAAAAGATGAGCAACCTGAGCTAACTTTCTGGGACAGGCTAACCTAGAGGGAGATAAGCTGAATTGCTCTGAAAGACTGGAACAGCTAACATGCGATTTTGTTTGTTAAGGATATCTGTATAACTTGTGTTTCTCAGCAAGTAACTGATCTAAGCGTACTCTCCAAATGTCCCTGTATAAGTTTCAGCAAACTTAAGGGGTGCAGTGTGTTTCCTTCACCAAACTGCAAGAGTCAGTTTAGAAGATTGCACTGGTAGATGCTTGGTCCCAGAGAGCTGACTTCCTAAGTAGATGCAATCTGATATTCACTTGGCAAGGAGCAGATAGTGGAGAGGCAGCTTATGTATGACTTTGAGCACAACAGTATATTCTGGAGCCTTTGAGAAGAGCAGACTGGTTATACTGAGAAATCTAATATGACAAAGCTTCCAGCTCTGGCTGTATTCTTTACACCTGGGATCCCATTTTCTATAACATTTTACCTTCAGGTTATAGCTGGCTAAAAATTAGGCTTTCTAGGTTGTAGAAAATGTCATTGTTTATTTTTATATCATTTTAATCCAAACTGAACAGAAGCTAAGCATGTTTACCTCTGCTCTGCATCAGAAGCTTCCTAGGCTCTGTGACTGTTCAGTGAAGTTGACATTTGCTGTCATTTGATGAGAACATCAGCTTCACTAAGCAAGTCCAAGAATTCCCAGGGTCTGCAGCTCTGCAAGTGACCCCCTGAGCTTCCAGAGTTAGTAGGATTGGGATCTAGTGAAGTTGTCAGTTGAAATGTTTCAGAATCAATACTCTATTCTTTCCAAAGGAATTTTATTCCTGAATAGTTTGCAAACTAGTTTTACCTTGGATGTTCAAGCATATCAGAACCTGAGCCAAAGAAGTACCTACTGGAAGAAGTACGTTCTGTGCGAAGCAGGGATTGCTGAACTTTTTGCAGCCCTAGTTATCTGTACGGATGTTTCCTGTATGCCTTGAATATTTACATTAAAGATTGCACTCCCTTACTGTTGTCCATCTGGAAGAATACTTAAGCATTCCTTAGACTGAAAGACCTGTAAAGATCAATGTAGTATTCATCTCTAACATTCCCAGTGTTGAAGTGCAAACTGAAAGAAATGCCTTGAGTGCAACAGGTTACATCTAAAGTGCTTCATAATCTTAGCTGTATTGAGTCTGGCATTCCCTAAGGACAGTTACTCATTTTATATATAATTCAGYACCTGATATTCGGATTATCATCTAATGAAATTTGAGAGTACAGATGCTTAAACATTCACCAAACTTTTAAGTCTTATCTGCCTAATTCTGACCTATATTATTAGCTTATTAGTTAAGGGGCAAGAGATTTCCTTGCCAGTAGTGCACAAGAGTATGGTGTGGCTGGCCTTTACTTTTGAACACCAGGTTAATTCCCCCRCCCTAAAGATTAACTGCAGTGTGCTAAATGACATTTAGAACAAGCCCAAATGAAGTCTGAACACACAARCTTGGTTCCTTCACTACTCTTCTCTTGCAGTGTTGTGTCTTACTGAACTTGGKGCCAGTCTGCTTATTTTCTGGTCACCTATCTTTTCTGTCCTCTGGTCAAAATCACGCACCAAGTAAATTTCAATCTTAAAAAAGAAATTAAATTAGAAGTGAGATTTTTGCAGAAGCTGCATAATGAGAATTATGCAATTTTCCCCAAACTGTCTCAGTCCTAAAGTCATAACAAGTAAATTTACTGTGCCATATATCACTGCTAGCTTAATTCAGAATGAGYAGTATTTTAGTATTGGCAGCAGTGCTAAATTGGCTACAGTCTACTGAAGCTTTCTATTTCTCCCCAAATAACTTCTAGCTATTTTAGGACCAAATCTTTGTTGGGAGGATAGATACCAGTTAACTTTTATATGCCGCCTTCATTTTCAGTATCTAGATTATTTTATATTAGCTATCATTCTGAATGTAATCTAAATTCTGATATACCAGAATCTTAGGAATCTGGGACCAAACTTATATCTGATTATATATTTATACATTATTATAATGAATTCCAAAATGATCCAACAGCCAGACTAAAATGAAGGAGAATAACCAATAAGGCATGCATAGAACRTTGCACTAGAAATGAGGAAAGAGGAATTGATAGCAGACACTGATGTGAATTTCTATCAAAGATGCCAAAGGAACATTAATATTCAGTCAGAAAATGCAAGACTTTGTTTCTAAAACTCTCAGTTTAGATTTACATTCTTGCTCCAGATGGAGATAACATGCCCAAAAGAATAWCAAAATTTTTCATTCATGGTGGAGAATAGACCATTTTTCTTCAATGTCCTTAGAGATTGAGCTTTAGATTTAAACAAGGTTTCCGTAAGAGGAAGCACACTAATCAGTACAAGTCTGTCTCATCAGCTACTGTAACCGAGCCCTAGTATCTCACCAGTGCTGTTCAGTTTTGTCTGAGAAGGGGGGCATTGTAGTTATATTCAATAGTTTCCATCCTCTGCACAGACTTCCTATTAGGTGGTCCCTCTGTTGGAGTCTGAATGCCTGTGGAAAGGAGGACCCAACAGTGAATCTAGCCCAGGAACTTGAAAGGCCCAAGAGCAGTAAATTGCAATTGTCCTTATATGTCCTAGTTTATCTTCTCCAAAATTATGAAAGCCTTTGTCATTCCTGCTGGGATCTGAATTTTAAT
Source organism: Rhea americana (assembly GCF_003343005.1). Classification (NCBI taxonomy): domain Eukaryota; kingdom Metazoa; phylum Chordata; class Aves; order Rheiformes; family Rheidae; genus Rhea; species Rhea americana. The sequence continues at coordinate 1,506,274 of NW_028186779.1, forward strand.
TCCTGGGAGTCCAGAGGACATATGTATCCCTACTTCAACACCATTTCTCTCTGGATAGCTAAGAGGAGAGATGAATTTGTCCCTAGATGTTTTGAACCTGATATTTAGAACCATAAACTACCCCTCTGGCACAAAGAGTAAGCAAAATCCATGCTTTGTCCTCCTTCATTTTCCTCCCACACTTCTGCTCTTCTCGTCTCCGTTTTTTCCTCAATCATCTAATTTATTTTTTTCCATACTATTAAGCTGTAAGTAGTTGATAGAATGACAATGATATAAGGCTGCTTCTTGCCGTATCCTCCATCCTTTACATGGGTGGATGGACCCCTATAATTGCAGACAGTTTTAATCAATTGTTCTCAAATACATACTTGTTCTTCCTTTTTTCCTAGGTATTATTTTGAATTTTTAAAGTACCTATTACCTATTTAAAATTAATACAAGTTTTGAATGTGCACAAGTATGTGTAACTTTTCATTTTTAATTTGAATCTTTTCCCCCTGGAGGAGTCTGGAGTTCTTCCTGAATTTATTAGCATTGACAAAGAAAAAAACAAATGTCCTTATATGTCCTAGATTTTCCTCCAGGGAAAACTGTTGAGTTTACACTTGAAAAACAATATCTCTCATTAAGTTAAGTTGTTGTGAATTGTAAGAAATGTTCCACCATTCAGTAATGGTCTAATTTAATGCCCATTGAATGCCAGAGAAATAATCTCATTGATTTCAGTAGGTACTGAAACAGACTGCACTTGCAAATCAGTTGTACCATTTGGATTCACTTGGTAGTGTTTCTCAAATCCAGAAATTGGCTGACCCTCAGTATCCACAGAAGCGGGGTAAGGATGAATTCTGCTGCACAGGGGAACAGATACAATTGTTAGCATTAGACAGAAATGACTTGTGAAGTGATATGTTAATTTCTTTGTCTATATGCTGGTCAAACAGGTGTGTGTGTTGTAAGTAATGCAGAAGTCTGCCAGCTGAACATCTGAGGAAGACTCCAAGCCCTTGATCATAACTCAGAGACAGTTCAGTAGTGAAACTAATTAAAGAAATAAGGTTAACCAAGGTGAAGAACTCACAATCCAACCAACTAGTTAGCAAATACAAGAGCTGGAGTTGAAGAGGAGGATTTGTGAGGATTTCTCCATTTTCTTTAAAAGTGGAAAAATAAAAAGATAGTTACTAAAAAAGTAGTGTTGCTGACCAAAAGAGTGGAATTAGATAGTAAAGATACTGAATTGGATACAGACATCTCAGAATGAAGGTTATCCTTCAGTGATCAAGTAGTGGAAGCTACTTATCTGTAAAGCATCATTTAGAAGAATTCACAGAAGTCAGGTTTTAGAGCTAGAGCTAGAGACGAGGGTGAGCAGTGAGATTTGAAGACAAAATACAGGAGTGGTGATGTGGCTGTACGGACAATTCAAGAAGTATAGAAATTTGCAGAACCATGAAGTTCAAGAATAGACCACTCGTTGATCCCCAGAAGCATAGGCAAGATATCTAATGGCAGAAGAGGCATATTCCACTCTAGAGGAAGAGCAGACAGAAATGAAGGAATAATGGCAAAGACAGAAAGCAGAGAGTTAGTTCAATTAAACTGCATATTCTGCCAACAGAAGAGCTCCAGAAAACAAGGCAGGATATCATCCATGAACCTGACACTGAAAAGGAACAAGAGATGAAATCTTGTGATTATCCTTCATCTTGGGCTAACTAGATAGCACTTGGAATGACTTTTGATACTTCCTCTGCATCATTGCTACTTCTATTTTACATCCTAGAGTAGGGATAACTGAGTTCTATAAATAAGCCAACAAGCAGTTGACGGTAAGTGGTCATTGAGTGTCAGGTGCAATGGCTCAACATACATGTACATTCTTTTAAATCAGTTCATACTGTCATGTGCATACAAGATACTCCTTCGTGTTAGGGTAGATGAACCTACCTTCCTATCTCAGCCCAGCTCTGGCAGTTCTCCAGCAGCAAGAATTCATCACTTCTTAAGTTTCAGCCTTTATATTTCTCTTGTTCTTGCTACTGCACTTTTGTAAGGGGAACTGGACTAGAAGTACTGGTAGATAACAAAAAATGTGGTGCCAACCTTCAAAAAGAGAAAGATCATACTAATTACTGTCAAGAAAGTCTGGCTTCAATCCTTTTTAAAATACTGGAATGAATAACAGCTTCTAACCATTTGGAAGATAGCAGAAGCAGAAGCACGGCTTATAAAAGAGAAACTCTTGCCGTCACTTTTTGACAGAGTTACTAAATGAGAAAGCTATGACAGATGCAATGCAGGGCTTTTTCTGCATGTAACAATTTCACAGAAATGTTACATTTACAACTAACTGATTTTTAAAAAATATTAAAATTTGAACAGGAACTTAAAACCWTGTGCAGTATCGCAGACTAAAGGTGAAGATGAAGCAAGGGATAAATGTCTATAGAATGGGACTGGTGTTAGGTGCTGGAGGCTTCTTTCTCCTACTGGCTAAGAAGAAGGAGTGTCAGTGTTCAGGTCTGCCTGTTTATCTGATGTCTCTGTAGACAACTTGAGTGTAGCACTTTGGACGTAGCTTCTTCTTTAGCCTGTCCCAAAATGGAATCCTGAGATTCTCCTTCTCTTACTTGCATTGCCATTTAAATATTGTTGCCATCAAATACCCTTATTTAAATAACAGWTTCTCTGCATTTATAAAAGTCACTTCCTTCTAGAAAGCCCCTTATTTCCCTTCAGGAAGCCATATCACACCAATTGGACAAACAGAAAGCACATATAATATTCATTAAATATTCCATGCCTTTCCTATGTCCTTCACAGGGTAAACAACATGGAAATGTGKTTTTTGTTTTGTTGGTTTTTTTCAGGGTGCAGCAACCCAGGTGATCACAAAGGAATAGAAAAGTAAAGATACTTGGAGATATAAGAATAAAAATAATGCAGAGAGGTTCAATATGAAAACAGTGCCACCTAATAATTCATCTAGAGAAGAATGACAGCTATTGAGAGAAGTTATACAGAGGGACTCAAGAATTTAGAAATAAAAGAAATTAAGTTAAGGAAGGGCAAGACTTAGGCCAAATATCAGGGGAGACTTCTGAAGTACTAAGAGGTAGAAGATACTGCAAAGGAGTGATCTAAATGCACCATGTTATAAGTTAAAAGCATTTTAAGATGTTCTGTAGTGGATATTAGCAAGTAGGGGGATCAGGTTGCATGTCCCCAGCTCTGATGCTCCTAAGGATTGTTTCAAGAAATGCCAAATTCACAACAACCTTCCCTTTCTCTATGGCATAATGGAGTAAATGTCCCCAAAAAATTTTGTTGCAAGATAGTTGAGATGTCATTGAAATAGAGATTCTTAATAGGTCTCTCTTACTTGTAGAAGTAATTATTTATCATTTGTGTTACAGAAGCATCTTGCAACTCTACATCAGAATCCATTGAGCAAAGCACTGTCAAGATTCATGGCAAAAGTTATTTCTTTATCACAAACTTCTAATAATCTAAATGTAATAGATAATCTAATGAGTAGCTTTTACAGACAGGAGGCTGTAGAAGAGAGGAAGGAGTAGGTAGCATCACCATGGTGACAGAGGAACAAAAGTTAACTAGTTTTCAAGCTGAGGATTTTGTTTGTGTTGTGATTTCTTTGAAAGTCCTCTGCCTATTTCCCATATTGAACTGAGATATTTTTAGGTATGCACATCTCAGTGAAGGTAGGGATTATAGCTAGCATGTGACTAAGAGTTAGTCAGAGTTATCTGAAGTTAAAAGTATGTGTATCTGTGTACTCTGTACGTGTACTCCGTGTATCTGCTAGCTGTGGTAAAATATACTTGGACTTCCTCCTGTCACGAGTGGTGGGGACACAAATATTCCTTCGCTAACCAACCCTCAGCCTCAGCTCTCTGAATGCAGGCCAGGGTGTAAAGACTGTGACAAAGTTACCCTGTGCACCTAGAAACACTTGATGAAACTTCGCTACCGCATTACCACAGCTGTCTTTGGGGCAGGGTAGTGCTGCACAATCCACAAGTGCAAGATTGTGGCTGAATAGTTCARCTTGAGTTTAGGTCAATAAATTCTGAGAGCATTTTTGCTCCTTTGTAATTTTATAACTTCTGTATTCCTATAAAATCAGATAAGTGTTTATCTTTTAGGATTCAAAACCAGAAGGGAGAGTGCTTTCCATCACTTTTTTTACCCATATAGAAAGGTTCTTATCTGAAGCGCAAACGCTGTGAAGTTACCACAATTCCAAAGAATTTCCAAAGAATTATTCTAAATTGATAGTGCTGGTAATTCAAGTCAGAATTAAGTTCCGTGTATGCAYATGTATTTTAAAGCTCTAAGGAAATGAATTACCCCACTTTTTCTGTCTTTGGTCACTGTGTTCCACACATTCTTTTGAATGCAAAGGTAGTATATTTGTATAAAGTTCCTCCCATTCCCAGCACTCATTAATAATGTAATCTTCAGCAAAAAGGGCAATCAGTGGTTTTATTTCTGCATTCTGAGAAGAAAAATAAACCCTGTTTCTAAATGCAAGAGGTAATGAATGCTGAAAGATGTGATAGTGTAACAAGAAGGTATTCCTTCAGGTTATTTTGCTTGATGCCATTTGACACCATCTTGTAAGAGATATTTACTTTGTTCATATTGTTCTCAGCGTTTGCTGGCAACAATAAAGAGTATTTTTCAAGCCTGACACAAAGGGACCCATGGTCAGTACTTCTCTTGCTGTGTCTAGGACAATGTCATTTTATAATACCTCCTCCAGGTGAGCTGCCAGAAAGGGCTAGACTTATCCCAGTACTCAAAAATACCAGTTTTCTTATTCAAAACCATGCAAAAACAATAGAAGTTCTTGTTGTGGGACAGTATTTTGCATTACTAAACTTTAGAAACAATTCATTTTCTTACCATTATCAGTATAACAAATCATGGTCCAAAACAAATTGACTATATACTACAATTTGCATGTTTCAGGAGCCTTGGCATAGCTAACTGGATAGGTAYAGGTAGGTATAACTAGTGGCTGTTCAGATGAACATCTATGGGAGAGAAAAAGCCCTAAGGACACACAGCCACACATACCCCAGTCTGGACAATTCTTCCACTTTAAAGCATAAGACAAAGTTTGAATCTTTAGCTGCAGTATTTCAGTCTGTCTTACTGTGAAGCGATTCATACAGACATCATGCTTTTTAACTGCATGGCTTTTAACCTGGGTAAATAAAATATGACAAAAACGAAGATAATGGTGATCTAATAAAATATGAGGTTCTATAAGGACTTACATGAACAAAAGAACAAAGTTGCTATTGACCTCCATCACAAATTTCCACTCCATGCTGTTTAATTAGAAGCAGTTAATGCAGTGACTGCTTTAGGCAAATGGGGTTTGTCAGAGAGCAGCCAGGGTGGGCTGCTCTGCCCRGCAAACTGATAGCTGAAGATGACAACAAGGCAGGCAGAAAGAATGTTCTCAGCAGCAAGGAGTACAGTCCAACGAGCAAAAAAGAAGAACAGAGCAGATCTGGCGATGATAGCTGGTGCACTGAGTGGACCAATGATTGCCAGACAAGTCCATAGTGATGATACAAGTCCAAGGTCAAGCCAGGAAATGAAGCCAGTAAGGCAAGGCCAGGATTAGCAAGATACATGGTCAGGCACAGCATACCTACAGAGTAGCTTGAGCAGTGGTCTGACCTTAATTGAAGCTCCCCAGCCATAGGACACAGTGTGTGTAAGCAGACACCACAGAACGAGGCTTCTCACAGTTCTTTATCACAGCTTAGCTGTTTTCACAGCAGTCTGATCCAAGGTTGTGTAACTGTGACTCTGAGCTGACCTTGAACACAGGCAGCAAAACCCCTGCAGAGGAGGGGAAGAAGTTGCAAAGGAGGATTGGTGAGGCCTCATCTYGAGTACTGCRTCCAGTTCTGGRCTCCCCAGTACAAGAGAGACATGGAGTACTGGAGAKAGTCCAGCGTAGGGCTATGAAGATGATCAGAGGGCTGGAGCATCTGCCCTATGAGGAACGGCTGCGAGAGCTGGGCCTGTGTAGCCTGGAGAAGAGAAGACTGAGGGGGGATCTTATCAATGTGTATAAGTATCTGAAGGGAGAATGTCAGGGGGACAGYGACAAACTCTCTTTAGTTGTCCCGTATGACAGGACAAGAGGCAATGGGCAGAAACTGAAGCACAGGCAGTTCCGCCTGACCGTGAGGGGGAATTTCCTCACTGTGAGAGTGACAGAGCCCTGGCACAGGTTGCCCAGAGGTTGTGGAGTCTCCTTCTCTGGARATCTTCAAGGCCCGCCTGGATGCAACCCTGTCTAMCATGCTCCAGGTGACCCTGCTGAGCGGGGARGTTGGACTAGATGATCTCCAGAGGTCCCTTCCAACCTTGCTGATTCTATGACTCTGTGATTGCAAGGAAAGATAGTTACAGGCTGGTCAGGGCAGTTAGAGCCTGATGATGCACTCGGGACCCTCACATGAGTTGCCATGTTGTTCGTAACAACTTGTTTTTAGCAGGTGATCTTTAGGCATTTTTGTTACTGAGAGGTAGACTATTAAAGGCTCATAGGAACAAAAGTTGAAAAATGCGGTATGATGCAGTGTATACAGGGAAGTTTGCAGGGTCCCCTGACTTATACCCCTTTCTTCAGGTACACACCTGCATCTGTTCTTTCACATCAGAGCCCCTCTGTTAGTTCCTCCAGAACCTTGTAGTGAAGTTCTGGCTGTGTTTCTCCCTGCTCCTCTTTATTTACACCATCCCCATCCAAGGCCCTACCAAGTTGCAAGACCCCCTCATCAACTTTCTTCTGACCTCCACCAGGAGAAGGATGCTTGTTATCAGGCTGCTGTGGCTGTTGGAATGTTTTCTGTTGTGTGGCCTCTCAGGTCCCAAGGGACAGCAGCATTGGTCAGCACCCACTTGCTCCCTCAGCATCTTCAGAAAACAGTGGACACTGTCAGGGTGCCTAATCAGTGCTCTACTTGATGCCCCTTTCTAGTTCCCTGTCTTTTTTCCTACTTTTTATCCTTTGATSCCCCCAACTCTATATATTGTCCATTGCACCCTATAATCACTTTATTTTTTAGCCCCTACCTCTCACTTAAGTCCCAGGGAGGGTTTTCTTTGGTCAGAGAGATCAACAAACATTGGTAAAAGAAGATGATGTTTAAGAAAAACATGCAGGCTTGGGGCACTTTCTGTAGCCCATTCCCTTCTCCTACCACCCAGAATGTTGTTCTGCAGTTGTAAGAGGTTACAGCTTCACCTAATCCCTTTAGTATCTGCTTGTGAATTAATCAGTTGCATGTGAGTTTTTGTTATCCCCTTTTGAATCTGCTGATGCTGTCTCCTTCCAGAGCCCTCTCTGCAACCAGGTCCAAAAGTCAATTAGCTGATAAGAAAGAAGTTCTTCCTTTTTTCTGTTTCAGGCTGGTTTCTGTTTCAAGCAGGTTCTCCTCTTAGCTTTGAGTGCCCATTGAGTGTCACTCTGAGATCTGRTGAACAGTAGTTCTGCCTTAACCCTGTCTCCACCTTCATGCTTTTGTAAACCTTGAACATATGCCCCTCCAGACTTCTGCTGTCAAATGTATAGAGCCGTAGCCTTTTCAGTTTCTTCTTCTAAGTCAGCAAGCCCATTCCTTCTGTCATTTTATTTGCTCATCTCTATATTTTGTTTAACTCCATTACAACTTAGGTCTGATATAACTCTATTAAAACCTGCAGAGACCAAAGCTACACACACTACTCAGTGTGAGTGCAACAACAGTTTTATATAGTGGCAAAATTACATTCTCTTTCTTGTTCTCAGTACCTTACCAAATGATGGCATTTGTTTTTTTTGACAGTCACTGCACATTTCAGAAGACTGAGTGATGACTCCAAAATCTAATTCCTAAGCTGTAATTGCCAGGTCCAATTTCAGCATTATGTAGCAGGGTTTAGATTGTTGTTTCTTGTAGGCCTTACTTTACGCTTAGCTACATGGAAGTTCATCTGCCATGCTTTTGTCCATCAACCAAGTTTTATGCCATTGACGTGGCATTTGACTACCCGAAAGAGACTGTCATCATCCACAAATTTGGACATTTCACTGTGTTCTCSTTTCACCAGCTGCTTGATGAAGTTGTCAAACAATTCTGGTCCCACCAGTAATCTTTTGGGAACCCAGTGCTGACTCTCCTGCATCTTGGAAAGTGAGTATTAGGTCCTACCTTTTGCTTCTTACCATTTAGCCAGCCTTCAGTCCATACAGGAATCTTTCCTCTACTTCCACTGCAACATCATTTCATTAATAACCTTTAGTGTGGAATCTTTTTAAAGGCTTTTTGAAAATCCAAATATATGATCCACTGGATCACCCTTATCCTCATGCTGCTGACACCCCTGTAGGACTCTGGCACTTTAGTGACATGYGATTCTCTTTAACAGAAGCCAAGCTGCCTCCTTTTCCCAAAACACCATGCTTAGCTATGGAACCAGGGAATTCACTATTATAGACTTCATCACCTTACCAGGAGTGGAGGTCAGACTTTTCAGGCTGTAGTTGCCAGGATTCCTGCTAGAGACTTTGTGGCAGATGAGAGTTACACTGGTGATCAGCCAGTCCTCCAGCACAGAGGATGTTTGTAATGGTAGTTTGCACACTTTGGTCAGCAGTTCAGCAATTTCACATTTGAGTTCCCTCAGAACTCCAGGTGAATGCCATCCAGTTTGGGTGAGTTATGAACACAGCTTCTTTATTCGGTCTAATGCTTCCTGTGTATTTACCTCAAATTCATCTATATCATCTGACCTATCTGCTATAAAATAGGTGCAGGCATATTTATGTCATGATTTACACTGAAGTCAGAAAACTTGGAAGTTTTCTTTAGGCCTCACTGCAGAACCTTTCAGTGTCATCCTATAAAAAGATAGTGCCCCTTTAAATCTAAAAATATAAATGAGCTGTAACTTGTATAAACCTTTAACCTGATAACTTTGCAGGAATTGATGCAGGACTTCCATGCTAGGTGGAACTTAAATGACTCTGAAAGTTAAGGAAGGTTTGTAGTACCATAATGCCATTGATATCAGAAACTATCAGGTGACTCCACTGGCATAGATAAGATCAGAATCTGGCCATAAGGTATAGTTCAAAATAATCTTGTCTGGCAAAGAAATAGATGGTGTTAGTGATCTCCTACGACTCTGTTATCTAAAATGATGGTCTTAATGTTAGCAGAGGGAAATGTCTGTGAAGTTGCAAAGGATCTCATAGGAAAGAGTCTCCTGTGAGAAAATGATGAATATTGATTATTGCATTGTAACAAAACCATRAGGGTGATGCTCAGCTGATGTAAATCAAAGTGACTGCTACAAAGACTACAATAGAGATTTATTGGCATTTGAGATCTAGTGCTATACCTGTTAATTGGACTTTGTGAAATCATTAAACATCTTTCTACATAACATTTTCACTAGAAATTGTTTTATGCCRTCCTTCCTCTGAAATTTAACAAAACAGTGATTTCTACCGCTACTGGATGATGATTCAAGTGCAAGCACTGAAGTTTTGAAATGGGATTCAATAGCTCATTTTTGATGCAGATAGGAGAACAYTTACCTGTTTCTCTTGCATAACCCTTGTACATATCATGGAAAAATCTTCCAGAAAAGTAGATTTGCTGTTGGAAGGGTGCAGAAAATAAAGGCTGAAATAAGTCTGACTTTTTGTGATGTATTATTTCACAAATCTATGTTTGCTAGGCCACTTCATTTATTGTTTTAAAAATCCAGTTAAATCTGCAATCCAGTTAAATCATACCCAGAGTTCATCAGGGAGAATAGGCCTGAATTACTGCTTGCATAGCAGCTTGCTTCAAGACTTGTTAAGAGCATCAGAAATAGACAAAATTTCAATATCTGTTTGGGTTCTCTTGCTATGCCAGCTGTTAATGTAATTTCAAACCTTGAGGTTTCTTTTCCCAGACTTCGAGGTAATACAGCCCTGGATACACTCTGCATAAGAGTGGAAAGAATAGGATGGTTGCTGGCTTTTCCATGGGGCTTGCAGCTAATCTACCCAAAGCAGCTGGTGACTGACGTACTGTAAGAGCTTAACCTTCAGCTGTCACAAATGATGCAACTCTGTCAGTATCCATAGCCTAGTGGAATTACACYAGTTTAATTTAGTAAAGGACTCAAATATAAAATTACATGTAGCACCAAGTGGGCTTGGGAGTCTCATTAAATGTTCAGGATTGGATTTTCTGTATAAAAACAGTGCATCTTTTCTTGTTCTGTTCTAAAGCAGGAAAACTGATATGTCTAAATAGCAATAATCTGCAATATGTATATTCCAGAGAATATTAAAAAAAATACCCTCCAGGTTACCTTTTGGTGTCTAGAAAGTCCTTTGATGCTTTTGGTGCATCTGGCATCAGGGTTAACCTCTTTTTTCGATTTAAATCTTAAAAGACATTCATTCCCATTTTTCATAAAGAAAAGAGTCTTCAATTGCTAGGGCTGAAAGCCTGTCACTGTGATTTTTTTCCTAAAAATCATGGCTTTTCAGAGTTGCTTTCCTGAAAGGAACAAACTTTTAAGGCATGTTATTTCACAGAACTGACACAAAAGCATAGATGCTTTTCGAAACCTATTTTTAATGTCTGTAGCTCAAGGAAAGTTCCTCTAATTTACCTACAATTTTGGGTAAAGAAAGTTTCTGTGCAAATTCTCTACATAAAAAATGTAAAGTATCTGGAACCTTGCAGTAAGGAGTGTGGAAGAGGGAAGGAGAAGACATGCATTATGTTACAGCAAAACCTTGGACCTTTAGTCACAACCACTGCAGCAGAGGATGGGCTTTAAATATGATTTTCCCRGGTATTTAGGGCCAGTTAAATTTTTAAAACATTGAACTTTCTGCTGTGAATGTCTGTCAGATTTAACAGTGGCCATTCACTGGTCACATTCACTTTTGAAACAACAACAGAGAACCGTGTCTAGGATTTCAGTCATTTCTGCCAGTCAACATAACTAGCAGTCTCAAAGACTGCTTCATGGATTGGTAGCATAGGAAACCAAAGGGCCTACAGATGATCAGAYGATTGGTTGCCAGACGTTGGAAAAATGTAATCCAGAGGGTTTGGTTTAATGGCTTTCAGTCTGCCCAGGTACCTCATGTGCAGCCTAAGCTGTTAAAACCACTTTATAATAAGCCAAAACAAAAGGAGGCAAAACTCTTCCTGAATCACTATTTATGTTCATACTTCTGTCATTTTACCAATTTTACTTTACCAGGCTGACAAAGTCCAGGTTTGTAACAGTAAACAGTAGAGACTACAGCATTCAGCATATGAACAAGTTTACAACTAATTTTTTTAGTTTGATAAATTTGGAAAGMTCTCAAGAGAGCTGGTACAAACATCTGAACCACAAAACAATGTTATTAAGCATTCTTATCCCRTAGAGGTTATACACGTCTATTTTGGTCTGTTATTAGAAAATTTCCTTCATTCTGCCTTATGCACAGAATAACAAGGATCTAACAACACTTAACTGGGCTGTATTATGGTTTCTTATAACAGAAAGGGCTGATGCATATTGTTCAAGCATACATGTAATTTTTTCCCTCCCTCAAAATGTAATGCTTGGGTGGAGCAAAAGAATTGAGACCTGAGCCACATCAAGACATTTTAACAACAGACATACTTAGGGAAATTTACATAAAGATTTAGAGATATAATCCAACTCCTAGTGAAAATAAAAAAGCAGGTCAAGCAAAACGTGATTAGATCTAGTCTTCCCATTGATTTTCAGAAACAACAGCCTCCTACCAGCTGCACTTTAGGCCACTAAAATCAAGTTTCCTTTTTCCCTAAAGACATATAAACACAATATGTGTTTTTAACCGAATTAGTAGAAGCACCAATGTTTTGTCTGATTTTTTACTTCTTTTTTGCACATAGACAGCAGAAATGTGGTATGTTGAGTATTTCTACATCACCTGCAGCAGTCTGTTTTTGACTGAAAATATGCTAACAGATATGGTGGGCCAAACTGCAGTCTGACTTAATTTACTGGAGTGGCAAAGAATAGCAGATAAGGTAAAATRTTAAAATATAATAACCTTGGAAGTCATTTGCAAAATGTTACAGAGAAAAGTATATGCATTTATGCTGTATTCATAATAAAAACAGCAGGCCTTTTTCCTTGTTTCACTATGTTTTTCTTCATAATACTTCATTGTTCAGTGGTTTCTATAATGTTCTTAGTGACTTCTACTTATGTATTTAAGAGGAAAATCAACTTCAATTTGGGGGACCAAGCAGAAAACAGTATACCGTAAAAAATGTGACCCTTCCTTTTTGTGCTTGGTATCAGAGAAAAAGATTTGACCACTGTTTACTTCTGTAACMACAAACAATCTTTCTTGCCAATTAAACAGTGTTAGTTTGGGGGAGATTTATAATAGAACTCTGGACAGAAGGAAAAATGTTTTGAGAAATATTCATTTATGCACATTTGAATCTCAGTTTTGAATAAACAGCATGCCCAAGACTCTTCATATTCATAATCTGTGATTATTTGTGCATTAAACCTTTGCTAGATGTAATACTCTTTAAAATTTAATTTTAAGCTCAAATGTTTGTGAAAAATGAGTGTTTGAATTTCATATTCAAAGTTCAAAAGAAGGCTCCAGTAAGCTGGTAACACTTATATATGTGTTTCATTATAAACACCTGAATAGTCCTATTGAAGTCAATGAGATTACTCATGTACTTCAAGTTAAGTGTTTCTAGGACTGGAACCTTCTTTTGAGACTTTTTTTTATGACTGCTTTAAAAGTCTACAAGTAGGGAAAGACACAAAGTTCAACAAATGCATTATCTATTGCGAGTTATTCATTCAARTAGAGTTTTGTTAGTGACAAATGAACATAATTGAAGCTCTGACTGAGTGCTGATAAAGAAAAGCCTAGCATTTCCAAAATGTGACTTACTTATTTGCTACCACCAGAAAAAGTAAATGCTGTAGAATTTGTTTATATTCATTCTGTTCTACAGAGGACTAGTAGAGGGTAACATTACTTCACGCTGTAAAGTCAAGAAATCTTGTGACCTCCCCTAACTGTTGACTCAGTGTGTGGCATCGAACAACTCACTTAAATTCTCTGTGCTTCGGTGTTCCTGAACATGAAGCTGAGATAACTGAAGTAAAGCTCTCAGGGTGTTGTAAGTAGGAAATTCAACTGTTTCTAGTACACGCTGAAAATGATTGGTGATGGTTGATACAATACATCATCTGATTGGGCACYTCAGCTTTTTCTTTATCAAGACCAGTTATAATGGGAACTATCAATATTAGATACTTGTATTGCAGTAGTGCCGAAAGATATAGTGAGAATGAGGATTCTGTTTGCAAGGTAGTATATAAATATATATTAASAGAGGTACAGGCCTAAAGGCAGTAGTCTAAATCCACAAAACAGAGATCAGAGAAAAGAAAGCTCATCACTTTGTTACTTTAGAATTGAATTTTATGTGATTAACTCAGACTTTAGCTCAAATATTCCGGTGCCTGTTCAGAAAATTTGTTCAATCATTTATTCAAATGATTGAAGTTTAGAAGTGTTTTAAGACTTGACTAGAACAAGATAAAGTTAAAATCATTTGAGTGTGGGTGGCCTTCCCTGCTACACCCTATGCCTTTCTAGAAGTAAATTTGTTCCATCCAGGTGAAGGTCCTAGAGTGCCTCAGTACAAAGAACCCCAGGATATAAGGCCAGAAATACATAGGCAGAGGACACAGTAACCTCAGCAAGTCCCTTTATGGAAATGTATTCACACCAACATCAGACAATCAGGTCAACTGTGGCTGAAAGATGTATCCACAGAGCTTCTGAGAAAGCCTATGTCTTGCAGCGAACAACCAACAAATGCTCATATCCCAGCATGGTCACGTCAGCCCAGAGCTAAACCTGAGAGACTGGACGTATGAGCTTAGGCTCAACTATTCCATTTTTGCATCTGAGCAAAATATTTATACAGCGTCATTTGTTTTCTGCTGATGTATCRTTCTGGATCAGCTTGGGTTAGTGCTAGTTCAAATGTCTGTGTACCATACGTTGTGTTCCCGAGGTCCTGGTACAACATGAATGTTTAGTGAATCCTAATCTTGTGTCTTAATTAGAAGATTGTGCCCTCMCGAATTTAGAATTAAATTTTTTATCTCCTAAAACCAAAATTTAGAGCWTTTGATTGCCTCTGTAGCTGTAGGAGAGGATCTGAAACTTGCATGAAGCCTACAAACTRCATTTAATCCTGTAGAAGAAAAAAATTAAATTTCTAATAAAGAATAACTGAAAGGGAGTTGAGAATATGAAAGAGAATGCAGAATTTCAAAGGAGTGACATATTAAATAGCCTTTTACTGACCAATCCAAAAATCRCTTTAACTCTGACAGGAAATAAAAGTTAAAAGTCAGGATGCATATAAAATTAAGATTGAAAAGAAAAAATTATACCTTAAAAAAGAAAACTATCTTAATTCTAGCCGGATGTTACTGTTATGATTTGATTTTATTTTCATCGGGTCTTATTCAAGCTCATCTCAATCAGCTGACCTGCACAGAAAGATATGGTAAAGATGTACCTTAACTTTATCTTGAATTATTCCAGGTTTTTAATAGCAAAACCCACAAAATTTAAAATCTCACTCTGTCACTTTAAAATTAATCAATCCTTTCATTCAGCACCTCCCTGCCATTATATTTTTYCCCCAAATTAAGCAGCTGTCCCTGTGGAAAAATAATTAATTATGTGCAAATTTCTATTTCATAAAAATGCACTATTGTTGCATGTATAGCTAGAATCAATCATATAGAAAGTATCTTTTAGCTCTCATTAAAAGAAGGGATTTTCACAGTACCTCATTGAGACTATTCTCGCCAAATGGAAATAAGGAGTACTTGTTCGGTCAAGTCAAAACCAGAAAAGGAGGAGAATCAAATACATTTGAACAATATTCTTGGCTAGTTTGAGTCCATATACAGCTATTTAAGTCAGAGGAGCAGTGCCAGCTTATACTGGCTGAGTCSCTACCCCATTATATTGTAAAAGTCAGGTTGGACATTTTCTTTCAGAGTTCACATTCTACACTGTTTTTTCTTCTATTTTTCTGGTTCTGTATTACCACTTTTTCCTTTCACTGTACTATACTTTGGGGTTCTTACAAGCTTTGCAAAGGTGACTATTTTGTTCCACCAAAAGTTCTGAGATGATTCACATGTTTTTTTATGGATTGATGTTTTCCTGCACAGACGTCATGGACATCTGAAGGTGTCTGTGCAGAAATAAAGGGCTTTTTGGTGAAATGGTTTCTTCTTATAACTGTATTTCCCAGTAAAATCCTGAGTATTTTTGTCACAGCTAAATTTTACATTGTGTTTTATGTAGATGACTTTCAGAAAGCTTTTCTTATTTCATATTTGAAATACTGTTTCTATTTCCCTTTGTGTAAAAAAAAAGAAAAAGAAAAAAAAAATCCCTTCTAATTTTCCACCAGAAATATGTAAACAAAAGGTTGAGGTTACCAGGTCAGAAGAAAGATTGTCCAAGAGTTCTAAGACAAATTAAAAAGACAAATCTAAGAAAATTAAAATTTCTTCGGAAATGATGATTAATTTAAGGAAATCTCTTCTATCAAATAATGCTTCATGCATTTCTGCTTGAGCTCTTCTCTTACAGCAGCAGGACTTCAGCATATGTACACAAGCTTTAGAAATATTTCCTGTAATTTCCCAGTCATTAGGATCTTGCAGAATGTTTCTTAAAACTTCTGGAGCAAGTGAATACAGGAAAGGGCATTTTGCAGCTAAGCCTGCAAACCAGAAGAATGTATTAGATCTGCTGATGAAATACTATTGGTGATTCATAATACAAACTCAAAATAGAAAGAATTGCTTAATGCTTCTGGGATTTAATGAAAGCAGAAAGATAGGATCAAAACTACTACGTAGGAGAAAGAAAATGGAAAATCGGAGATGACCAGAGAAAGACATGATTTTTCCTCTGAAAGAAAAATGGGAACTAAATTGACATCAGAAAGAATGGTTGAGATTTTCAGAAAGTTTAAAGGGTTTATCTGTATAATTTCTTCAGGCTCTTCTAGAAAGTCCAGAGTTAGAATTAGAGTGTAACAGATCTGAGAAAGAGCTAAGTGGTACCAGAATATCAGAATATTTTGTCTGAGTGCTATAAAATGGCAAAAAAAAAAGTGAGTGAAAAGGCCAGGAAAACATCCAGAAAGGACTGGATAAGCTTCAGATACTTCAGAACCTGGTCTTTCAATACTTCTTGGATAAACCCTGGAAATTAAATTTCCTTGCTGAAGTAGATGGTCAAAGTTGAGTGGAGCTCATCACAGTTCTGTTGAAAGTGTCTTCCTTCAGAATTACCCATATATTTTTATCAGATCTAGGTGAAAAAATAGGTAAATTTTCAAATGTTATTGAAAAAAATGTTCCTTTTTTCTGATGATTTTTTTAATGTAATTAGTTTTTAATTTCCTCATTTTACCTAACTTTTGAAAGATCTTCTCAATTCCTTACTGACCACATCTAACCTTTCTATTACATGTATTCCCCAAATGTGAATTTCTTGTAACTTCAATCTGAATGGTCGTAAGTCACTTCATTGCACTTTACCCCATGTCTTCTCCAAGACTTTGTGAACAGTATTTATTCAGTCTGTAAACTCTTCAGGGCAGGTTGTCTGTCCCCTCGCACTAACTTGCCAGTCCCTGTGGGCCCCTCGTCTCATCTTGGATTTTTGTTCCCATCTGTAATAAAAATAAAATTAATTTATGGCAATGACAACAAGACCTACTGAGAATCACTGCATTCCCCATCATTTGGATAACTGAATATAAATCTGTTTTAAGAGAKGAAGATTTATACCTGAATACAGCTATTGAACACATCACTGTAAGCTTATAAGCTTTTAAGCTTATATCTGTTTAGAGTGCTGTTCACAGAACATAGTTTGTTCATTTATGTTAAGAAATGTAATATTTTTAAAAAAATATTTATGAACTTTTAATTATTGGAAGCATTACTTCTACCAGGAAATGTATCATAGTATTTATTGTGAAAATAATGAAACATTAATGTTCAGAGGACCAGTAGCAGTAGTTCCTTGAAATTAATCTTTGATGAGAAGTGTCAAAGTGGGTTGCAAGTTTGAGGATGGAGAGGAAGGAGAAAAGGTAACAGGCAACCAAGTGACAGGTTAATGACCAAGTACTATTTGCATAATGTGACCCTTGTGGTTGTCTAAATCACACTTTATTTCTCCTTAAAAGTATCCTATCAATGTTAAGTCTACCATGACTCCATCAGGAAGTGTTAGTGGAAATACACCTTTCAGAACAAAAGGGGGTTTTAATTCTATACTGACACTAAAACAATAAAGTAGTGAAAACACTTGGAGATAAAAGGCATTCATTCCACTGGTATCCTTAAGGCTATTCCAACGAGGGTGTTACACAAATCTAATAATGCAGGTTGGGGAAAGTAGATTTACTTGAGGCCGTATGGTTATTTTCTGTTTTTCCTAGTAGCTTCTGCTTTTTTAAATCCAAAGTAGAAGCTGAGGTTGGCCTATTATTTTAAAAAAGAGAACGGTGTTTGAACAGTCATGTTGTTTGTCTCTTCTCCCTGTGGTAAGGAGTCAATTTAGTAAAACAGAGTATGGACAAGAAGATGTCAGTGAAAAATATTACAGTTTTTTTCTTCTCAATTATACTGTGTAAAATATGATTATAAAGCACACAAAATTCAATACAACAAGCTGGCAGGCACATATACTGCTAGGATGAAGCCTCCACGTTTTCTTGTTCTTTAATAGAAATGTTTCTATTAAACTYATATTTATAATAAACTATTAAAGTTTCTAGAAAGCTCAACAGGCTATGTTTACTCCTGTTGTGTTAAGTTACCCACTGATCAGAAGTGTCCAGAAACCTGTAGCATGAGATTAATATGAACCTATTACACTTAACAAGCATTGCCTTTTCTTTATTTACTAGTTTAAAGTATCAAGAAAAGAATTAATTTGAAATATAACAGTAGCCTGATGAGTAAATTTAGGTTTACTTGTGTATCCTATTTTTGCCTGGGTTTAACTGGCAGCAGCAGAACCAAGTGAAAGAGGTGCTTATTCGCTTATTCAAGCCTGGCCAAGATGCTGTGAAAATCATATTAAACTTTCTAGTGCTTGATGTAATAATTTTCCCCATTCAAAAACACGATTGACTTGACTTACCAAGCAATATTTTGTTAAAAAAAAGCCATCTTAAAGTTTAACTAATATTATTTCATAGTCCTTTCCACTGGTTAAGGCCCAGTCTGCTACATTCACGCACTGTGACTGGCAAATCTTGCTGGCTGGCAAAACTCAATACAAGCTGCCTCAAACCTTGTGCTCCAAACTCGGTTTTGTTCCCTTAAACGCTACCTCCAACCAGTCCCAACTGCACTAGCTGCCCTACAGCCTAAAGGGAGCTTAAGGCCCAAAGCATCGCAGCTAGTATAGTGCTCTGGCATGCAGGAAACACTTAAGATGATCTGCTGCTTGACAGAGGCAAAGCAAAGTCTTTTGCCTATTTTTTTTCCCCTAGTAATAACTCCCCACACACATCAGTGTATTTGATTCAGACAGCTGTATGATATTATAAATATAAATTTGTGTCCACTTTATAGTGTTAACAAAAATGCTTCTCAAATACAACAGAACAAACATAAAATGGGCATGTTTATACCTATCCATGTTTCCTTTGCATTTCACATCTCTTCTCTCCACCAGATATCAACATCATAGATCTCCTTTGTCTCTGAACCCCCAAATTATCTGATACTGGTTTGCCTTCACTTCCAGCGTCAGCCAGCAAGATAACACAAATAGCCTAAACTATTGCTCTGTATGAGAAGCAGCTCTTACATGCACCAGCCTCAGCAAAACCTTGTGAAGGCATGCTGTAAATCACATGTCCTCCTCTGTTGTTTTTTCCTTCTGAGGTTTCACACTATATATAACTAGTCTATTTATAGTCTGCTCTAATTATAGATCAGAGAAGGTGTGGTCCTGCTCCACTCACTGTTGCCTCTTTTTTTTTATTGGCTATAGCAATCATGTGCTGTGGGATAAATGGGGTGAGATAATTAATCCAACAGAGAGCTAACCTGCCAAAAAATTTACTCATGTTCTGTGAGATCAGCGAGCATTTGAGCTTACCCTGCAGCCACATTATTTCTAGATCTGACTCAGGGGAGGAGACAGGAACATATGCCTAGGAAAGAAAGGAGAAAGATAGAATAGGACTGTGCCTATTGGCAGTAACCTGTATGAACATAGATTACATGCAAAGTGAAACAACATCTCAAATATGCTTCGCTGTAGAGAATGCTTTTTACTAGCCCATCTATACTGGTGTAGAGATGGAAAAGTTAAGATTTCATCCTGTTTTCCTCCTCACAGTTGGCTGCCCAGAGCATTTCACTGGCATCAAGTCATGTAATGCTATTGCTTCTCCCAAATAAGACAAAAACAAAAAGAAATGTCTAAGTCTCTTTCTTGAATGAGTGCTGTGCTGAGTACCACCCACACAAATGAGAGCACTGGGAACAGAGGCAGCAAGCAGATGCAGCAGTTTACACAAAAGACTGCAAAGAACAGCCTCACAAYGCTGCTCAGGTCAGCACACACATCCTTAGCTATCGTGATGACATACTACAAGGCATGATCCCCAACAGGCATTAGAGCAGCTGTCCTTGCAACATCAGAGGCTTTGACCCAGATGGAGCTCCAGAAGGAGGACATTGCTCTACAGATAACTGTGCTCCAGAAAGTGCCCGGGGCTTTGCACTGAGGCTGGGACTGGTGGTCTCTCTGCCTGCAGGAGGTGTGCAGTGGTTGAGGAACTATGCTGCAAAGGAGGGCTASGGAAATGTTGGTCTGCTCCTAAACGGAACAAGGGCCATGGCAACACAGGATGCAGAAAAGGCAGAAATACTGAATGCCACCTTCACCTCTGCCTTTACTGATAAGACCGGCCTTCAGGAACCCCATGTCCCTGAGACCAGAGGGGAAGTCTGGAGCAAGGAAGACGTACCATTGGWAGAGGAGGATCAGGTTAGGGAACAGTTCAGCAAAGAGGACTTACACAAGTTCATGGGCGATGGGATGCACCCAYGAGTGCAGAGGGAGCTGGCCAGTGTCATTGTGAGGCCACTGTCGGCTATGTTTGAAAGGTCATGGCAATCATTTCTGACGACTGGAAGAAAGCAAATGTTTCCCTTATGTTCAAAAAGGGGGATCTGGAGAACTAGAGGCTGGTCAGCCTCAYCTCAGTCCCTGGGAAGGGGATGTATCGTTTAATCCTAAATACCATTTCCAGACATGTGAAGGACAAGAAGGTCACGAGGAATAGTCACCATGGATTTAYGAAGAGGAAATTGTGCTTAATCATCTTGATAGCCTTCTAAGAGGAGATGACTGGCTAGCTGGATGAGGGGAGAGTGGTGGATGTTGTTTACCTTGACTTTTGTAAGGCTTTTGACACTTGTCTCCTATAACATCCTTGTAGAAAAGCTGATGAAGTATGAGCTACATAATGTGAGGTGGACTGGCTGAACTGTCGGGCTCAGAGGGTTGTGATCAGTGACGCAAAGTCCAGCTGGAAGCCAGTCACTAGTGATGTCCCCTAGGGGCCAATATTGTGGACCAGTACTGTYTGTCTTCTTTAATGACCTGGATGATGGGACTGACTACACCCTCAGCAAATTTGCGGATAACACAACACTGGGATGAGTAACTGATACAACAGATGGTTGTATCATCTGTTTCCTTGGTTGTGCAGTTCTTCAACGGGCCCTCAACAGGCTGGAGAAGTAGCCAGAGATAAACCTCAGGAAATTCAACAAAGGGAAGCGCAAGATCCTGTGCCCAGGGAGTAATAACCCCATGCACCAGGCTAGGAGTCATCCAGCTGGAGAGCAGCTTTGCAGAGAAGACCTGGGAAGGTCTCAGTGTACAAGTTGAACATGGGTCAGCAATGCTCCCTTGTGGCAAAGGCGGCCAACAGCATCATGGGCCGTGTTAGGAAGAATATTGCCAACAGGTGGAGGGAGGTGATCTTTCCTCTCTACTCAGCCCTGGTGAGGCCACATCTGGAGTAGGGTGTCCAATTCTAGGCTGCCCAGTACAAGAAAGACATAGACCTGCTGCAGTGCATCCAGCACTGCAGTCAGGGCCATGAGAATGATTAAGGACTGAAGCATCTGATGTATGAGGAGAGGCTGAGAGAGCTGGGACTGCTTAGCCTGAAGGAGAGAAGGCTCAAGGGGGACCTTACCAGTGTTGATAAATATTTTTTATGGGAGAGCATAAAGATGATGGAGTCAAACTCTTCTCAGTAGCGCCCAGGGACAGGACAAGAAGCAATGGGCACAAACTGAAACACAAGAAATTTCATTTGAACTTAAGAAACACAGAAAACTGTGAAGGTAGTTGAAYATTGGAAGGAGTTGCCCAGAGATGTTGTGGAGTCTCTGTCCTTGGAGATTATCAAAACCTGACTCAACACTGTCCTGGACAACCTACTCTAGTTGACGCTTCTTTGAACAGAGAGGTTGGACYAGATGATCTTCAGAGGTCCCTTCCAACCGCAGATATTATGTGATTCTGTGATATTCTGAGTATTACCCGCACAAATGTTTGCAACATCTATATTTCCTTGGGTCTGCCTATAACAYGATCTGATCAAACCATGCCATCCGTGTTAAGCTATGTCAAAGAATTAGGGTGTTCATTTGAGAAAATTCTTTTTTTTCTACCGCCACAGAAAGGATCAGTGAGTCTACTGAGACTGGACAAAAGAGGCAGAAAATTGAATTGCGTATTTCAGAGTAGGATCATGGGACTGGAAGGCATCTGGGATCATTGTATCCAACATCTTACTGTTGCAACCACCAATATAATTCTTTCAAAGTTAACTAGTATGAGTTGAAATACTACTTAGGAGCCACTACTTCTCATTTTACAAGGGGGAAAGCAACATTAGAACTTAAAGAGAACATAATAAACACAGCTTAACCTGKTTGCACGTGGTCAGGATGAATGAAGTATGCATCTTTAAAAACAAATTCATGCACAAAAAATGTGTAACTAAGGATAGAAATAGAAAGCAGAAGAAGGATTGATGGGTAGTAAGGAAATTAATTTATACTTTCTGCACGAGTGACTTTTTTTTTCAACTTTTGGCCATATTTATCTAGAGAGGAAAGATAGTTGTTTCTGAAYCAGGGTGTTACCTTTAACTTTGTTTTCCATATAGTCTTTGAATTTCTGGAAAAAAAAAAATCCAGAAATTCTTTTTCACCTGAACAACAGCATTTTGTTGTCCTTTGGTGTCATCTTCTCTCGAAAAAGACCACAGGGAGGAAGGAAAGGAGGGGCACATTGTGCTTTAAAAGCCATGTTAGTTCATGTTATATGCTATATATTCCTGATTAATGAAAAGAAGAGCATACATCCAATGCTGTCTAGCTTCAAAAGGTTTAATGAAGAAGCAGCATCCCTTCTCAGCTGCAGCTGAGTGCTTGCCTTGCAGCTCTTGGATAAGCTGGAAGATTGCAGATCACACAAGAGGGAAATTCAGATTGCTGAAGAAATGACTGAGATTTGTTTTTTCTGTAGCCTCCAAGGAGCTGCTCAGATAATCTGGGAGAAGATTTATTGGATGTATCTGATGGAAGAAGTTTATGAGAAAAGTGAAGCAGGAAACTGCAAGGTATTGGGAAAGGCTCATTGTATAAATTTTATTCATGTTTCTGGGCYAGGACCTGGAGGAGTGAAAAGGCCAGAGTATTCCTTCCAAATCCAATGGAGAAATATCTAAAACTAGCAGAATCAAGGAAATGAATGCTACGGAGTCTGAGTTAGAGAGTCTGGCCTCTTAGCTCCACAGACACCAGAATATCCTGAATGGAAAGAAAGTATGAATGATTTTCTGGCTGGCTTAATCAGCACATCACCAGAGTACTGGGAACAATRGCTGATGGAGTAAAGGGGAAACTGGGGCAGTGCTTCCCTGTTTTTAACCCTGTGCGCAAACATAATTAGCTTGGGGTGCAAGCAGATGTGCACCCCATGAACATCTCCTTGTACACATTCCTATAGCTACARCTCTAGACTGCCATTTATGAAGATTTTTTATATGGGTTTTAAGCTGTGCCATTCACTACATTCACATGAGACGCTTTAGAAGACATTCTAGGAAAAAATTCTGAGATACCAGCCGACCTTTTTTTATCTGCTCACTCTCAAACCCTAAAATTCTGAGCAATGAACTGAGATTAGCATTTAATCAGACATGCAGCATGCAAATACTCTGATTTGGATATTTCTTAAACGAATTATAATACTTTCCCTCCTTTCTTTACTTTAAATAAATAAAGATCTTTTGATTTTATAGAGCTTTGCTGCTCTTTGTGAGTTTTTATTGTGTTTGCCATCTCCTTTCTGTATGTGGTTGTGAGACTCTCTGTGAAGTGAAAGGCAGTGAGAGAAGCTAAAATTCTTTGGACAGAGTTGCCAGTATTGTTCTAGATATGACTTAAAAAGTTTTCACATAATGAGATGGACTATGCTATGCTAAGAGATAGATCCCTGACTTTTATTATACACATTTCTGAGTACCTTACTGCGTCCCCTTTTCTAGTAGTCCATGAAGCCTATTTGTACAAGAATTTATAAAGGTGTCAGTTATGTATGACAGTGTTATAAACCATCAAGAGGTAAAATGTGTGTTGCAAATCCAGGCATGCCCGCTGACACAGCCTTTTCTTTAACTCTGTTCATGAATCAGCATGGAATAAAAACTGCTCCATGACAGAAGATTATCTTGTCTGGAATGTGGTGGTATAAATTTGATATGCAGAAGGAGCTGTACTGTCCTAGTTTTGTGCCTGTGAGACACCTCCTGTTCTGAACAGACTACAAAGAAGGCAAAATGGGAGAAATTCTTGAAGAAAGCTACGTTATTCATCCCCAAAGCACTACAGTTGTAAAGTCTAAATCCTGGTTTTYTATAGATTGTTTTTTAACTTGTTCTTTCATTTTCATTGTGAGCTCTTCACAGCATGGGCTTTGTGTGGCCTAATCTAGTGGCAGCATATCTTCACATACGCTCTGTTCTCTGATAGCATGTGTTCATGTTGTTGTATTGCCTTGGATAGGTTGGTAGGCTCCCGCTTTCATAAGGACAAGAATTTGAGCATTTCTGATAGAAATGATGAAGGTGGAAATGATATCTAGACATCTTAAAGCTTGTATTAAGTCTACAGAATATTAAAGACTTCAGTAGTTACTTCTTCACTAACTTCAATTAGTACAAGTCTATTTTAGCAAAAAAAATGTATTTTTGCACAGGTAGCAACAACTCTTAAAAACTCAGAGTAAAAGATGCTGCCAAAGTTAGCATTCAACAACAAAACTGGTTGATCATCTCCATGTAAACACTTAACAAGAAGAAGCAGACTATTGCCAGAGTTGGAAAGTAATAGCATTTAAACATTTGACTTGCGCCTCATTTGGTGTTTCAACTAAGTAAATGCATTTAAAGTTCCAAATGACATTCTGCTGATCAAGGAAATTTTCCTTGCCCATAATGAGCTGCCAAGTTTTCCTAGCAATTAGGTTAGAATATTTCCTTTTGGATTGCATTTCCAGTTCTGTTATTTCACAGTTGTTGAAGAAAAGAGGAAATGATGATTGCCTAAAAACAAGGAAAGGTGAAAATGTATTTCTGTTGTATCTGAGAAAGTCGAGTGTGTTGTCCTTAGCAAGATGTTGCATGCATATAACCCTAATACAGTACATAGGATGAGCAATGAGAGTACAGCAAGATGTTGCATGCATATAACCCTAATACAGTACRTAGGATGWGCAATGAGAGTACTTTCCTAATCAAGAGGAGAGGTAGTGTCCAAGTGAATTTTCCTGTGTTCTCTTTCATTATGCATGCTTCCAACACAGTAATCACAAATGCACAGCATATTTAACATAATGCTGGCCCTTTATGTATCCTCTTCACTTACAGTCCTAGACAAGGCAGGGCAGAAGAATTCTTAGGGAGGGAAAAGGGGAAAAAAATAGAAAGAGAGATCATACACACACGCATACACACACACACACACACACACAAAAAAAAAAACAGCAACATTAGTCATGAATGTGCATTTGCATATATACCAGCACAGTTACATACATAAAGTGTTGTTAAATTCAGGTATGCCCAGCCTAGCATCTGCTTTCATTGTTAACCTGAAGCCACCAGCGTGTTTCCTCCTCAGACAAATCAAAGCTGCCTTCCTGCTGATGCTCATATTTTCTCTGCCCAGCTTTTTTCTCTTCCTATCTTGGATTGCAGGACCCACAAAAAAGAAAAAGAAAAGTTACGCACCTATATGCTGAGGCCTAGTGTGCATGCTACAAYACTGTATTCCCAGCATAACTGCCTATTTTGACAAAATTCCTGACAGACACGCTGACAGATGATGAGATTCTTGAGTTCACGGTCAAGCCTAACAGCTGTCGTCATTACCTGGATGAGGCACAGACAGCCACATTCATCTGTGGTGTAAATCCACTGATGTCAGTAGATGAGACTGGCTCGGGGAAATGTGGCTGCTCTGCTGTAGGTTTGTTTCTGAGGGAAGGGAGGATAAGAAATAGAAAAAAGGCAAAGCGTTTGAGAAAATATGCAAATTGTAATCTAATATGCAAAGTCTCTAGTTTGTTGTTCCAAACACTCCAATAAATAAAAAAAGCTCTCCATTTGGCAATATATTCACACATAACACAGTGTACTTTCCACATAAAGCTTTCCAAATCAACTGGCTAATTATTACGATTTTCTCTTTTGCTATTAGAAAAGCACCTTCCACAAATACAAGAGCCTAGTTTTGTTGGGCATGAGATCTCTCTTTGGGGATTTATGTATTGGATTAATTAGCAGTTGGAACAGGACTCCCTCCCTCTAGCAGCTTCCATTCTCCCATTAACCATCTGTGACTTGGTGCTAAATCTCGAAAGACAGTCCTGCTATTTACTGTTCTGTTTGGTGTAGGATTGCTAATTCTTATCTGTTAAAACATAACTGACAAAGTCAAGACAGCCCACAAGCAAAGGTAGTTTGTGATGACTAGTCATAATGTGCTGATACTAACATTTTAATAAACTAATCGTGTTTCTTTTTATTTCATGCCTAAGCATTAAAACACTATAAAAGWATAATCAGCATGAGAGTTTGGGGGGAATAAAATCTTTTTTTTACTTGTATCACTAATTCTGTTAACTACAGTCTTAATTTGGARATAATTTGCTGGAGGTTGTCTTTGTGCACTGTTGTCCCTTCTTGATTGCTTAAGTCCTTGAGAATGATTCTCAATTGCAGAGCGACCAGTTTAACCTATTTTGGCTGCTTAGAGATTTTACATAGTCCTGAAGAATATGCACTGTGCAAGAGGCTTTTCTGACTGGTGTAGATCTGTCAAAAGGGCTTCACTTTTGTCTTACTCCTAGTCCATTCCCCAGCCTAGACTTAGATATGTTAGTGGCTTAACCGATCTGCACTGCATTTTGCTTTYGAGGCAGCTCTGTGAAGCTGAGCCCAAGCCCAGCTGAAACTACTCTAACTGCAGCGGGACTGGGCTGGCACTGCTCTGAGACCTGGGGGGACGCACACGTACCTGAGTAGGAAACGGCACGTCTTGCCTACACGTCTTGAGCATCAAGTGTCGGTTGTGGAAGACCGGCTGTTTGAAAGGCCACAGGGAGAGCTGTGAGGCCGCATCTCAGTAAGAGCCTGCGTATCTGCCATACCCTGCAGGAAGTTCTGTAGGTGCCTCAGTAGGTGGCAAGMTTTCCTCAGCATCTCTGAGAGGACATGTCTACGCAGGGCATGGCCGTGCTCCGGGCCAGCTGGCTCCTAGAGCTGCATTTGTCGGGAACTCTCACCAGGACCTCAGGCAGGCACGGACACAGCCACACGACTTCCACACCAGAGCTGGCTCRCGTCCAGTCTGCCGGCAGAACGGGGCAGCAGAGGTACTTCAGCATATCTGCACCTCTCTGCACAGCTGTGCTCTAAGTAGTCCTGTGATTAAAACTGCAGTGTTTACAGTCAGCTCCTGGATGAATCGTTTTCTTTCTCTTCCTTTGTTTTCCCCATCAGTAATGATAATATTCTCTGGCAAAACTAGTGTTTCAGATGTATCCCTCTTCAAAAGCCAGTCACAGGAACAAGAAACCTTGAAATCCCAGGCGCATTAAAATGAGTGTTAGGGGATTTCCAGACAATTGGGCTTCCAACTTTAGTCCCACGCAAGGAGAACATTTCACATAGCTTGAGGGTAGGAATCAGATTTGATTTTGCTTATATCAACAAAACTAAGGTCCAAACCTGTTTCATTAGCGATAATTGCACAAGTTGCACTGACTTCAAATTGGATGCCTAATGAGGGACTTAATAATTTGCATTTTAAACATGGCACTGGGTACCTGTCCTGTGCATAGATGCAGAAATTTTAATCTCAGAAGATATATTTGCACTTGGCTTCACATCACCTTTAATTAAACTTCACCCAAGAGGGTTCTGTGTGTACCTTTTTTCAGTTTAAAGATGAAAACAAAGAACCTTTCAAAAACTTAAGGTCTGACCTCTTTTTAAAGGCTGCTTCCATTCTGTGAATTACACTCTTCCATGGATTTTGATCAAGTGTAATGCTGGACTATTATTATTATAACCATACATAAGGAATATGAAGTTATCAACCTTTGACTCAAATCTTTGGAATATTGCTATGTTTACCAATCTAGGAACCAGCTGYTGAAAAATATTTAGAAATGTATCTAACATGCTGGAAATAGTGTTGTACCCAGTGTTGACCACCATTGGAGATTGTGGGCCAGATTTTTAAGGGTCATATAGTCCCAATAAAATAATAAAATAGCTTGATCTGTCCTCCAAAATTCAGGTCCCAGCAATAATTGATTATACGAGAGGAAAGAGAAGATACATGCACTTATATAACTGAACAGGATGTGGATATTTTCGAAAGTCTGGCTTCCTTTTTGTTTTGTCATCAGGAGAGTCCAAGAGAAGGCTCTTTGCAAGAATATGTTTTGAGGCAGGACTGGTTGACAATATAACAAAACTTATCTCAGTCATTCTAGGACCAGTCACATTCCTGCGTCTTCTATATGAAGGAGAACATAATTCTTGATTTTTATTTGAATATCCTACTTATTTAATCTGCAGTCTGTTTTTCTTCCTGTTTTCCCTTCTAGGTTCTAGCCCAGCCTCAACGCTATAGCATGTAACTTACTTAGAGTGTATTCTTCTTGCTGGAGATGTAGCCACTTTCTACTATGAGAGATGGATAACCAAACRATTTAGAGTTTCTTTTGATTTACAGTCAAATTGGAGTCTTTTTGAATCCTTTTAAGTTTGTCTGAAAATACCAGTGAATCAAAATATCATTAAAAGTTTCAGTCTGAATGAAACATTTTAAATGATTTAATTCTGTTCAGAGGGAAACATCCTTTTGCATTCCCAAGTTACAGCATTCTGTTTAAAAGCACGTACAATGAGATATTTCTGGAGGGCAAGTGGGAATCTTTAAGGAAATTTCAAAGGAAGAATATTTTAAAAAATAAAATTTGCCAGATGGTTCATTAGAGCTACATCTACATATTTTAGTGGTAAAAAGTGTGTTTGACTAAAATATAGCATTCAGCTCTATCTACTCCTGACTAAAATATAGCTTAGGACTACTTGTTGTATGCAATACCCTATTCTTCCTACTTCCTGACTCTGTGACTTACTCTCTTTCTCCACTATTCTTTTTCCTACTCAAAACATACCAATGATGAATTAAAAAAAAACACACAAACAAACCATACCTGCATGTCAGATTTAGCATATGTGTTCCATTATAATACTGTCCAAAAGAACTGCATTCACTACTCTACATGTTGCCTTTTTTTACAGTGGTTCAAATTCATTAATGATTTCACTCCTTCATAGATACCTGTAAGAGCTCTGTGACATGTTGATATTTTGATGGAGAGAAAGYTGCAATATGATTTAAGGCTTAGAGTTGTCTTGCCTCACCCTGAGAAATAGAGACACCATGAAAATTCATGGAGATCTAGCAGTAATATTTGACAACTTGTTTGAAATACAGTAAGAGAATCCAAAAACATCCCTTTCCAAGTGAAGTTCTAAGAACAACTTTCACTCAACATGCTGTAAATCTTTGCAAGCTTAGGACTATGTTTCAGCAATGGGCTTAGAGATGTAAATCAGCAACAGTTTTAAAGCAACATGAAGAAACCACCATGAGTATGCACCATTCGGACGTTGGCTGGATAGTGACAGGCAGGGAAGAGCTGGATTTTCTACTGGGAAGATTTTGTGGCTTTTGTCTCAGGGCCTYTCATGGCCTCTTGTAATTCTTAGGTACATTGGGTAACACAACTATGTTCCATACATCCACTCTGGAAGAGATTACCTCAGGTGTAAATTGCCACCCTTTTTTTACTCCCTTCTTACACCCTACCCAGTTACACACYCCGAGGTCTCTATTGTACCATGTACAGCCCCTTTATGGGGCAAAAGTGCGCTGCAACCCTGTCTGGGGTACACGGAAAGTCCCCTCAGTCTCTACCTCCTGTTTTAAAGCAAATATAACTCACAAGGATATACACATCTTTCCCCAAGGATAAAAATATCTTTCCTACTAAAGTTTCAAAGCACATTATTTCTTTGTACACTGTAATCCCTCTGCATTACTGGGAGCAAATCACTTCCTGACGTGTCTGGTAAGGGTTATTTCATCATCCATAATGCTTACAAACTATATTGAAATCTTGACACACTCTTTTCATGGCTTATATATACTTTGCCAGCTAACTGAGTAAGAGACTTTCTCTTACAAAGAGATTAACTTTGTTTCCTTGGAATCAAAGGTAATGTCATTATCGGTATTAAGTGATTGATTAACGGTTGATAGCACCCAAGCAAATGACCATGATACTGTAATCTACCAGCAGAAATTTGACAAAGCCCAGCTAGTTCAAACTGGAGGGGAGGGTTTGGGTTTTGTGGGAAAAATAGGATGGCTCCAGAAGAAATACCCTGAAATGTATTTATTGGAGTATATGTGATAAAAAGATCATGCATAGTCTTTGAAAATAATGGCTCTGCAAGGAGGCCACAAAACAATCTTCCTTCAGTTCTTACGCCATCACAGTAATAGCCACTCTTCAAATTCACAATTTAAAAACTTTCATTAAGGTGCATAAGCTGCACTAGCATCTATTCTCTTACAGCTGTCTTGAGTTTGCATTACTCTTACTTCACACAACAAATCTTTACTTTGCTGAATTATTTTCTCTGGTAACCATACAATAAACTTTCTGAGATGCTGTCTGCTCTTACTACCAATATCTAGCAGATCTCATCCAAGTATATTCCTCTTTCACCATCTATCAGAAAATAAAAATGGAAGATAAAAGCTGATAAGCATCCTGAGATAACCTCTTCATACAAGAAGGGCTGCAAGTTGATACAGGCTGTGAAAGACCATAAAAGTAAAGGCAATTGCACATGGTGAAAAGGGGAGGTTGGAAAGAGTTAGAAAGAGAAGGGAGGTGTGGGTCAAAGAATGGGTCTCGGGAAAGAGTTTAGCAGAAGCAATGAGAGTAGGGTTAATTCCTGTGGTAATTTAGACTGATCTACAGTTCTTCATGTTGCAGGCCCTCTTCATATTTTTAAAGCCTTCCTGTCATAATCAAAAATATTTAGAAGGCAGGAAATACAGAATTTTTGGAAAATGCTGATGTGAGAAGTAAAACTTTGTGAGAAAGAGGCAGTTCTGTCCAATCTGTCTCAGAAGTTCCAGAAACCTTTCAGAAACAGTGTCCCATTTTGACTCCTTCTAAGCTGTCTAATTTTTTGTTTGATACTCTTCTTTTAAATTGTTACTTTCATAAAATGAAAAGCAAAAAAAATTAAACAACATGTTTTTGGTCTTTGGCAAATTAAATATTTGTGGTTATTGGATCCACACACATTTTCTGAGCATTTTCAAGATTATGTTTTTTTTTTTTTTGAGGACATTTTTTCATAACAGAGTTTATTTTCATAATGGATAGTTTCATATCCATTTCATAGAATGGAAATTTTTCTTTCTACTTCTGCTCCAACAATACCCAATCATAAATAGAAAAACAGACAACAGAAACCATTAGGAGCCTCTGGAGAAATCTGGTGTCACTATTAATTCTGGAGTACTATTAATTCTCAGCACAGAGGTACCAAAAAAGACTGAGAAAACAACAGCCTCCTATGCCGCCATTAGCAGCAACCACTGAGATATGTGTACTCTTGTGTCACATTATATGACTAAAAACACTTGGCTATTCAAAATTATTCCTGAATTTTCTCTTCCACTACTTCCCAWAGTCCGTATCAGAGTTGTATTCAGTTTTGAACCTCTTGCAAGGCTCCTAAAGACCGTTTTAGAGATGCTCCATCAAACCTCTATTCAATTATTCCATGTTATATCTATTATTATTATTAATGAAACATTCTAGGCAGCAAAAAGCTCAAACATGCATTTGTCTTCATAAACTGCAATGATGTAAGATGTATGAAGTGAGAAGGAAGTCAAGTAGGTCTTGGGAGATGAAAGTGTCAGTAATTGTAACTATTTGCCAAATACAGAGTTTTAAATCTTGAGATATAGCTATGCAATAAGCACAAAAGCAGCAGTATAGTCAAAATTACATTTTTCTTTTGAATAGGAATGTATATTAATGCAAATTTGTCCTTAATATTTACCCTGCTTTAATTGTTTTACTGAACTAAAAAGGCATATAATTCTACGTACATGGGGATAACTGCTGTTCACACTACAGGAATCCTCTGTTTAAAAGCAATTCTTTGAAAAGCAATTCAAAGCCATGCTTTGAAGGCTGATGGATAAAAATATTTGAAAGAACAAAGTCCCATGCTTGTGTTCATTCAAAGCACTGAGTGCTTTTAAAAATAAAATAGCTGACTTTTTCCCAAATTTAAAACTGATTTAAAATCTGAGATTTTCAATATGTCAGATAAAATTCTTCCAGCTTTAATTTAAATGTAACTTTATGTTAGCAAGTAAAATGCATTGATAACTTGAAAATGATGTAATTGTAAAAGTATTAAAGGAGGCTTACAGATATCAAGGAGCAGTGTACGAATTGTGACTTTTAATACTAGATTCTTTTAGGGCAGGCTGTCTATGGTCACATGAGGTTCTACATACAGGTGTTTGCAAATAACGTAAATACTTACTACTTTTGTCTTTTGAAAAGTTTTATATCAGCTAGAAATTCATACTTTTATCTTCTTTCTCTGATAAGTTATTGGCATGAACCTAGAACTTGTAATTAACAGCAGTAACGCAAATAATTATTCTGCTTGAAATGAAAATGTCAGTTATAGCTTTCAAAGATATTAATATATATTTCATGAATTCACAGAAATAGCCCTTTAGTTTTCAAGCAGATTTAAAAAACTGTCATGGTACAAATTTTCTCCATACTCTGGTCTCCACGGAACAAACAGGACAYCCAGTGATTTAGTAAAAATTTCAGTGTCTATGTCTTTAATGTGAGAACTCTCAGAAAAACTAATCCCATCAGTACATGTGCAAAACAGAGATAGGAGAGATAAAGTCCGTTTTATGATTTTGCAAAATAACTGGCAGCACCAAACAATTATGCCCTGAAGCAACTAGTATGACTTTGAATAGAAATAAGGCACTGTAGGGTTATTTAATACTGTATTTCAAAGAGAGTATGAAGATTTACTCGTCTTGTGAATGTAGTCAGTGTTTTCATTGTACAGTGCAGGATACTGTGCTTAAATAATTGTGGACATTTTATGCACATGGTGCATATATTCTGGAACACAATGACGATAAAAGGAGCTGCCCGGACCACTGGAGATACTATATATGTCACTCATAACCCCCCCCCCCCCCAAAAAAAAAAAGAGAGAGCATCAACTACCCAAACTCACAGAAAGTCATCTATAGCTAGTAACAACTGTCTTCCTGTCACCTCTAGATGAGAATGAAGGTTAGAGAACAAAAAAAATCCTATCTTACATTCTAGCTGGGGGACTCTGAGAAAATATATTCTTTATACCTGGGTCCTTTTCTTTTTCCAGGTGATCTCCAAGGACACAATGACTATTCCATAGATTTGTTGCCCACAGGCTATATTGCCAGTCTTTTTGACCATAACATGTTGTTTGGATGAAATAGCCATGTTAATTAGCAATAATAGTTTTCTAGCTTTCATAATACAGCTAATATGTTTATTGCAGAGATACACTGAACTTCTAAATTTAGTAAAAAATATTTCTACCTGCAGGCATGACTACGGAACACACTTCTTAGATGCTGTCTTTCCTAAAGGGTCTCACCTAAATATGGATTTACAGGTTTTTGAGGACAGAAGGGATTATTAAGATTATCTGATCTGCAGTTCTGATCTGCATAAAAAACACTTCATTATTTAGCATAAAAATAATAGACTGATAATACTATAATTATTCACTATGCATCTAGCATTTTCTTTATCTAATATCAAGTAGCAATAGCAGCTCTAACACAGAGAAATATTATTCTTGTTTTGTGGAAGGGAGATTGAGGCATGGGCAGGATTTGTGTTGTCACCTAAGTAAAATTAAGCAGTAGCTATTTGCCATCTCCATTTCAATGCCCAATCTGCTAAATCTTATTGCCCCCAAAATAGATGGATGTACACTAATCATCTCTGTGGAAGATGATGATATAAGTATATGAGCAAATGACAGCTGCTGGGTCAAACGTGTCTTTAAATTCCAGTGTTGCAAAATGGAGCATGGGCTTTTTAACCCATCCCTTTTACAGTTCTCTCCAAACTGAAGTAAGTGAGTCTTCTTTGAAAAGAGCTATGTGTTATTTTACTCTTGACATGCTCTGTAATGAAGACAACAAATACTTGTCTGTTTTATGGAAGTGAATATCTAGGAAATAGAGAAAGGGGCTTCTCTTGGGACAGAAGGCTTTTTTCTCAAACACCCTGGCTAAGCCCATATGCTTGGAACACTAAGTCCTTTGAAATTTGGTGGTGCTACTAGATGCGACAGTGCTAGCCATCTAATAACACCTCTGCTGCATTTCAGGGTCTTTCCCCACATTCAGCAAAGAAGCAGTTGTCAGGCAGCATCCTGGCAGGCAATCTCCTTCATGAATCCTCGTTTTCCCTACTGTCAGTCCCTGAATGAGTCGGCTATACATTAGTTTCCTGGTTCATTTTCCAGCCATCCATTCGTAGGTTGTTCTGAATTGTATAGACATTCATGACTGATTTGAAATCTCCATGAAATGACATAGCTTAAAATTTCATAACATGAAATGGCAGATACCTTCATTGGACTTCACTTTTCCATAATCCAGTTTGTTGAAGTTGAGTCTATTAAATCACATGAGCTCATCATCAGCAGACTTCAGGTCCAGAAGATACTCAAGAGATCCAGAGATCCAGAAGCCTCAAGACCAAAGAGCTCTATGAGAGACATCCAGGCAATATGTTTGCTCTCATCTTGGTCCTGGGAAATGGGAAGGGAGACTATGGCAGGTACTTCTTTTTTTTTGGCGGGGAGGGGGGAAGCTTTTCAGAGTCTTTGGACCACCAAGCTTACCTGTATAAATCCAGATGCAGTAGTATCACACTAGGAAGGAATACTTCCTTCACAAATAGTGTTATGTTTCATATATTAGATCTACCACCTGAAAATCAACCTAATAAACCAATGTAAATTAGTAATAACCTCAAATATAAGAGGTATGCTGGTTTTGGCTTTAAATGGAGTCTGGGTGGTTTTAAGAGTTCAGGTGGTTTAACCTAGTCTTAGAATACTTCCATATCTCTGGGATGACAAGGGAACTTTGTACCTTCAAAATGGAAAGGTCACCACTTCTTGCCAAATGGACTGGAAAAATATCTCACTTGAAAATGGTGGTATTATCCTAATACCTGAAAGCAGGAAGCAACCCAGCAGCACCTTACAGAAAGAAATGAAAAGAAACAATCTTCCAGAGGGCAGTATCTTGAAACCCACAGTAGGGAGTCAAGGGGAGGAAAAGAGAGACTGTCTTTGTGAGGATGCCTTTGCTGAGGGCTACATTTCCTTTCTGTTCAGAAAGGCATGAAGTTAAGCAGAAGTTAAGAAGGCRAAGTTAAGCAGATTAACCAGGACTCACAGAAGACTTTCACACCATTTTTACTTTGCTAGTTAAACAGCTCTCTGAAGCCACACTGGTATCACTACCCCTGGGCTGTGGGGGCCCTGGGATTTCTATAAAAGGTAGTAAAGTCCAAAGATAGAGTGTGTAGTTTTTGCCTAAACTTCTTAGGACTGGAGGGAATAACATGTCTTCTGCAGTGAGGCCAGCAGATGGGAGAATGAAAAGGGGTCTAGTTGCAGGGCTTGGCAGCAAAGCAGAAATAAAGAAAGCAGTTTTGGTGATAATTCTTATTCACTTGGCCTGATATGTTTCCATGATTCTTTACAACCACTTCCTCCCTCATAACCTTACCGCTTTCCATTTTCTGGTGTCTACTTTTCTGTAAAAGTAAGGGTTTAACAAGTACCTTCTATGTTGGCCCATAAATGAAGGAGTCAAGACTACAGAAGTAGCTATTTCCCATTAAATAGAAAAGAACAAGGATCCATGTTCAAGTTTCCCTGCGTGTTAACTGGAGAGGGTGAACTCTGACTGTAGTGTTTTGTATATTAACATGACCCAAATCCATCTTTTCAGCCATTTCCAGTTTAGCTTTGCTCATTCCCTGACCTCCTTTCAATGCCAAGAAATTCCAGATTGTTAGTAAGATTTGCTTTTGGAAAGGATATTTTCTTAGATTCTGTGTCTTCATTCAATCTGCGCAATCCTAATAAGATGAGAAATTTATCTTAATCCTCCATTAGTCTTAAACTCACTGCATCACAGTTTTTCTTGAGTTCAGATGGCTGCATTTGTTTCTGCCTTACAAAGGTCTCACAAGCCATTTTTCCCTCTTGCATCAAGGCTTCCTCCTCTGTTTCTCACTTCCATTTTCCATGAGCCCCAAAAAGTGTCCTCTCTAAAAAAAAAAAAAAAAAAAAAAAAACTAGTAGTAACTTTGTAATACCATCATTTTAATGCAAAAGTTTTAAACATTTTTCAAACGATTTCATTTTCAACTTGAACATTTTCAATCAAGAAAATTGGTGGTCATCTGTGGGTGGAAATCAATATTGTGTTATATTATTAATCAATTTGTAATAAATAACCAAGAACTCAGGTTCTAGGGAAAATTAGAGTGCCTGGGATTATTGTTAAGTGACTTGCCTGTGTTATGATAGGATAAATAGCACTATTCTCCAAGAACAGCGAAAAGTTAAAGGTTGAGTTTGCTGTTTTATGGCAGACTGCGAAGGTAATTATGAAGGATATGATGTACCAAAATGTAAGATGAATGCTAACAAAAGCAAGCTGGGACTCAGCCTACAGAGAAAACTGTTTCCAGTACCTATCTATACCAATTCAGCAAAAAAATTGACCCTCCAGCTTTCCTTGAACGTTCACATTTTTAGCTATTGTTGAATCTCTACAAAGTGGATTCTCCAAGAATGTGTGACCATCTAAAAACTACTTATCTAGAGTTTTGCTGTCTAAAATCCATTTTATCATTGAAATCAAGTGTATGCATATATTTAATATAAAATACTGAAATAACAAAAAGAATATAACCATGTGTTTAAAAATTCAATTAGAAAAAAGCAATACACGCTTTTCCTTTCACAATTAGAAATAGAGCATTATAGTGTCTTTTTACTTCACAAGAAAAATATTTCTTATATAAAGTCAGGCAAGCTGGAAATGTTCAGACAATCCTATTGCTTGATTGGTTGCACATCCGTAAGTACCTTATAATTTAGGTCTTAAGGTTTAATTAGCAGGTTACATTTTGGCAAAATGAACAGCATGGAGGTGATGAAACATAAAATCCTAAAAATAGTAGCCCATAAATCTTCCTGCTATGGTGGTGCACATATGCAGCTGTACAGTATCTGATGGATTGAAAATGATGCTGGAGAATAGCATTAAGATTCTAAGCAGCAGAGGATCTCCACTCAACAAATTTCATAGGGCAGCAGAAATTTATCATGTTTGTTCTGTCATTGTAACTCATATCTTCCTCACCAAGCCCCATAAAGGAGCAAAAGGAGCAAAAAGAGAAGGGCAAAGGAGAGAACTGGAGTGACATCAAAGGGAAACTTTTTAAAAGAGATTTATACAAAAGCTGTTTTGAAAATGTGTTGCTTCTTCAGAAAGAGAGAAGATATAAAAGAATCATTAACTTGTACATTGTTTTTATTTTGTACCATGTTTTGTGACATTGTGCTTTTCCTGAAACAGTCCGTCAAAATACTTGTACCCAGACCTTTTCAAAGCAGTGAATATTGTATTTCCACTTAAAGAGAAGTAGGTCATAAAACCAGTCAGTACATTCCTGCAGCAATCGCTTTGACAGGACAGTAGCCAACACAAATGTTTTCTTTAGAAAAAGGATATAATATAAGAAAACCCAGTTGTGCCTGTTTTGTCTGGCCTTGGCTCTGCTTGGATAGCACAGCCTAACAATCGGTCCTCCTCTCTGCGCAGGACAGGTTTCCTGTGTGTGACTGGCAAGCTGAGGTATGGGGAAAATCACAAGACCATATAGTTGACCATACAGTTTTTGTCATGAAGTCTACCAGCTTGGTTTGATCGCTGGGAGTAGAATTTGTTTTGGAAATGCAAAGGWGGTAAGAGAGAACTATTAGTATTATACTCAGAAGGGAGTCTGGGGAGTTGTACAAGATACTCCATAGAGCCATTATTAAGATTATTAACAGAAGATTTGGACTTGGTTACAAACTCAAAGATCTGTAGAACATCATAGACTGCTTCTTGAGAGCACAAGCACTGTACTAAGGAGTATTCACATTGCAGCTAAACAGACAGAGGTTGCAGGTGGAGGTTGGTTGTTGAATTAGCAGTGCTGTGAACTTTGCAATGCACACTAACCAGGCTGTTAGCAGTGCTGCGTTATCTGCACAGAGATGTGACAGATGGTCATCCAGTCTTACAAAACAGCAGAAGCAGAGCTGGTATCTCAGAACAAAACTAACTAGCTCAACATCAAAATAGGGCCTGACAAACCAGTTAATCACAGGTGACTCTAACCAGATAAGGAAGGGTAGGAATGTAATTAAGTGGATAGCC
Source organism: Rhea americana (assembly GCF_003343005.1). NCBI lineage: Eukaryota > Metazoa > Chordata > Aves > Rheiformes > Rheidae > Rhea > Rhea americana. Next base: position 1,544,773 of record NW_028186779.1, read on the forward strand.
TTTGCAGATTAAAGGCATCGCCCGTCTCTCTCAATGCARTGAAGCTTACTTTCCAAAGACAGAGCTTACCTCTGGCAACAGAGGCAGGTACAGCTGCTTCTAGGCTGCTACAGAGTTATTAAAACCTTTTGAGAGGTGCTAAAGACCGAGCAATGTTCTCCACATGGTGCTGCAGTGTACAGTCTGGACATGCCAGCCCTGGCAGTTCTGCACCTTGCTCCATCGTCCAGTATACACATGGACAAAAGCAGCTTTGCATAAAGTGGACTGATCTTAGCAGTAACAGTGAGGTGAGTAAACTCCAGTGGCCGGTCTTGTGTTCCTAGTTTTCTTGTACGTTGATATATATGCCTGATTTTCCTCTATTTTTTTAATGTAGCTTTCCCATTCCCCTAAGATATTGGTGAGCCCATATTCTCAAGGACTCCTATGAGTTTTATCAGGGAAACGACATATGCAAAAGTGACCAAGGAAGGTACATTTAAAATTCAAAGAGTCATGTGTGGGAGCATCATACTAGAGAGGGTCTCAAATCTTAATTTTATTTAGGAAAAGGTCTTTCACATAATCTGATTCAAGACTTTCTGTGTGTTATTGGCATCTGACAGAAGATTGCTGAGCTAAATGAGTTCTCAGAACAATTTTCAGAGAGATTAGGAAGTCTCAATCTTTTTCTTAAGAAAACACTGCTTTTGGGCTAGTGTCTTAGAACCTATCTGACAGTGATCGCAATAGAGGAAAGACAGTGAAGGATTAAGTGAAGTACAGCATATGCATTCATCACTGTTTAATAATGGAGCAGGTCTGTCTGCCATATACAAAACAAAAAGTAAGGCAAGTGGATGCTTTGTCTGCCTGAAGGGCAAGGTTAGAGCTGTTCATTTCATCAGATTTAGAGAGAAGAATAAATATTTCTTATAATGCCTTGAATTAAGACAAATAATGGTTGTTTCTTCCCAAAGAGGTCATTTTAGATATAGGCTACTCCTACCTGCATAGGAGGAAAACAAATGTAATTACAGAGTAGACCTGCCAACCTGTCCTTTTTTCAGCCATCTTTTCAATACAGGTTAAATGTAATGTGAGAGTTATCTAGAAAATAGACACTACATGTATACATGCGTAAGAGAGAATTGGGTAAGTTAGATCTAAAGTGATATTTTATACTGTCAAAAAAGGTAAATTGAGAGCAAAGTTTTAGCAACTAATCACTCTGACCTATGTTGTAATGACATTTCATTCCAAACCTTCTCTGATTTAGCCCAAGTATTTTAAAGCGAAATGGAATGTTTCATTTCTGTCAAATTATTTCTTTTGAACTTTTTTGTTTTATGTTCCTAACTATATCTGCCTTGTGAAAATATGCATAACCGAGACACAACATTTTATTTTTCCAATTTAAAATAAGCAAACTTCCCTCAACAGGGAGTACAGGTATCTTTTGTTTTTTAAAGGAATAATAAAGGACTGCTAGCCATTAACATAAAAATATAGTGTTAGTAGTTTGCTAGCGCTACTGATAGATGAGCTATAGAACTAAAGGACATGTCCAAATGGTGAAACCAACTGGTATAGCTATAAAAGAATAACCTCTCCATCAGATGTAAGTCATGTGAGCTTGCAGCTGTAGAGTTTCTGTATTGTTCATTCACCAGGGGTGGAGTTTGGGCTTCCATTGAACTGAGTTCCAGTTTCTTTTCTCTTCTTGTGTCTCATCAGCCTCTGCAGCACAAGCAAAAACATGCTGTTAATAGTCCAAACGAAGTATAATGCAGTGCCAGGTTGGAATAGTTTGTGCCAATGCTTTCAGCTTCTTGGTCTTTTCTCTTCTCCAGACTTCCCTTTTTCCCAGGTTCTACTTTCATTTTCCTTTGTTCTTAAACACTTAAAAGAGCAAAACAAAAGTAATGAAAATTTGCTGGACTGCATTCCTTGCTTATTCCACCATAACCCACTGTCTTGACTGGTAGTTGCTGCCTGGCCCCATGGAGATGCTGTGCAACTTTGACTTTTCAAAGAAAACTAGGTTAGCACCTTTGCTATTATTARTATCTCATCAAAAAAGAGTATCTGAGCAATCAGAGAGAAGAAATGAGAGGAGGTGGGGGAGGAAATGTGGAACGAGGAGAAAAGTGTCAGGGAATTGCTTGCTTATTCTCTGATGACCAGCCAGGTACTTTCCTAAGCTGCAGGAATGAATGAGTCTTGATAAAATATTCCGTAATACTAATAACTCATTGCATATTATCTGGCTACAATGATTGAAGAAGGACGTACACTATGTCATGATGGGCATTGCTATGCAATCTTCCCCCATCCTACTAATTTCGTTTGTACTATGTTCAGGGAAGAGTGTTTGTTGGGGAGGGAAGAGGAAACAGAGTCGTTTTCCTCCTAAATCCCACATCTTACTTCCTATCTGTTAGGCTCAAGAAATTCAGTCAAGTCATTTGTACTGGTGATAACATGGGGCTATCTGCTGAATTGTCTGTTTATATGAGAAAACRTCAGAACTGTAGATAAATACTGTAGTAGTCATCTAGTCAAAGGCCAGAACTGAACTCTCAAAGCCTGAAGGGAAAAGAACCAAAAAAACCTGAAGGGTTGATAAACGCATGTAGTATACAGTGAGCAAGAATGTGAGTCACAGTATGATTTAAACAGTTCATTAACTGATAGAGCATAAATACTAAGAGGCCTGGGAAATTGAACAAGGAAATTCTTTCCCTTATAACTTGGAACTATGCCTTTTGAAAAAGCAGCTTTTTCAAGAGGTACTGCCTGCCTCTTGCAAATTAGATGGGTAAGTAATCCTTCCTGGTTCTAAATAAAGGAAGGTTTTAAAAAATGAGATGACATAATACAAAGGCTTAAAACAAAAATTAAGGAGCACCASTCTAAGCCTGTGGGTCCTCTGACATTTTGGTTGGCTTCAGCACTTTCTGTCCCACGGGTCAAATATTTGCAAGGCTATGTGAGAAGCAGTAGTAGTGAGTTGATCTGGCTAAAATRACTCTAAAGAAAAGGAGAGAGGATTCTTAACCTAGATCCTTTATCAGTGTAGTTCCTGGTGACACCACACAACCATAGTACCAGCGCAGCAGTGGAAATGGCACAGGGGCCAGGGAGTGACTCTTATAGAAAGAAAAGGCCAAATCAGCATTATTTCCCTGTCAAATGGCCATGAAAGCACAGCCTAAGGGCATAATCAGTAATGTGACAGAAGTCTAACCCAGCAGGAAAAAAGTGAGCGAGCCTGCCAGGCTAGCAGGCTGCACTGGTTTGCCGTGCAGAGAGGTAAATGTCAGAGCCAAGACAGGAGAGGTGCTGGGATCCCACAGATGTAAACTGGGAATGGCAGATGGAGGAGGGAGGGGAAGAACTTGTAGAGGCAGGTGCAGGGAGCAGGGCAGTGCCAGTGAAAACCAGCAAACTGTTGGATGAGGTCAGCTGTCTAGTCTGGCAGCAGCCACGGGATCAGATAGGGATACATTTCCCTGATTAAGCTGGATGAAGTTTTGAAGCTCTCAGGGATGCGTTTTACCCTCCCTGTAGGTAGGTCCTTGCAGTTGCCTGGAGATCCATGCTCCGCTTAAGAGCATCACTGCGGTGATGCAAGTAGAATAAAAGCAGTATTTTGCAGGGTTATTCTTAACCCGGGCATCCAGCAGCCCTGCCAGCACTTGTCATGCAGCTGAAGGCACAGAGAAGGTCCCAAAAAGCAGAAATGCTGCTACAACCAGAGACACAGGTGGGAGGGAGGGCTGAGACTTYGTATGCTGGCTTTGCCACAAAACAAACAAACAAACAAAACATAATAGAACTGTATCTTAAGTCCATTTATCATTTTGTCAGTCAATGGGTCAAGTCACATGAAGCTCTTTGAAGGGAGCTCAGCTTATGAAGGTTCCAAAATTCCTTGTACTGACCCTGTGGTAAACTTAACAAGCTTTTTGTTTTACTGTAGTTTTTTGTGTAAATATTAGCTCATAATCAATTGTATTTTTGCTGAAGCAAATGAATAAATGCTACATGCTTTAGGAAATGAAGTCATTTTAGTGGAATTGTTGAATAAATCTGGAAATCCCAACTACTCAGCTTGTACCAGAGCAATAAACTCTTCTGGCTGCATACAATCCTGGCAAGCTTCAAGGCAAGGGACTTGTTCTTTAAAAGGAAAAAAGATATATATAAATGAAATCAGTGAACCGATTGCCCATTCATTTTGAGCTGCAAGAGGCTTATCTCCTCACGAAAGATGTTCARTATGGTGCCAGTCCAACTAAGAGATGTACACAAAATACCACCTCACTGACCTCACTGGGCATCATGACAAAAAGTGAAGTTAAGCACTTGCACGAGTCTCTGCAGGCCCAGCTCGTATGTCAGGATCCTGTATCTCTATCAGTAACAGATGCTAAGATTGGAAGCTTCGCTGTCTAAGTTTGAAATTGAGTTCCAGACAGTAAAACATCAATGCCAGGTTAAAACTACTTCCCATAAAGCTTCTCTTCAGTGATGCTTCATTCTTTAAGAATAAAATAGAGTGCAAGTAAAAGGATTCCTAGCTTTACGTACTGCATTTGTCAGATGGTACTTTTTGAATACTTTGTCTTTTTAACACAAACTTTCTTCTTGTGCTAGTGGTTTTCCAAGTCTTTCCACATGCAACTCCTTTTATGTTCACTCCTGGAAATGCAGCTATTTTAGTTTGGAAATCAGTAACTTGTGGATTATATTCTGTAGGGAGATTATGGAATCCCCATTACTGGAGGTCTTTAGGAAAAGGCTAAATCGAAATGACATGACAGGGTTGATGCTAGTGTAACTGCTCCTGCCTTGAGGCACATGCAAATGCTTGCTRCCCTCTTTAGGTCTTGGCTCTGCATTCATATGCCATGGCCATCACAAGGACTCCCCTTACTACTGCTTCTTCTCTGCAAGAGAAGCCACAACAACATGCCTCAGCAAGAGAGGTGGTCCCATTCGAGAACCTCTCTAAGATTGGAGAAGGGCTACWTGGGGAACTGCCACCATAATTCAGCTGTACTGCACTGTGTATGCCTATCTTTTGCCATCACACTGGTCTTTTAAGAGAATGGGCAGGGGAGGATTTGTTTTCTAACTTGGTAAGCCGTTGTCATGCACATTTACTAAAAATAATGCATTTTGCATGAGACTGCAATCTGTAAGCACAGAGGAAGTAGTAGCCTTTGTTGCAGGGCTAGCGCCAGAGCCCACTGAAAGAAAAGAAAAAGACTACAGTCTCAAGTACTGATAAAACAATCACCTCTCACTGAAATCAAGGGTATTTTAAGAGAACCTGCAACCTCCCCGCATCAGAAACCACGCCAGATGAGATAGACATGCTACAGAATAAGAAATAAAGCTTTTTCAAGCAATTTGTAATAGGATTCTTGATTAGAAYGGAAGTACAGGCACTTCCCTGTAAGAATTGGAGCTATTTATTTATTTGTTTAAAATTTGCTATAATAATAGCCTCCAAAAAAAMCCCTCCGTTTAGCTCTGCAGGCAGTAAGAGGGGAATGGGCCATTGAGCAAACAGGCATGAAAATGCCAGTTTTTGTCAATAAAGTGCCTTCAGAAACTACTCTGCCAGACAGCCTATTGGTGATTAAAAGGGGCAGATTGCTATCTGCGCTTGTAATTTAGAGGCACGATAGATTACTGAAAATACAACAAAGAATGACTCAAACTCATGAAGTCAGATGTTAGTAAATGCCTCAAAATCATTTGCTAAAAAAGCTTGACAGAGAAAGGAGAAGTATAAAGAACAAACCAGAAATCAGATAAACAATTAGTATACTTAATACAGCTCTACRACATGGCCATTTCATACCACCTTCTTTTAGGACATTACTTAAAGTAAAAGTGGCAAAATCTGTCCCACTGTATGTTAGATCATTCTTCTGAAGCTATGTTCTAATGTGCTTGCTTTCCTAAAATCAGACTGAAGTTGACTTGACTTGAGAATATGTTTTTTCATCACTTTCATGCAATACTTTGTTACAGCTTTATTAGTTTAACTCCAGTGAGATAACTTGAAAGTACTCAGSTGTGCAACACAGGTAAAAGTGTTAGAACACGATCTTTTACCAAAACAATACGTGTTTGAGCCAAATTACATTGCTTTACTATTTTACTTCTCTTTGTTAATTCAAATGACTGCTAAAATAGATATTACCCCACTAAAGGAAGTAAAGACTAAGACCGTCTAAGCATCCAAAACAGTAAGGTTATSTTTATCACTGTTAGCAGGATGTCTTAATGTTCATTAAGAAAGGTCGACGTGTCCCATGATTCTAATATGCTCAGTTTTTTTCCATTTTTCCCATTTCTCTGCTATAGCTGTTAATTTGGCCAGAAATAGTACAAGACATTAATATTTAATGGAAAAAAATGCTTGTACAGGCTTAGAAGTATTTTTAACTGTCAGTAGATGTAGAAAAATGTTTATTTGTTTTCTTTTAAAAGCAGTGTTTGTGCAGGCTGAAGAATTTGGTCTTTATTGTTTTTTAAATGAAAAGGGAACAATAGCAATTCTACATCAGGCTAACAAATTGTGCAGAGCAAATTGAGACATATTTTGGGTGCTTATCTGGGTAACAGCAGGAGCTGATTCACGTCCAGGCTGCTCTTCCCTTCTTTACAGTGGATACAGCCTTAATCCGTGAATAATGCCATTCTCATAGAGGTCAATTATTACTGAGAATATGGCACCCAGTGGGTACCCTAAGGCTGCTTTTTAAATACCAAGTGAGTAAATAAATGGTAGCAGAGATAACAGAGATCCTGAGAGTAGGCCGAAAAGAAGTAGCAAGATGCTATTAAGACCATCAAGCATTGGAACAGGCTGCCCGGAGAAGTTGGGCAGCCTCCGTTCTTGGAGGCAAGATGTGACTGGACAAAGCTGTGAGCAGCCTGGTCTGACCTCGGACCTTACTCTGCTTGAGTGGGAGATTGGAYTGGGGACCTGAGGTCCCTTCCAACCTGAGCAATGCAATCATCTGTGATGCTGTGGAACAGTGTATAAATTACAAGAAAGTCCAATGGCAGAGGATTGGTGGGAGGGATGAAAGAGAGCATCAGGACTGCTATGTTTCCTGGATGCTTCTGGTCACACTCTTGACAGCAGCTTCTTTAAAGCTAAGAAAAAAAAGCTATAAAAAAAATAGATATTGCACTGTTTTTTGTTAGAGCAGCACGTATCAGTGAGTACAGCCCACGGCCTCTTAACAGAGGGCATTATTTCATGAAAGATGTTTTGTGATCTAAAGAGCTATGCTGATTTATATAAGCTGATGTTCCGTGAAGGGACTAATGCAGGGAAGTGACAGACCACAGACCAAATTCTATAATAAAAAAATAAATTAAAATCATGACAGTAAGTAAGGGGGATTCAAGGTGTGCCAGAGAGAGACAGGCAAAGCAAAAGCAACATGGAAATCTGTGATTCAGTTATCTTCACAGGGACAGAGGGGCTATAATGTATCACAGAACTTTTCAGGAATGCAAAGTAGGCCCAAGACTAAGGCAAAGGAATGACTGAAAATGATAAGCGGAAGAACCTCTTAGGTAGCTCTTAGGCAGCAATTTCAGAGAAGAGAGATAAGCAAAGGAACCAAGTTAGAACCAAAGGAACTAAGTCAGCAGAGAGAAGAAACAGATAACAGCTGTGAACAACTGCCTTAATTCATACCTGAACAGCAACTAGGTACTATTAAGTGTCCTGAAACCTTCAAGGTACCCAGAACTTGTAGCTGTCTATGATTACAGCTCATTACTTGTTATCTTACATTCTGGGAAGACATAAATTGGGAGGAAAGCGGTTCCTCATACATTTTCTCAGTATATTCAATTCCTTTTTTTCGGGGACTATTAAAAGGCATTTAAAATTATGAAGGAGATCACGTTCAYGTTTCCAGCCTGTGTTGTAGAAGACATCAAAACTCAAGAACATTTGTTCCTGCACCCTTGAAGGTTTGCAAGGACTAGTGGTTTCTCAGTGGCCTGCTTGCCAGCCTGGAAAGTTTTGAAGATGCTAATTAGTGAGTTATAGGCCTGAATATCGCTTGACCTCACTGATATCTATGGACTCCTCACCAGAGAAAGTGTTGCTCATAGTGTGTAAGGGTAGCAGAATCTGACCTCAGCACAAAGAGATAATCTCTAGTTGTTTTATAATCCAGCAACTGAGGGAAAAGGCTGATAGTGAAAGAAATGCCTGAAGATCTCAGTTCCACTCAAAAAAAGCTCTTAAAAGACATGCTGAAAATTAACCGTGAATGATCTCTTTGACTTAAACAGAATTGCTCATCTGCTTAAACTATACCTTATAAGAACTGGATCAGGTCAACATGATTTCCTCCTTTTCTGCAGAGAGCATAGATACAACAATATGTTTAAATGTTTCTGTCAGAAGAAYGATTAAAATATTGGCATAGCACGTCAAGTTCAAATATTCCAGTGTTATGCGGTAGTCTGAGACTTGTTTTTAAACTAATCTTAGAATAACACTTTGTAAGAAAGAATATTCTTTATGAACACTGGGATGCATAGCTGTTAGTGGCACAACTATTTTATAGGATGAAAGAAACCAAGCTGTTATTTTCAAGATGCGCACAGGCTGAGGTATCTGTCTGAGCAGCTTGTGCTCAAATGTGTCAAAAATAAAAATAAACATCTTGAAACATCCAGAAGAAATGACCAGATGAATCATTTCATTCAGTAGAGACCTACCTTAGGAAGAAATATTCTGTAGTATTAAAGTACACCGAGGAATGTTTTATTGGTCCATTAATGCACATAATGTGAGCATTGCAAAGAACAGAGCTGATACAGAGGTGAATGAATTTCAGTGATGGGTGAAATGATCCCTCTATATGTAATCTCTGCAGTCTTCTGAGATATTTCTGGGTGAAAGCAGGAGATAAATATTGTTAGCATTTGTTGCCTTTTGGGATAGTGCAGTGATGCCAACTTTTCTGAACCATGTCAAGTCATCTTCATATATGTTCTGATGCATTGTTTCCAAGGTGCAGGGGCAAGGGTAGCTTAAAAATTTTCTATCCTTTAAGAAAATAAAAAAAAAAAAAAAAGAAAAGAAGTACTATCTAAAACACTTACATAAAATCAAAGGAAATATCAGGTAAAACTGTCATTCTGCTTAGAAGTTTCCTATTATTGAAATGTAAGTGGAAAGACATTTGACAGCAGCTGGTCATGAGCATATCTTGCTTATTTTTATCTGCAAACTACAGATGGCTGGAAGGTCTATGTACCACTTCTAAGGGTCTGCAGACATTATGAAAAACAGGCATATTATTAGTAATCCTAAATCCATTATAGTCTGGTCAATTCCTCCAGTGGAAACTTTTACAAATCAAAAAAGGTTAAAATACGACTGTAATCTAACGTGACGAGAATTCACAAAGTGCATTGTCCATTAATCCACCCATGGACGTGTTAGCATGAAGAGGTACGAATATTCAGGTCTGGCTGAGTTCTTTTTGTTAGAAGGAAAAACTGATGATGTAGTCAAGTATTTCTTGCATGCAATCCTTCTTCTTTATAAAGAATGTATACAGTGTTTTGTTTCCCTCAACACAATATAAATAAATAGGAAGCAATTTCTCTTTTAACAGTCCAAGCTGGCTYACTTTTCTGGCTCCCTCTCAATGCCTTTGTACCAGTGCGTCTTGAATTTTCTCCTTGTTTTCATGGCTACTTCTACTTGTTCAGTTTTTCATTTGTTTGTTTCTTTCCAGTAGAGGAAACTCAGAATTGTAGCTGCGGCATTGCAGACAGATACCCCCCCCCAAAACTTCTCTGACTCCATAGCTCAACTTCTGCTCATCCTGATCTAAAGCTCTGCGTAATGTTCCTACTGCTTCACCTATCTTACAATATTTGAGGCTAAAATCTTTTTTTAATGGTGATTAGCACACTCATTAACCTCTGGATGCTCAGTGACATTCTCTGCCTACCAGCAGATGTATCTATCAGCCTAGCTATCTATGATAGCAGATGTAGTTATCAGCCTTCCTTAATTGGACAGTAGCTTGGTGACCAGGAGTTCCTGCCAGTGACCTGAATGCAAACTGCATCGTGGCAGAAATCTTATGGTACTTTCAGAAGTACTGAAGTCTTGAAGAAGTACTGAACTTTCAAAAAATGTTTATTCAGCCCTGTATTACAATTTCAAGAGTGGCAATGGATAGCCTAAAGTAAAGAGGATGGCTTGCTTCTGACCTATTCCATTTTTTTTGGATGATGTGGAAGTTTCTCAAAGTGGGAAATTTATTGTCTTCACCATGTGACATCAGACAAACTTCGTACCAGCTGTTCCAGAAAGCCTTTGGGGTCAGGGTGGCTTCACATTAGAATTCCCCATCCTCACCACCTCAACATTTGATTTTTCGCTCTTATTTCAGATGAACTAGAAACAATTAAAAGGCTTCTTGCTGAAGAGAATTCTTTCTGCCTTACAGCTGAAAAATAGGATACAATGGTTACTCTGCCTCCATGGACCTGAAGCAAAGGAAAATAAGGAGCAGGGAATAGTCAGCTGAAACTACCAGATTTAGCAAAAGGGGCTTGCTCACACACATCCCTAGCACAGCTAATAAGCTAATACTGTTGTATTCCACATTTTGCAAAGTTATCACTAAAAACTTAGGGATGACAGTATGCCATTTCACTTTCTCCCCTAATTTTTCACATGTGCAAAGGATAATGTACAGAGAAACTTGAGAAAATTTAAAAATTTTAAAGAAATGAAATACAAACAGAGGGGGAAGTGGACCTCCGCTTTTTTTTTTTACTCTGCATACCTTGTTCAGTTACCTTTTTAACCCTTTTATTTTCATTTGCTGAAACTGGGAGGATGGAGTGGACTTTTGATGTTCAGAATTGCAGGACTGAATGCCAGGTAACAAAGTAATACTTCTTCTGGGCGGGAGAGGAGGAAATCACAATAAATCAACATAAAAATAACATACATTTAGTTGGCACTTTTCCTGGGGGCATCATCGAGAATTCAGAAACTACAGACAACACAGCAGTAGTTGGGAGAAACCGAGAATGCTGATGTTTTCCTTAACTCCTTAGGTTCCTACCTTGCCAGGTGTGTTTGTGCAGTTAGTTGGTTCAGTGTGATGCAGCTTGTCTCCACTAATCATCAAGATGCTCCTGCGCCCAGCACCAATATCGGATCCTGCTGTCAGAGTTGCTTAGGCAAATGAGTAACAGATGCTGGGCCTTAGCGACTCRGGAGGGGAAGCAACAGTCCAGAGTGTGCACTCCCTTAAGGAGTATTCACTCTTCCCAGCATTACACATGCAGTTAGGTGCCAAATCAAGAAGCTAAAACTCAGCTCCTCCAGCCCTGAGAGCAGGGGTCGGTGCCCTGTATCTTTGTATAGAAGAACTTCTCTTCTTAACTACGAAGGGGGCGAAATTAGGCTGTGTGAACACCAAGCCCATCGTGTATGCCTGCTTGCATAGACAGGAGTTGTAGCTAAGCCCGTCTTTGAGGAGCCCAGCACCGGGGGTCTGGTTTCTAGAAACTGAGCAGAGGCAAAGGTGAATCTCTGTCTATCTGTCTGTCTAGGCATAAAAGCACATTATTGTTCCTAAGAGTAAGAACCAAGGAACCCATGAGCTCTGAAGTCTCAAGGGGACTTTGCCATGCGCTTGCATGTGAGTAATGCTGACATCTCCATAACCATGGAAGAGAGGCAAAGAGGCAAGCACATGTCTGTCTTTTTAGAATGTAACATTTTTAGATCTGATGTTTTGGTCTGGATGAGAAAGAGACTGTGTAAATTGGACTCTAGTCTAGGTACCATTACTACGTCTAGACTCAGAACGGAAAGCAAGAGTATTTTAGATCTGTCACGATTGCCAAGCCAGCATGGAGAAAAATCCTTCTGGCMAGAAATTTGTCTTTGTTTTCTTAGAAATTAATACAAATAAAAATTAAGAAGAAGACACCACTGTTAGATTGCACTGTTCATCTTCAGCAAAGATCTTATTTTACTAGTAATTACAAAATAATTAATTCTGTAATGGTCTTATTCTACCAGTTTTTCAGATAAAAGAAGGTGGCAGGTGGATGAGGAATGACATGTTCAAGGCCATCTTACAGGAAGCATTYGCTGAACAGCGTTGCTGAATAGCTTAAAGAGTGCAACAGTCCAACCTCTCTGGATCTTCTGGGGCCAAAATTGATGGGTGTGAACCTATTCACACGAAGGACTAAACCACCAATCCTAGAGTGGAGTACTGTGGGGAAAAGTTTGTTGCTTTATGGTCCAGGAGAGACAAATGGATGGAGTACATCAGTAAAACTGAGCCAGCAACATGCAGATGTCATCAGGACACCCACATAAATAAAGCAGAAACAGAGAACAAGGGTTTCTTAAGAATAATCTGCCTTAAACATAAATCTGTGTGTGCTGTGGACATTTATCTGTGGAAACTGAGCAAGGGAGAGTTTAGCCTTATCTTTTTCAGTTGCAAGCAGATTGTTCAGAAAATAGCCATTTTTATTAGTAAGATATGCAAAAGCCCCTCCTGTCCAGAATACATTGTTAAATTTAGAAACTTGCAAACTTAGAAACAGCCAAAGCTTGCTGCTGCCACTGATGTAAGACATTATTTGATTTCACTCAGGGGAAGAGAGAGAGGGAGAAAGAGAACTTAAAAGCTGCGAAACATAATCTCTAGTCAAATAGTTCAAAGACAGTTATTTCTTTCCAGAAAGGCAAATGATCATTTAATTTGACATCCCAGCCAGAGTAAGCTTTGTAATAAGATAAACTGGAGCTTGATTACTTGCTGCAAACCATAATTTGGATTGGAATTTTAGAAGGAAAATGTCCTCTCTGTAATATTTTGCTAGTTTCCTGCAGTTGTGCCATAAGTGCTGATGCCAGGGCTGTACAGTACAATTTGCTGAATAACTATTGCCTTGATTTTTTCAAATAAATGTATCATACACAGACTTGAGTGATGGAAAAAATTAAAGCACGCAAAACTACCCTGCCAAACATTAATCCAAAGTAACAGCTCTGAATCCAAATAATAAAGATCCTGAGACAAGTAAGCATAGATCACATGCCAAGGAAAGCATGCTGAGGACCGTAAGAAATTTAAAACAGAATTAACAGAGCACCAAGATATCTAGTTTGTGAGAAAGATCAAGTGCTTGCTTAGATTTGTGCAAAAACAAATCAAGAAACAGTGGACTTCTGTGATGCCAGTTGTTTTACAAGGAGGCTGGAGATCTTCAGAGCAGATCCCCTATGTATGCTTGAGATAACAGTTTGACTGCTGCATGAAAACAGCAAATRCATCATGCTGGCTGGAGATCAGTGGGTTTCAGAAGGCTTTTTTTGGTTTTCTTGAGTTGCACAGTACAAGGAAGGAAGAGCTAAGTTTGCCACCTCAGTTTTCGGCTGCCTGTTTCATAGCACTGTTCCCCTTCAGCTTCAGGGACTTTGAAATCTTCAGAGACTACAGAGCTGGAGCCCAAAACGTATGAAAGGCATGAGCTTTCCCTCAGCTCAGAGGTGGCAGCTGCTGGTGAAAGGCTAAAATTAGTTTTTTTTCAGCCAAAGGGAAGTCTCTGAAGTTTTCTTATCCGAAAACTGTAGCTGAAGCTACCTGTAATGAAGAAGCAGAGTTGTTTCATTTTCCTTTTCCCTGGATTTTGTGGAAGAAAAGCCTACAGTTTATTAAGCTCTGGCTTGCCATTGGTTATTAATCTTGCTGCAGCATCTTTCCCGCTCCCCAGCACCTTCCCTTTCCCAAACATTACTGTCTCGACAGTACGGACAGCAGGAGGGAACATGTGCCCGTGCCTTCGCCGCTGCAAATCACAGGGCAACTTTTAACTGCTGTTTAGCGTGGGTTTGTAGCAGCACGCGCAGAAACGGCCGAGACAGGCACCCGCTCTCGCTGCAGAGCGGCAGAGGGAGGTGATTAACAGCTGCAGGAGGAAGTAACTTCTTAAACCGCAGCAAGCGTCGCCTCAGTGGATGTGAGTTAAGAGATCTTAGCTGGTCTTTTCCTTCAATTTAAAGAAACCAGCTTTTATTTTTCCTATCTGAAAAATATACATGTTCCTCAGAGTCAATTGAAGATCTAATCATGGGAATACTGGAACGGTTTTCCAATAGAGTGTTTGCTGTCCCTTTTGTATTTTATAGCAGGAAAAACTGGACACAAGTGCGTGGCACATCTGACTCGTGCTATCTGTCTGCTTTCTTCACCCTTGCTTGCTTTCAGAGTCAAGTCATATAAGAAAAGTTTTACCGCTTGTACATTAGGTTATATCCATTTTTCTGCTTTGGCAGATTATGTTAACATTTATTTGCCTAGAACCTTAATTTGGCTGAATTATGATCAGAGCCAGCAGAAGAGACTGCTGAGCCAACTCYGTGTCCCCTGGCTCAGGCTTCGGGCGATGGCTCGTCCAGTTTCAGCTAAAGCAAAGCCCACTTTGTCCCACAGCTTTCCCTTTAGTTTGTCAGCGTGCATAACTGCAAAACAAAATGTCTCTAAAGGAAGTAAAAATTAAAATAGAAAGACTCTCATAGCTTATGAAGTTGCAATAATACTGATGGCATAATGCAATTACTGCACATCTGTATGTTTTAATATATCAAGGCCTTTCTGCAGGGTGTGTGATAAAACCACCCAAAGATATTATAAGAATAGTTGTCTACCCCTGATTCTTAATGGCTATGGGTAAACACTTCTCTTCAGGAAAGGATTTTAAAGCAAAACATTTTTATTTCCTCAAGGCGTCTCGCTACACCTAACAGCCACTCACAGCCTGGGAATGTTCTTTTTTTGGAAACACAATTTAATACCATCTTTGGGCTACATACCTGAAAAATTTTCCTTTCCTACTTAAAAGCACCTGTGCTTCCCTTCCTTAATTTAACTTGTTCTCTCCAGCTGAGTCCACTTCTAGTGTTTAGTCATCCAGCAATTGGAGTTGGTTCTGGTAAGGACTGAGTTTCTTTTTTTATTTCTGTTTAATTTTGGTTATGTCAGGTTTGTGAGCAGTCTGCAGGCAAATAATGCTTTCTGTAATTTGCTAACAGTCAGAAGGTGTAATCCTGCCAACAGCTGAACAACCTCACCTCTTGTTTTGAGAGATAGTGTCTTTTGTATAAGTAGCATTTAAAAAAACAGGCAATCATTTAATTCTTATTATGTGAACATTTATTTCTTTTTGAGATGCAAAATACGTTCCTAGAGAACCAAATTCAAGTCTCAGGTTTTACAGGCACTTTGAGTATTGTGTAAGAGCCTCAGTATCTATAAAGAGTACATTTCCTCTGCAAAGTCACGTTTGTGTATTCAAAATGGTGTCTAAATGGAGTCTGCTTGCAGCTTGAAGATGCTTTCGGTCTTGTAAAGGCCTCTTTTAGCT